>NC_133109.1:710000-1057500 GCF_022965805.1 Primulina eburnea | reverse complement strand
TGTTGTTCTAGTTTTTCTTCCACCTCTAAAGAAATGGCCACGGCCACATCCACGAGGAGTGAAACTTTGAGTTGGAGTATCACGTCCCTTTGATTGAGAAAAAGTGGTAGCATTGATGTTAGGAGTGCTTCCATCAGTGTTGGTTGTGTAAGACTCAATTCGTGCCTCATGTGCCATTAGTAAAGCACTAACATCTGCGGTTGAAAGAGCATCAACTCTGGAGGTAATATGTACCACAACAGCTTCATATTCCACTCCAACTCCTCCCAAAATGTATAACACATGATCATCATCAGAAATTGAATGACCACACACAGCTAGTAAATCAACATAGCCTTTCATTTTGCTAAGGAAATCTTTCATGTTAAGACTTCCCTTCTTCAGTGTTTGTAATTACAATTTGTACTGCATTACACGAGCCTTGGATTTGGTGGCAAAGAGATGTGTGATTCGCGACCAGAGTTGAGCTGTGGTTGTACAACCGATCATCTGGGCTTGAATACCTTCGGCCATTGAACCAAGTAGAAAGGAGAATAGAAGCTGGTCTTGCCGACACCACAAGATGTAGAGTGGATTAATTGTTTCAGCCACATCCTCTGTAATCAAAAATTTCTGCGGAGTGGGCGTTTCTTCTGTACGCAATATTCTAGGCCCAGACCATTAATTCCCGAAGAAATTTGAAGCTGCCAAAGAAGAAAATTATCATCACCAAGTTTTACGTGGGTGATCTGATTTGCTGGGTTAACTAGCACAAAAATTGTTATGGGAGATGTTGCTGGAATTATTTAGTGAGGTAGCTTCCGCCATTTTTGGTAGCTCTGATACCAAGTAAGAAAAGTGGAAAGAAAACTCCTGTAATGAAAAGATGAATGCTTTCCTTGTATATTAAATTAATATGGCCCTACATTATTTATATACAACTGTTAAGGTTAAATAAAAGAATACATCACAAGAGTTTGTTATGTTTTGTTAATTGTCCCACATCGGTTGGATAGATAACTTGGGAGTTGTATATATTGGCTTGGACAATCCTCCCCCCTTGAGCTAGCTTTTGGGGTTGAGTTAGGTCTAAGTTCCAATCTTAACATGGTATCAGAGCCCGGGTTCCACCGTTATGTGTTGGACTGTCTATAATTAGGCCACCCGTTCTGTCCATAATTGGGTCATTGGTAAACTCCACGCTCCAAATGTTCATTCCTGGGCGTGAGAGGGGTGTGTTAATTGTCCCACATCGGTTGGATAGATAACTTAGGAGTTGTATATATTGGCTTGGACAATCCTCCCTCTTGAGCTAGCTTTTGGGGTTGAGTTAGGTCCAAGTTCCAATCTTAACATGTTTGTTACACAAAATTCTATCCATAGATAGACTCTAGAAACACTACACGAGTTCACATGTGTTGCTGATGTAGACCACTATTGCTGATGTGGATCTTTATCACTTAACTACCTCCAGAATCTTAGAGTTCAAAGCGCAACTCAGACCGAATGCGCCGCGCGGAGATTACAAGGGTTTGGTGGTGCTGGGAAACCCGAGAGCACGTAGGAAAGACCGACCGGGATCGAGAGGAAGGACAAAAAGATCAGTGGAGAAAATAAGAGTCAGCAAGAACTCCACTAACTGTGGAATTTCAAGAAATCGGTGGGGACACCGTCAATCCTCCACGTGCGGCCTCACGTCTCTTCCCATGCACCCTTATGTGATTTGCCCATTTAATTAAATTAATTGATGACTTTATCATAATTAAAAATTGAGGTGAAGAAATAAATTAATGACTTTACCCCATTTAATTACAATTTTAGATAGAGCTGTTTGAAAAAAACAAATTTGATAACAAAAATTGAGGTGAAGAAATAAATAAATTATTAATTGAATACTAGACCCAAGTAAATCTATACAATGTCATATTAGTTGTAAGAGTAGGTCTCATGTGAGACCGTCTCACAGATCCTAATCTGTGAGACACATCAACCCTATCCATATTCAAAATAAAAAGTAATACTCTTAGCATAAAAAATAATATTTTTTCATAGATGACCCAAATAAGAGATCCGTCTCACAAATACGATCCGTGAGACCGTATCCCACAAGTTTTTGCTTAGTTGCAACTGGTTAATACTCCATCTTCATTTTCTCTGATTTTATATCAGCATTACGTGGAATCCTGAGTTCTGAATATTATCCATAAAAACATCGATCATTAAAATATATATGCTTTCCCACTATTATTTCAATTTGACAGAGTTTGCCTCATTTAATATGGTCAAGGAGAATGACTTAAATACCAAAATGATCTTTACATCTGTTTATATATAAAAAAAAATAACATCACAATTTGACACAATCCACATTTGAAATTAGTTGTTTCTAAAGGTGGGCATTCGGTTAATTCGGTTACCGACCGAACCGAATTAGCCATAACTGAACCGAATCGAAATATTTAGCCATAACCGAACCGATTGAACTAATTTTCATAACCGATGAAAACCGAACCGAATTAAAATTAACCAATTAGTTTAAAAAAATAATTGTGATTTAACTTTAATTATATATGTATTTTTTTTAACACTACACAAATACATAAAAAACATAAAATCACACACATTATAAATTTTATTTGAACACAATTAATACATATTATATCGATTTTAAAATTAAAAATTAAAATATTTATAAAAATTGATAAATAAAAAAATTTATTAAATAATAATATTTATTATATCGCTTAATTCGGTTAACCGATTTCAAAATTTTGAAAACCGTAATCGAACCGATATAACCGATATAACCGAGTTTTTTTAATTTGAAAACCGAATTTCCGAAATAACCGAACCGAATTTCCGAATTGGCTCGGTTCAGTTGGTTAATTTAGTTTAACCGAAATCTTGCTCGCCTTTAGTTGTTTCCGCACAACAAAACACCTTACAATTACATTGTTTCACGTTTCATTGATATTTACATAAATATTATGTCAGAGTTGAATTTGTTAATATTTGGGTCATGTTTTTTTACATTTGAGACGATGTTTTAATATTTTGGTCTAGTTTACATTTTTTGTGGAGTTTGGGGTGCAGTTTTATGTTTGCGTCGAGTTTGACGTAAATTTTTTTATTAATTTAGATTGATATTTTTATATTTAGGCAGTTTTTTTTTAGACGAATTTTTTGCTAAACTCTTTTAATTAATTTAAATTTTTATTGTGATGGCAGAAATTATAAAATTAGGACGACTCCTCGTCCCCTCGTTTCCCTGGTTTCTCCCTATCCCCCTCACCTTCGTTACCATCTTTGCCAAATCAGAAGAAAACTAGAATTTCAATACTCAGAGAACTTGAGATTTTCAACGAAGGGGGAAAATCAGAGCAATGGCCGCTGTTTCTATGTTCAGATTTTCAGTTCTCTCACCACCACCGCTACCATCCTCCGTTCCAAGAATAGTTTCCCACAGTAGCCCTTCGATTTCAACGCGATTTTTGAATTCCCCTCGTGATTTCTACTCTTTTTCAGCATCAAGAAAGACCTTTTTCCGCTCCAAGTTATCTGAAGCTTCGGGAGAAGAAGATGAGTGGCTTCAGAAATTACCTGATAGGAAGAAACCATTGTACTCCCATAGCTTGCCTTGTGTTGAAGCATGGCTGAAAAGTCTAGGATTTCATCAGAGTAAAGATGATAGAGCTGTTTGGTTTGTGGAGAATCCTGATTGGCATGCACAGCTCAGTCTTGATGTCACTGATTTGTGCACAAGGTTTGGGATTTTTTTGAATTTTTTTTCGGTTTTGTTGTTTTCTTGAGAATTGAGATATATACATGTATAGTTTTCTTTTGGTTCAACACGTTTGCTCTTCTGAGACGTTTTCTTGCACTCTGAAGAATCGATGTAAGGATTTTGTTGTTCAAGATCTTTTCTTTTTTCACTTTTTTGAGTTTTCGGTGCTTGAAGTTGGTGATTCACATGTATTTGCCACGTTTCTTTTGTTTATTATGGGAATTATTCAGCTTTCGTTGGTTAGGCTATACAAGATGCATTAACTTGGATCTTTCCCGACTGTTTATTAACTTGGCTTCATATTCATATATTAAACCGTGGCGTGTTCTTGCCTTCTGTCGCATTGGAGACATTATTATATGTTCCTTGATATTTTTTCTGTAAGGATCGTGTTTTGGTTGAATTGTTCTTGATGTTTTCAACGTAAATGGGACTGCTAAATGCAGGTATCTGAAGAATGGACCAGGAAATCTTGAGAAAGACATCGAAAGAAGATTCAGTTACGCTCTGAGTAGAGAAGATATTGAGAATGCGATACTTGGAGGGCCATGATCCTTAGAATACATCACCGTTCACAAATTTTCCCAGATAATCAACCACAACAACGATCATTTCTCGGTCAAATTGTAAGCATGGCGGTTTTACTTATCCAAAAGAAATAGTCATGTTGAAATCTTCCTTTTCTATATTATTATGTGTTTTTGTTGGTGGGTAACTACAAATTTTTTTTCCTACATTTTCTACTCACCCAAAACATGATTATCATTCATACTCATGTTTAAATGGATGTGAGGATTAAGTATGGGGATGAAAACTATCTTAGTTGGAAGCAGCATATAGAGAACCAAAGATCTGAATCAGTATTTTAAAATTATCTTGAGTATATTTTGCCTCGCCGCAATGAGTTATCTAACATGAAATTGACCTAGCTAACTTGCTGTTATAGGCCCCAAGCAGGCATTAAACTTTAGGCTTAAATTGTTTTTAATAATTCATTAACAATGCAGCACCACAACACTTATTACACGAAAATATGGTTAAAGACACTACTTTTTTTCAGAAGATTTTTTTTTCGTGCTTACTTGTTCATAAGAGTAAGGTTTTAAAAATTTGCTAAATATTTCCTATGTTACAATGGAACCTCATATGATCATTGATAGCCCTTTAGCTTTCACTCCTATTCTGCAGAGTCGTGGTGAGACCAATATTCCTGAACGAGCTGTCCAAACAGTGTATCTTCTCTTTTCATTAGATTCATTGGTTCATCATATTCAACCAGTTTTCCTGTATTACATGGATACAAGTTAAATTTACTCTAAAAAAAAATTATGTGGTAAGTAGGAAATTAAGGTTGAACCGCAGATGCACACCTTCACTGATGGCAAGAACCATATTACAATACATTACAGTTGGTATTCTATGGGCCACAGTAATAACAGTACAGTCTGCAAATTCGGTCCTGATAATCTTTTGCAAGATCATGTCGGTAGCATTGTCAATAGACGCAGTTGCTTCATCGAGTACCAAGATCTTGCTTCTTCTTAGTAAAGCACGCCCCAAACAGAACAATTGACGTTGCCCCATACTCCAGTTTGATCCATCTTCCACCACTATAGCCGTGTGTTTCAGTGTGTTTTTTAATGTCACATAAACACAACATTACATTGTTACTATCAGGAACAACTTTTAATATAGCATTAGTTACTAGATTTTATAAATGGTATCAAAGCAATGTCAAGCATTTGGTTCCCATAAGTTGCAGGAGCAATTGTTTGTAAGACGGTTGCCCTGTTATTCTATATAAAACGTTGATCGACTTTCATATGACCGAAAAGATTTGAATTGTATTGTTATCATTAGTTATTTCATAATCATAGATGTTTGGTCTTATCACATACCCTGTGAGTCTAATCCATTTTTCTTCTCCCCGATTGCTTCTTTGAGCTGACACTTTCCAAGAACCTTTAGTTTCAACCAATCAAAGAGAGGAAAAAAACAGAAAACAAGAAAAGGCGGCATTATTATCTATTTTTATCACAAGAACAACTTAGAAACAAGCCGCAAAAGTTTACATATGACGAAATTTCTGGAATTAAATGATATAAAAATCAACAATTATTTACCTCCAAGAGTTCTTGTTCTGTATGTTCACCCAAGGGATCCAGATTGTACCTAACAGTTCCGTTAAAAAGTGTAGGGTCTTGAGGTATAATCCCCAGACGAGATCTCAGATCATGAAGCCCAATTCGCGATATATCAACTCCGTCCACCAAAATCTTTCCTCCCGCAGGCTCTACTAGTCGAAACAAGGCACTGATAAGTGTAGTCTTCCCACTGCCAGTTCGGCCAACGATGCCAACTTTGTGTCCTCCTTCGAATATGCAACTGATACCGCGTAATACAAGTGGCGAATTGGGTCTATATCTGATCTGTTTTCCAACCAAAATAACTATCTAGCATGTGATATTGGGATTAGAATTGATTAATGCATTGTTACCTTTAAATCTTGAATCTCTACTTTACCATGAGTTGGCCAATCAATAGGGGGCTGATTCTCTTCTATCACTTCGAGTGCCTCGCTCGGTATTCGCATATATTGATCTAGCCTTTCTACAGAAACAATATAGTTTGATAACATGCACTGGGTGTTAATGGAAAATGTGAGAACCGAGTTTAACGCGAGACCATAGGATAAAGACATCCCAATAAATCCTGCAACAGAAGATGGAAAAGAGGAAATCTTAACCCGAGATTTGAGTATTCTAAAGGAGACAGATATCGCATACCAGAGCTCAAAGTTCCGGTCGGAAGTAAAACCATGACCAATGCTGCAAACGAAAGAACAGTTGCACAAAGTATTTCCAGGCGTTGGATCAACCACTCGTTTGCCGAAAAATAGTGGAAATATGGGCTTCCATTGGTGTCTATAAGCTGAAGATTTTTGGCGAAAAAACGATCTTCCTCTTTGAAAGCTCTTATTGTGATGACTCCAGCCATAGATTGAGCAAGATGATTTGCTACCAAAGATTTTGTAGTTCCATTAATCCGCATCAACTCTCTGGCTGAGGAAAAGTAGTACCTCTGTACACGAGAAAAATTCAAATCAGATAATTGTATTTGGAATTGGATAAAGAATATGAGGAGGGACACATCTAAGTATGACATTAAAGACATTCTCCAAGCCAGATTTCGGTTTGTGGGATGAGATGATACTAGTGATGTGAGGACCATATATTTGTAGAACTTGAACCAAATGTCGGTGAAACAAGAATGTGTGACAATTTACTGTCCTCTCCTTCGCACCAAGCAGTGCAGGGGAGAGATTAGGCAATATGGACGTGGTTAAACTTTCAGTTTGAAAAATAGGCATCTGCAGTGTAAAACATTATACCTGCAACCGCATGACGATAAAGATCATCGGTATCGTGACCAACAATACTTGCCACGTGATAACAGCCAACACCACCATGTAGGAATAACAATTTGAGGTCATCGCGGTTGCGGACAACAAGCTGAAAGGAACATCAAGATCGACTACACTCAAATCAGAAGAAACCTGTGTGAACAACAGTTACTCAAGAAGAACGTAGATTTTGAGGTACACTCATGCAACAAAAAGAGACAGTGTGAGTAAAATCTGCAAAATCTTTACCCGGCTCAGTATCCTTCCCAAAGGCGTAGAGTCGTAAAAAGACATCGGAGCACGAAATAGAGCCATCAGCAGCTGCGAAAATAACGCTCTAGACATCTTCATGTTCAAAACAACCGTGGATATACTTCTACAAATTAAAAATAGTGATGAAACGAGTCCTATCAGCAAGTAAACGACGATCAATCTCAACGTGGTGACGTTCCGATCATCAACATTTGCAGCCATCCATGTATTCTGCATAATCTGGCCTACAAGAGATATAAGATGACTCAGAGCAGCCACAGAAAAGAAGAAAAATCCTTTGTCGTGGTTCAAGTACAGAATATATGGCTTCAGTCCAGAGTCCCCCACTTCTCTTTCTTCTTTTTTAATCAACTGACTGTCATTTTCAGACGTTTTAACTTCCATTTCTGCATATTTTTTTCGAATTTCTCCGGAAGAAGATCCACAGTTCCGGGAAGAAGTAACCTCTGAAAGCATCTCGGAACCAGCAGTTTCTTTGTGTGCATTTACAAGGTCTCGAAATTCTTGGCTTGTGGCTAGCAACTGAGGATAAGGAGCAGCATGCAAGATTTTCCCATCTGACATAAACTGTACTCAAATAGCACAAAATATATTTTTCTGAGCAATAATTTCGAATTATTGTGAAATCTGAGATCGATTTCACATATTTTTGCTACCAAGGAAAAATGGGTTTCAGCTGAATTTATTTATATAATATTATTTGTAAGATTTGCAAGTTATTAATTTCTCATGTATTAAACATTTGTAATAATAAATAAATAATAAAAAAATAAATCTACAGAGCTATTTATATTATGTAGCTCATACAAATTTCTGTAATCGAAAAAGAATTTTAGAATGGAACAACCAGTCGTAATCAATATCTAAATAGAATCAATGAAATAAAATTTTATATATAATAAATACATGAAATAATAGGGTGGGTCACAAAACTCTTGAATTTGTTCCTATTCATCATTTCTACAACTTCTCCACAACAAGATTCATTAATTTAATTTTTTTATATCAGTAATTTTTTTTATATCAGTATATAATTTTTTTAAAAAATATCGGTAGGAGTATAATACCTAAGACAAACTCACCAGGATATAATCAAACGTACGAAGAAAATCAACTTGATGAGTCACTAGCACGACTGTCTTAGTTGAGAGAGCTCTCAAAACATATTCCTGCCAAGATTAAAATGAATCTTAGCATCATCTTAAACTCGTACCACAAATTATAACTAATGATAATATTGCAATTCAATATTTTAAATCTTAAGATAATATGTTCCCATCGCTATGTCTTGTATGACGAGAGTATACTAACGTTAAACAAGCTTAAGGCCGTGTGTGCATCGACGGCACTAAAAGGATCGTCCAAGAGATATATATCGGCATCCTTGTACATAGCGCGAGCAAGTTGAATCCGCTGCTTTTGGCCGCCGCTAAGGGTAACTCCTCTCTCTCCTATCTCGGTCAGATCACCGTATGGTAGCAGCTCGAGATCTTTAAGTAGTGAGCACTTACTTAGTGTGTCTTGATATTTGTTGTTATCGAAGGTAGACCCGAAGAGAATGTTTTCTCGGATGCTTCCTGTCTGAATCCAAGCTGATTGAGAGACATAGGCTATCGTTCCATGCACTTGAACCTGAAAAACATGTTACAGAAAAATCGATCAGGTTTAGGCTAAGGGAGATATTTTTTTACAAGATCGTCACCCAAATGTCACCTTACTTTCTGCCTTATAAAATTGAAAATTTTCTTTATTACAAACAGTGATGTTACACGATATACAGTTTTCAAAAAGTGTTATTATTGTTGTTTGTGGTATTTAAAGATGAGGCGAGAAGCAAGAAGAAAATAAATGAATGGCTTTGTAGGGGAAGTGTTGAACACTTTGTTCTTAAGAAGAATTTGTCCCACAAAATGTGCTAGAGGTTGGTGGCAATCTTCTCTCAATATACAAGTACGACTCTTGAATAATGAGCACTCAAATATTCAAGTTCTATCACAAGGAAATGAATGGAACTCTCTCTTGTTGAAGAAGGAAGAAGACAATATGCTAATGATATGATATGTTGTGTATGTTATGTTTGATTTTTAAAATATCAAACATATAATGAATTTCATGTGAAAAGATATGATCTTTCATTCATAGGGATGTCCCTTGGCTATTATAACTGATCACAAGCATCAAACAATGCCAAATGAATGAAAAAATATCAGAAAAACGCAGAAAAACTCGAAGAGACGCGTCTGTGTGCGCAGGGGCGCACGCCTGCTCGCACGGCAGCCGCGCGCAGGTGAGCGCGCAGACCCGCGCGCGGGTGCGCTCTGGCTACTGTTCATGCGCCATTTTTTTTCTTCGCTTTTCATCCCTTACATGTTCCGACTACTCGTTTTAAGTTCGTTCAATATTTGATGAACTTGTTTCGAGTTTAATTCAGAACCACCAAACTTAATATTCGTTCATTAAGTTTCGTTATTCGTTTCGAATTTTTCCACTCAAACATATTGATTTATTTGCTTAATTTTTATTCATTAAACATTTCCAACAATTATCATCTTAGTATGAAACGCATGTCACAAATATGTAACAGAGGTTTGTAACAAAATATTTGTGCTCGTATAAAATTATGAAAAGAAAGGAAAGTACTCACAGTTCCTGCGGTTATTGGAACCTCTCCAAGAATAGCAGCAAGAAGAGTGGACTTCCCCGAACCCACCTCTCCACAAACGGCAATCTTGTCACCATGTTTAAGACCCAAACTGATGTTTCGAAGAGTTAACCTCAACGGATTCTCATCCCACGACAGATCAGCCGACTGAAACGAAACTCTTGTATCGCTTAGGCTAGACTTCACTCTAACACTAGCTGTTTCCAGTTCAGGCTCTCCCAAGAACTTCACAATCCTCGAAAACGCAACTTTTGCCTGAATAAACACTGCGATAACATCGGGAATAAGTCTAACCGGCTCCTGGACCAGCTGCAAAGTCGCTACGAAGGTGAAAACGTTCGTGGAAGATAACGGAACACCAAGAAAATAGCATGTGGCAAATGTAGCAGAAGAAACTAAAAATGAAGATGACCAGAAAATGACAGCGTAGTTCGCTTGACACAGCTGAACTGCACATATGCATTTTTCTTCAATGGCCCTCAATTTTTCTACCACTTCCCGAAAATGAGTTTCCCACGCAGATAACTTCAATACCTTCATGTTTAAGATAGCCTCGGACATCTTCTTCAGCCTCTCGTCCTGAGCCTCAGTAAGTTTAGATTGAAACTTGTGTTGCAACTTCCCGATAGGCGAATTGCAAAGAATGATGAGAATTATCATAGCCATGGATGCGATCGTGGCGAGTCCTACTGCTTGGAATAGGATGAGGATTGCAAGACAGAGTTGCAGACTTGTAGTCCATATCTGGTGGAGCCAGAATGGGAATTCTCCGATTCGATACGAATCAACTGTAACATAGTTCATTATCTGGCCACTCGACTGGTTCAGCTTAGCCGAATTCGATAATCTTAGCTGCTTTTGGTAAATGACTGCCGTGAGTAGGGATCTAACTCTAAGACCAACTAGTCTAGACCTGAAATACCACTGTCTTTGAGATATCGATTCGACGATCTTCGCCAAGAAAAGGGTTGCGACCAATATGTAAGGCGCATATCCGAAACTTTCGTTTCCTTCAGCAACTTTTATGAAGGCTTTGAGCAGTAAAGGCCCAGCAGAGACAGAAATCACTTTCAGTAGTGCAAAGAATCCTGATATGACTATTTCTCTCCAATTACACAACACAATGGTCATCAAGACTTCGGATTCAGCTAATCTATCTGATTGTTTTCTTCTATCCAATATCTCCAAATACGATAAGTAGCACGACTCGGCTCGATCAGACACATGTAAACTAGGCATATCTTCATCCGAAAGAGTTTTCTCAGTACCCCTTTTCATCAATGGATTCAACCACCAAAACGTCAATTTACTCCAAAAACCAGCTTCGGCGAATGGATTCAAACCGCTGCCCGAATAAGTTTTACAATCATAATTGGACGTCGAACTAAGTAATGGATCGCGAATATCATTGTCGTCACACCCTTGATGCCTATGACCTTTGTAAGTGCATAGTAGCAATAAACAAGATCCTACGAAAGACAGAACATCCAAAAAATTCTTAATCCGCATCTCTTTTCCAAGGATAGCAATATAAAGCGAAAACCCGCAAGTGACACCGGAGAAGAGGAATGCAAGAAACGTCAGCAGCCTCAGCGAGGCTCTTCGAAGACGTGTTCCTTGCACACTAACTGTTAATCCGATTAACAACCAAATCAGCCCATGAAACACGTACGTTGTCCACGAAGTGAAGAGGTGCAATATCCCGAGTTTTTCTCAACTTTTCCTCCAAAATCCAGACACCAAAACATAAATAGACCAATCCAAGAGAACCATTCAAAATGGCTGATACTATCTGCAAACTCGATAGGCGGCACGTAGCAGCAGTCACATTCGAGGATTTCAATGATTTCTTGAAAACTATAGTGAACAAGTTCACGATCAAGAGCAGGATATCAAAACAAAGAATCAACACATGATCGGCGCAAGAAGAAGGGCGTGTTAGGACAATCAAATCAGCTACACGAGGCATGTTGGATTCCCCACAAAAGACAGTCCAAAGATTCCCCATCTCTTTGCTTACAATATGTCAGGCCTTTCGAAGCCTGAACTTAATACAAATCCACCTCCAATTCACACGAGCTAAGAAAAAAATGATAAATCATTTAATTTTATAGGATAAGAAATTAATAAAAAATAATGATCAAGCAGTGAACCGAATGTGAGTTTCATATCATCATCAAAAACTGAAAAGAGAGAAAAAACACCAAAACCCAAATCTGTATCCACAAGTGCAGTTCAAATATGATCATCTGCTTGTTTATGATGAAAGTAAATGCGAAAAGAACCAAATATTAATACCTAAAAGCAAACTTTGCATGAAAACTAAGCATCTATAAATTCGACTCCGACAAATCAAGGATAGTTCACCATTATTTTAGGGAGCCAAAAAATTATATTTTTGGTAATGTAATTTGGATATATTTCATTTTTTGTCGGTGTTTGTCGGTGATTTCACGATCTTGGTCCACTAATTTGTATTTTATTAAATTTTTTATGAGGAAAAATTAGTGTAACTCTGAAAAATGATGTAAAAGACGAAAATGAAAGAAAATGCAAATTAATGGTTAATACTATGAATTAACCAACAAACATTACAAAAAAAAAATATATGTAATTTATATGAAAAAAATATAATTTTCTTTTATGCTCAATCACAATCTACATCTAGTGAGGACAACCCATACATTCAAATGACATGTGTATATTGTTTTTTTTTAAGAATATTGAAGTTTGGAGCTAGCAAGCCGAAATAAATTGTTTGGACTGGCATGCCAGGCATCATATCTGTAAAAATGAATTTAATTGAATGGTAGGCCTATAATCATGCAAGGTTTTAATTAGTGACATGCCGTACACTTAACAACACAAAGAGCGGAGTACGTCTCTTGCTCGGGCTTTGGAAGAGTGAAAAATATAATTTTTGAACTAAAATAATATATTTTCATAGATTGAGTTAGATAGAAAACTCATATCACAAAATTGACATATGAAATAGGAGTTTTTACGTAGCGTGTGTGAGGAAATATTATGAGAAACAGGGAAACAATTCAAGAAAGATATTCGTTTAAAAAAACGGTTCTTTTACGGTGCAACACACCTCGATTGATGCTTAAAAGCTAAAATCATTCATTTGTTTGTGTTAAAAAACAACATTTTTATGATTAAGCTGTCACAGCTACGCAACGCTTAAGTACAAAAAACGGGGGCGTGACTGTAAAGATTGGAACTTGGACCTAACTCAACCCCAAAAGCTAGCTCAAGGGGGGAGGATTGTCCAAGCCAATATATGCCACTCAAAGGTTATTTATCTAACCGATGTGGGACATTTAACACACTCCTCTCATGCCCAGGAATGAACATCTGAAGCGTGGAGTTTACAAATGACCCAATTATGGGCAGAACGGGTGGCCTAATTATAGGCAGTCCAACACATAACGGTGAAACCTGGCTCTGATACCATGTAAAGATTGGAACTTGGACCTAACTCAACCCCAAAAACTAGCTCAAGGAGGGAGGATTGTCCAAGCCAATATATGCCACTCAAAGGTTATTTATCTAACCGATGTGGGACATTTAACAGTGGCAAATACTTACCAGATAAAGCCAAGAAATCTTGCTCTTTTCAAATAGATCAACAATGAAAAAAAAATCAAGAACCCAAGAACTTGTTCATCTTTGAATGCTCAAGATTTTGCAATCCACGTGCATACTTAAAACTCTATAGGTTGTATTTTGATTTGACTCTATAGGTAGTATTTGGATTTATATAAGAATAAGAATAAGAATAAGAATAAGAATCTGATAGATAAATATCCAAAATTTGTCCCCTTATCTATTTGTCATATGTGCACATGGCCAATTACGAACACCATCAACTTTTCAAAGGAGACCGTATCTCTTCATGCCCCTATTTCACACCTTTTCTTTGCAGATGATATCTTGGTTTTCTTCCGAGCTACTTCAAACGACTGCGTGAGAGTGAGAGAATGCATCCAATTGTATGACTACGCTTCTTGGCAAAATGGTGCATTTTGTTTACTTGATAGAAAGAGTAGTGCAGTGAATTTTAAGTAGGGGAACAAGTTTTTCTCTAGGAGTTTCTTATAAAATCAATCATCCAAGAGATTCCGATGTCATGCTTTAAAATCCAAAAGCTAATTTTTGATGTCATAGAAAATGAGTGTGTGAAGTTCTGGTGGGGATCCGATGAGTCACAGACTGAAAAAATAATCGAAATTCTTAGTCGATCGAAGTGTGTTGTGTTATTGGGTTCCAAAATTTGCAACCTTTTAACAGCGGTTCTGTTGGCTAAACAAATATGGTGTGATATCCAAACTCACTTGTAGAAAGAGTACTTAAGGCAAGATATTTTAAACATATATGGAGATGTTATGGAGGCTAAGCTAGGTCATAATCCCTCTTATATTTGGCGTTTACACTTGTGGGGTCGTAGTTTTCTTGAAGCGGGTATTATTGGAGAATTGGAGATGGAAATTCTGTCAATAACTTTTGACCACAAATGGGTGTAAGAAAAATGACTCATATCGAAGGAAGAAAAAACGTGTAAGAAACGACGACAGCTATTGCCTACAACTTTTGATAAAATATACGTATGCCGCCTCAACTTTAGAAAATTGAGAGGCGCGTGCACCTCTTCTTTTGACAATCAAGCTCCCGCAATAACTCATTGATGGTATGATATACCTATAAATAGCAGCGACTGATTTCCCTAAGCACACACCTCATAAGAAAAAAATACACCATCTACAGAGTGTTGGAGTGCTTAGATTCAATGGCTGGAGGCCGTAATGCTCGATCTACTTCCGCATATTGTTTATCATGTTCATTTCATATATACGTAGAAACGTGATTTCTTGAGAAAAAAATTATGACATTTGGTAACAGAACTGTGATACATCTGCCTTGAATTTTTTTTTTTTTATTTTCTGAAAAATCGGATACCATGAAGTTTTGAAAAATTTTGCTTCTGGGAATTTGCGTAAGAAAAATGAAACTTGAAGTCGGACATAATAATATTAAGAAACTTACCTGAGAATTTTGTTCTTTGTTACACTTTGAAGTTCTTGGATCAAGTCTTGAAAATTGTATAAAGTTTTTGAATTTGAAAAATAAAATAAGAATATTTTGAGAGCAAAACTTTCGAGAGGAAAAATTGCCAAAGAATGCTTTGAAGATGAACTGCATGTTTGTATTCAATTAATTCTAATTCAATCAATTGCAGTACAATAACATGTGTATTTAATATATGGAGCCTACGTGTTTTCAATTGTCTTTCAATTATGTCGGTAATCATTTCGGTTTATTATTATTATTTTAAATAAAAAATAAAATAAATAATAACAATAATAATTAATGCGGTATATATATACATGGGTATATATATTGTTGATTTTTTTGAAGGAGACCCACACGTAATAAATTTATTTTATTATTGTTATTTTTAAAAATAAAATAAATTAATAAATAATAATTAATGTGTTATTAAGTTAAATGCAGAATATGACAAGTATATCGCTTTGAAAACTCTTTGTTATACCAAAATACTTTCATTTTCTGCTGCCATATTGAAAAATCTGTTTTCTCATTAAAAGGTTCAAGATTATATCCAGTCAAAGCAATTTTCAAAAACACAACAGTTTAAAAAAAAGCAAATTTTCGCACAGAAAAAATTTAAATCACAAAAGATCAAAACGAACACAACGGAAGCAACTTTTAGCCACAGAAATGGAGACACAACAATAACCAACAAGCACATAAACCTTAGAGTTCTACAAGCAGCAAATCCCAGCACATAAATCCGCGGCAAGCGGTTACGCTACAAAAACAGTAAAAAGAGGTTCCAGCCAATTTACCAGAGTGAAACCCTAAGGATTTCAGATTCCAATTAACCAAAAGATGAAGACACGACATATATGGCTCTGATACCACTGTTATGTGTCCATCGATCATCCCGTATCTTCTAATAGCTGGTTGGCCGTCCTGCAACTATCACCAAAACCAGAAACAATACAATATGATGTGTTAGAATAAAATGAGGCCCAGACGAACTGATTTTGGCCTATCCAAATACACAGCAAACCAAGGCGAAGACCACAAAATGTTTCCCAGCGGAAAAACTGATTAATGCCCTCAACTCCCGCTCAAGCTATCGCACTTTCAAGACGGCCAGCAAGTTGGCACACACACAGATTCAGCCCCTTTCTGTAACGTGAACAAACGAGAAAGAAACACAAAGAATAGCACAAAACAAAGAGAACACCGAAGACACTCAGTCACCGAAGAAAGATGCACACGAAACAACCTTTTATTTTCTCTCAAGTCTCAAGCTCTCTCTTCTCTCAAGTCGGCAGCTCCAGCAATCTTGGAGAGGGAAGAAACATTCTAAGGCGGCCCTTCCTTAAAATGAAAGGGATATAGGCTTATTTAAACCCTGTAGCCCATACCGAAAAAAGGTTAGAAAGGGAAGATCTATGGTAATGAGCCAGAGGAAAGTTGGGCCAAACCTAACAAGATCCTTAGAGTAACTATCTTTGAGGACACAAAAATATTTAATTCCATAATTATCCTTCTTACCCTACTAAAAACGTCCTCAAATCACTCCATATTTTACACAGAAAAAAAATCAAAACAAAACTTCTCTTTTAAATTGAAAATAATTCCGTGTTAATTGTTTAGTATTATTTGATCAAATTAAAAATAATAATAACACATATAATGCATGTACATCTTTTATTAGTAGTATATAATCCGTCGATCAACAATGATACCTTCTTAGGACCGAGTTCACATTTAAAAAAAAAAGTTTAAATGATTGATAATCATATTCAATATTCTTTTAAAATGATTGATAAAATTTACAATTGACGTACGATATTAAAAGACTATTGAATATGATTGACAAATAGGAAAATTTCATTTTTTTAAAAAAAATGAGAGTTGAATAGATGTAAGATTTTTTAGGTGGATGCAATCTTTAAATTTTATTTAATCACATACTATATCACGAGGCACACGTTGAAATCATTCCTCTCACATTTATATAAATATATATATATATATATATATATATATATATATATATATATATATATATATATATATATATATATATATACTTATACTACTATTATAAATATATGAGTTTGAATTGTGAGCTTATTATTTTACCCTTTCATTTATTTACAATTTGTTATGTTTATGAGGTTCTTTAAGTAATTTTCTATGTTAATTTACTATGATCATTAATAGTGTACTTAGTTCAATCAATATATTTATTAATTTGATTTTACTTTTAAATTTAATTTAATTAATGTTACATATTTAAAAAAATTAATATTATTACATCTATTTTACTTTATAAATATTTGATTTTCATTTGTAAACTTATTATTTTACCATTTATTTGTTTTATAAATTGTCATGCTCATGAGGTTCTTTAAATTATTTTCTACGTTAGTTTAATAGGCTTATTATTTTACCATTTTGTGTATTTTATAATTTGTCATGTTTATGAGGTTTTTTAAATTATTTTCTAAGTTATTTAATAGGATTATTAACAAAATACTTAGTTAAGGTATTTATTATTTTACTTTTACATTTAAATTTAAAATTATTTTCTACGTTAGTTTAATAGGATTATTATTTTACCATTTTGTTTATTTTATAATTTGTGATGTTCATGAGGTTTTTTAAATTATTTTCTATGTTATTTAATAGGATTATTAACAAAATACTTAGTTAAGGTATTTATTATTCTACTTTTACTTTTGAATTTAAATTTAATTACTTTAATTATACATAGACATCAAATTCATAGAAAATTATTATAATAAACTTTAATTATACACTGACATCAGATTCATAGAAAAAATAAACTTTAATTACACACTGACATCAAATTCATAGAAAATTACAATAATAATATTATAAATTAAAAAATTTGTTAATATTCCGAATATTAAGGTAATGATCGGAACACGAATGTAGATGAGTGATGTTGAATAAAATTAAATTATTAATAAATATTAAGATTATATAAAACTTCTTTTTCTCATTTAAAATAGATATATTTTTAGACTACTTAGTATTAACATAGATACATGATTGAGAGAAAATTTACCCTTTTATTTATTTACAATTTGTTATGTTTATGAGGTTTTTTAAGTAATTTTCAATGTTAATTTAATACGATCATTAATAATGTACTTAATTCAATCAATATAATTATTAATTTGATTTTACTTTTAAATTTAACTTAATTAATATTACACATTTAAAAAAATTAATAATATTACATCTATTTTACTTTTATAAATATATGATTGTCATTTTTAAACTTACTATTTTACCATTTTCTTGTTTTATAAATTATCATGCTCGTGATGTTCTTTAAATTATTTTCTACGTTAGTTTAATAGGATTATTATTTTACTATTTTATTTATTTTATAATTTGTCATGTTCATGAGGTTTTTTAAATTATTTTCTACATTAGTTTAATAAGATTATTAACAAAATACTTAGTTAAGGTATTTATTATTTTACTTTTACGTTTGAATTTAAATTTAATTACTTTAATTATACATAGACATCAAATTCATAGAAAATTACTATAATAAACTTTAATTATACATTGACATCAAATTCATAGAAAAAATAAACTTTAATTATACATTGACATCAAATTCATATAAAATTACAATAATAATATTATAAATTAAAAAAATTGTTAATGTTCCGAATATTAAGGTAATGATCGGAACACGAAATAGATGAGTGATGTTGAATAAAATTAAATTATTAATAAATATTAAGATCATATAAAACTTCTTTTTCTCATTTAAAATAGATATATTTTTAGATTATTTATGTATCAACATAGATACATGATTGAGAGAAATTTTACCCTTTCATTTATTTACAATTTGTTATGCTTATGAGGTTCTTTAAGTATTTCTATGTTAATTTTCTGTGATCATTAATAGTGTATTTTATTCAATCAATATAATTATTAATTTGATTTTAATTTTAAATTTAATATAATTAATGTTATATATTTAAAAAAATTAATAATATTACATCTATTTTACTTTTATAAACATATGATTTTCATTTGTAAACTTACTATTTTATCGATTTTTTTTTTATAAATTGTCATGCTCATAAAGTTTTTTTAAATTATTTTCTACGTTAGTTTAATAGGATTATTATTTTATCATTTTGTTTTTTGTTTTTTTTTTTAATTTGTCATGTTCATGAGGTTTTTTAAATTATTTTCTACGTTAGTTTAATAGGATTATTAAAAGAATACTTATTTAAGGTATTTATTTTTTTACTTTTACTTTTGAATTTAAACTTAATTACTTTAATTATACATTGACATCAAATTCATAGAAAATTACTATAATAAACTTTAATTATACATTGACATCAAATTGATAGAAAAAATATTTTTATTTATACATTGACATCAAATCATAGAAAATTACTATAATAATATTATAAATTAAAAAATTTGTTAATATTCTGAATATTAAGGTAATGATCGGAAGACGAATGTAGATGAGTGATGTTGAATAAAATTAAATTATTAATAACTACTAAGATCATATAAAACTTCTTTTTCTCATTTAAAATAGATATATTTTTAGATTACTTATATATGTATCAACACAGATACATGATTGAGGGAAAATGTATGTAAGTTATTTCAATACAAATATTTAATTAAGTATTTAATCAATTTCGATATATGATGCTAAAAAAATATCCTTAAATAATAAATTATCTATTAATAATATCTATTAAATATATGACTTTCAATTGTAAGCTTACTATTTTACCAATTTTTTGTTTTACAATATTCGTCATATTCATGCTGTTATTTAAGTCATTTTTTATGTTAGTTTAAAAACTTAAACTTCTGTGGGGACCCGGAAGCTAATCCAGTTCTTAATCGTCATTGGGACTAATTAATCACTTATAATAAACAAGGTCTAATTTTTTTTTCTAAAATACACAGCGGAAACGTAATGTAATTAAATTCAAATTACATATTAACCATAAACATACAAATCTGATGTTATCTACAATAATTCAACTAGGTTCAATTACATATCGGTACTGAATCCTAAGTTGCTTCTGAAGCCCGGATCTCCACGCTATCTAGTCCAGCCTCGTTCTCTTCCTGACCCTTATCCTGTCCCACCTGTTGTCATGCACACATACAAACAAGACAACAGCCGGATAACTCCGGTGAGATATAAATATCCCAGTATAAATCATGTATATATGCAATCATATAAACAATATAAAAGCATATAACATAAAATCATATCCCATATCAAAGTCATGACATGAAATAATAACAAGAATAAATCATATTCTAAACATGTACCCTAATCAGGAACATAATCAATATCAAGAATAACTCCTATTCTAAACTTGTACCAATATCAGGAACAGCAAAGAACATGAACCATATTCAGGAACATAATCAACATCAATAAATATAAATCAATATAATTGTCACTCAGACTCGTGACTCCACGATTCAGACTAGACTCAGTCCTAGCCTAGGGATCCCGATGTCCAGATGTGGTATTCCTATATCGACAAACAGTAATAGAAAAGACTCCAGTTCTATCCAAGTCGATATAACCAAACATCCAGTGTCCAAACGCATCCGTCATAGACTATGGTCTATCACCATATCTTGTGACATCGTGCAATGTACCCGTGGTTACCTGCCACTATCAGGTACTTCTGTCACAAGATTACTCGTCTAATGCATGCTCCTATAACTCCATAGAACAAGCATTTAAATCAAATCATTAAACACAATGATAAACAAATAATAAGTATGTGAGTTAGGGAAACTCGAGTCAAACCTCACTCGAGTTGTGCAATCCCAATCTCAACATTAATTTATACCTTTATCTTCTCGCTCAGAAGAAGAAGAAGTCCCGACTCTATCTCGGTTCATTCCCAATCTGGTAATAACAATATCGAACAAATATAGTATCAGTAAACAACTCAATTCAATACATGTTCTGATCAATATTCGGATCACCATAAAATCTGACCAATGTCAATTGAGATACGATCTAATCCATATCGACGATATAATCAAAATCACTACCGAATTTGTTCAATATCAATCAACTGATGTTTCGACGGTATACCAATACAGTCTCGATAACCCCGTCAATCCACACATCACAGTTATAATACCAGAATTCGTAAACAGCATCAGTACAACTCATAATCTCAATACTAATACAAATCTGATAGGAATTCTCAGTCAAATCAATTCCAATAATCATAACAATCACATAAACAGTCCGTTCTTTAATCTGACTTCAATTATACGATGTCTACTATGTCAAGAACATCATATATGACTCATATTCAATTCTGACAATAGCATAATTTCAAAACATGTCAAAACGTAACAAAACTTACGTCCAGTTGTAGCCCACGTTGATAGGAACTCGGTATTGTACTCAGATTCAAAATCAGACGGACAGATTGAAATAAAAAGGCGTAAGGATTTTCGTGAATCTTCCTCGGCCCCTTTCTCGTTTCTCTTCTTTCTTACAATTGATAAATCACATTTGTATGTATATATATATATATATATATATATATATATATATATATATATATATATATATATATATATATATATATATATATATATACATCTCACGCCTGTATACAAACGTGGCTTCTTTACGTTTTGCATGACTCGCGCTCGGGCGGTTAAAATATACCGCTCGAGCGCGGAGCCTTCTTTTCCGAGACCACACTTGTTATTCATTGGCGCTCGGGCGGTAATTCTTTACCGCTCGGGCGCCATACATTCTGCCCAAATTCTATAATTATGGTGCATTGGCGCTCGGGCGGTTCTTTTCTACCGCTCGGGCGCCAGATATTCTGTCCAACATCTTAGCTTATAATATACCGACGCCCGGCTTCACCTCTCATGTCTTATTTGGTTCCTGTGATATTTGCTAATCACCATTCTGACAATTAATCAACGTCTGATTACAGTAATTAAATCTCAGGCATTACAACTTCTTTCTCCCATTTAGAATAGAGATATTTTCAGACTCTTTATGTGTCAATTGAGATACGTGACTGAGAGAAATGTTTGTATTTAACTGATTTCAAACACTGTTTTTAAGCCATTTGATCAATTTTTTTATATATGCCGCTAAATAAATATTACTAAATAATTAATATGATTCCTTTAATCATTTAGTGTTCTTGCAATGAGATGAGTTTTTTATCCTACCGTTAACATGTTTTATTGTTATATGTCATTTGTGTTGATTATGTTGTATGAATGTCATATACAATATCAATATTTCTAAGAGAATAAAATCGTTTTCAAAAAGAAAAAATTCTTCATCCAGAAAAAGAAATACATGAAAAAAAAAGTGTACACAATTTTCATTCTATTTATAATAGTATGAGAACAATTCTAAATCTTTGTGGACACAATAGATCAATTTTGTGAATTTTTAGTAAATTGAGACATTGAGCCAATTGCACTTTATTTCATCTCATCCAATATCATCTCAATATATTTCGAGGAGGCTAAGAGATTGTTTTTGTTCTTTTTTTAGTCAAACTGACTAATCAGCTAATTCATAAGATATAAGATGATAGTATTGAAAACTCATCGCCAAATACATTCACTTAGCCAAATAGTGAAATACAAATATAATTCTACAATATTTCATCAAATTAATTTTGACTATTATAAAATGCTCATGAAATCTAAACAGTTGTATTATTATATAGATATTGTAGAAAAAAATACTTTTATATATATTTGAATATGTTTACTATCTCATTTGCATCTTAGTTATGTTATTCATGTCTCTTCTCAAAATTTGTAAAATACAATAATTAATTTTCTATGTCGTTCCACAAGATATAAAATATTATAAACAAAATATAATTTCGATAGAAAAAAATTTGTTTCATTTCAATGAATAATATAATATTATGTTCTAGACACAACAAATGAGATTGAAACTATATTATTCTCATGATATGATGAACGCAATCATTGTTCCAAAACTTATAAAAAAAGGCAAAAACTTGTGTGAGACGGTCTCACGGGTCATATTTGTGAGACGAATATCTTATTTGGGTCATCCATGAAAAATTATTATTTTTTATGCTAAGAATATTATTTTTTACTGTGCATATGTGTATGGTTGACCCGTTTCACAGATTATGATCTGTGAGACGGTCTCACATGAGACCCACTCCTAAAAAAATAACTGACGAGATGACTTTCCTAAATTACATCAAATTAAACGAGGAAACAGTTTTTTTTTATGGTAACGAGGAAACAGTTCTAATATAGTAACTTGAGTAGATATATTAACATTAAAGCTATATATAAGCAGTTCTAATTTATTAACCTTATAATTATATGTTAATAATATTGATAATAAATATATAAAATTGATATTACAAATATCACGATGTTTGAAGAAATTACGACATCATTCATTGGTTTTGTTGTTGAAGGATGTATAAGTTATACATACTTTTACTCACAAGTGAAAACCTATCACGACTAAAAGAAATATTTCTTAGGAGTTACAGTTGATGATTGTCATAAACTGAAAAATCATTCAAAAAAAATAATTGAAATATAAGATTACCAGATAAAATAATGTAGAAAACTGAAAAAAATGTCGTGATAGAGAAGCAAACTACAAGCATGTCAAATCCCCAATGATGATTCTAAATAACATAATAAGCGTTAAAGATGATCATATACTTGTTGAGTATACTAAAATAGTTATACGCATATTATAAAAACTACGACAAAGAGTTGTTGAGTTGTTAATATCAACCAAAAAGCATATTGAAAATTGTGGCATGTGGATAAAATAACTTTTCTGATTCATATACCGTCTATGATCATAATTTTTAGTTTTTATGATTTGATTTGTTTCAATTGATAAATGCTACTATCCATATTTTAATTCTTTTAAATATTATCAAAATTTCATTCATATATTTTCAGCAGTTTAGTTGCTCACGTGCAACGCACGTGCACTTTTCTAGTATATATATATATATATATATATATATATATATGATGATAAATTCACTCTCGTACGTTATTATCCGATGTCTACTAAATTAAATAAATGTCGAATTAACAAGGTTGTCTACAAGTCACAATATATTTAGTATTATATTTAATAATAGAAAAACATCCCATGCATGTATCATGTACCAAGTACGATATAAATAATTAGACAGTTTATATAAAAATATTTTTTGTATTAAATTATTTTCTTCATTAAATTAATGTGAAGAACTTCATGGTGATTTTTAAAGATTTTTTTAATAATTAATCGGATAAATTATTTTACTACGTTATTTTTTGTTATTTCAAAATTGATGGCGCTTATCACGATGTTATTTTTTAATTATTGAAGTAGTACCGTTGTTCATGTATAGTTCTCATAACTTGCATATCATTACGGTCTTGGGATACATATTTTTGCAGAACTTTTTAAATATTGCAAAAATCATATTAAATATTTAAAAACAAATAGAAAATACATATGTAACTAAATATGAATTCTTTTCCATTTTTTTTTAATTCAAATTTGATTTTGATATCTTTTGAAAAATAAACTATATATAAGTATTTGTATCTCTTAAATTATTTTAATTTCGATTATGGTTTTAAATTTTGTATTACTTTCATATATTTAATTTTCATTACTCCTTATCATAATTGTTATTTCAAAATTGATTGTGCTTATCACGATGTCACTGCATTTAAAACGTACAAATGTACTTAGATTTTGAAAATTAATTGTTTGAGCATCTTGAAAAATTAATATAAAATTAAATAAGAAAGAAAGATATATTCTTAAAAATAATGGCCCAAATACAAAAAAATATAGATTTTTCATTAAATTTAAATGAGCACAAAATTAAAAAACTATATTAAATTATTTTTCAAATAAATGGGGGTGAGGTGGATGGAAGAGGTGGAGCGGATAAGCGTGGATGCTCGTCTTGACGTGGAGAATCCGTGCTTTGTAAGCATGGATGTCCGTTGTGACGTGGAGAATATGTGCTTACAAAACACAGATTAAGATAATTTTGCAAAAAAAAATTATTTTAAATTATTTTTGAAATATTTTTTTATTTTAAAATTAATTATAAAAAAACCCTGGTTTGAAATAATCATTCAATAAACACCTTAAAACATAATTTTTTTATCCATCAAAACTAAACTATTTATTACATTAAAAATAATCAATCTACAGATCAAATATTCATACTTATCTTCGACAAATATACTCGTGATTGAACAATAAATGTGTACTATGTTATTTCAAAAATTAATGTTGAGCTAATATATCAGATTCTAATATGTAAAATGATAAATATAACAATATTTACAAAGAAAATAAACCTTATTAGAGACACCAAAATGCAAGGCAAAACTATCACTTCTGAGACTTATGTTAAATGATGTGAATAAAGGCAAATACAGGTTACATATGAAGAACTCAGGAAACAACTATTTGCAACATTCAACACAAGTAGTTCTTGCACTAGATGCTTCACTCTCGTTCCGCGGAGTCGTGGTGAGACCAATATTCCTTAATTAGCTGCCCAAACAATGAATCCTCTCTTTTCATTAGCTTCACCGGCTCATCGTACTCCGCTAGTTTTCCTATATGATGCCGATGTGGTTAAATTTATTTCTAAAAATGTTGTGTCAACAAGTTGGAAATTATGAATTACATATAAATACAGACCTTCACTGATGGCAAGAACCATATCACAATCCATCACAGTTGGTATTCTATGAGCCACAGTAATAACTGTACAGTCTGCGAATTCTTTCCTAATAACCCTTCTGCAAGATCATGTCGGTAGCATTGTCGATAGATGCAGTTGCTTCATCGAGTACCAAGATCTTGCTTCTCCTCAATAAAGCACGCCCCAAGCATAACAACTGACGTTGACCAACACTCCAGTTTGAACCATCTTCTAATACTGAAGTCATATGTTATTTTTTCGAAATATCGCTATTATCATATATAACTTTTGATATAAAGGAATCAATTGTTGAAAACAAGTAAGAACGATTGCTCCTTCGATCTAGTATGGTTATCAATAATGGACAACAATTGAAAAGTGATGCTTGATCCTATTATATGGTTTTGGTAAAAGATGATCGATCCTATCACTTACCAAAAAAGTCTAATCCATTCTCCTTCTCCTGAACTGTGTCTTTGAGCTGACACTTTTCAAGAACCTTTAGTTTCAATGAAACAAGAAAAAGGAAGACATTGTTATATTGTATTTTTATCACAAGGCCATACTTAAAACTGAAAGCAAGATCATGGATTTAACAGAAGTTTTCTTTAAATCTACAAAAATATGGGAAGTCAAATCAATACAAAATTACCTCCCAGAGTTCCTGCTCTGTATGCTGATGAAATGGATCCAGATTGTACCTCACAGTTCCATTGAAAAGAGTAGGGTCTTGAGGTATGATTCCAAAACGAGACCTCAAATCATGAAGTCCAAGTGCTGATATATCAAGCCCATCTACCAAAATCTTTCCTCCTGCAGGCTCCACTAGGCGAAACAAGGCGCTAATAAGTGTGGTCTTCCCACTTCCAGTCCTACCAACGATGCCAATTTTGTGTCCTCCTTCGAATGTGCAACTAATCCCGTGTAAAACAAGTGGTGTATCGTGTCTATATTTGATCTGTTTCCAATCAAAATCAGTATTTAGGGAGAATGTCATACTTTTTTAGATTAGAACTAACTCAAGAAATGTTTACCTTTAGATCTTGAATCTCTACTTTACCCTCCATTGGCCAGTTGACAGGGGGGCGATTCTCTTCTATCACTTCAGGGGCCTCACTTGGTATGTGCATATACTGATCAAGCCTTTCTACTGAAACAATATAGTTCGATAAATTGCACTGGCTGCTAATGGAAAACACGAGAGATACATTTAATGAAAGACCATAGGACAACGCCATTCCAATAAATCCTGCAACCACATATGAAGATAAACAAAATCTTAATCCATGAAAGTAATACCATTTGAGTAATTAAAAGAGGACGCCTTTCTATGTTTGTAGTATTACATTATGTATAGGGGTGTAAAATTAAGTCGTGTTAGAATCAAGTTTGTGAAATTTCACAGACTCAGAACCAAGTTCAACAAAAGAATTGAGCTCAGTTGCTCGAACTTTGACTAATCGAGTTCAAAATGAAAGGAACTACATCTCAAGCTCAAATGCAGCTTAGCCTAACAAGTTTTATTTGAAGAACATATCCGAGAACTCAGATAATGAGTTTGGCTCGTGTGCTACGATCTATTAATGTCATCACTGATAATATTTTAATAAAGCAATAGTATTGAAAGAATACATATATGCAAAGAACAATATTTTGGTTTTCATTTCTATATTGTGAAAACTGATAAAAATAGTTATAAGACGAGCTGACGTGAGCTATCAAGAAACTCAAAGCTCGAGTTGGTAAAAATTCGAGCTAGACATGAGCTCATGTGGAACAAACCAGCTTGCTCATGAGCAGGCCGACTCATCTTTTTACATTTAACCTACCGGGGCTAAAAGTTCCAGATGGAAGTGAAACCATGCAAAAGCCTGCAAATGAGAGAACAACTGCACTAAGGGTTTCCAGCCGTTGGATCAACCACTCATTAGCCGAAAAATAGTGGAAATATGGGCTTCCATTGATGTCTATCAGCTCAAGATTCTTGGAGAAAAAACGATCTTCTTCTTCGAAAGCTCTTATTGTAATGACTCCTGCCACAGACTCAGCAACATGATTTGCTACAGAAGATTTTGTTGTGCCATTAATCCGCATGAACTCTCTGGCTGAGGAAAAATAGTACTTCTGAAGATGTGCAATTCAAATCAGACTTAGTATTTGCCATTCAAAAAAGAAAATCATTGAACAAAATGTTCTAGTCCACCAAAATTTAAAACTTATTGTTGGAAATTAGTTTGAGGTCTAAAATAAAAAAATTTCTATGAAGTGCAAAAACTTTGAACAATTTACTTCTTAAATTTCTCATTGTTGTTTCATCATATGCTTTAATATGCAAGCATATCCGGATAATTAATTTCAACTTATGCTACTTATTAAATTTGCTACAATGAGAAGTTAAGCGAGAAGATCTGAACATTTGAGTTGAAGTATATCTGTACTGATGATAGTTACCTGCAAGCGAATGGCGAAAAATATCATTGGTATTGAGACAAGCAGTACTTGCCATGTGACAACAGCCAACACCACCATGTTTGCATAACTATTCATGGTCGATACCGATGTGAAAATCAAGCTGAAAGGAACATCTAGATCAACTATGCTCAAATCAGCGGAGACCTGTGATATATCAATTACATAAGACAAACATCAGTATCATAGGACTCATGTCCCGGGGTCTAACCACGCTCAAGAAAGACTGTAGGCAATACTCTCCTCTTGGATATATTTAACACTATAACGAAAAACAACGACTTAAAATCAATGGAATCTTTACCCGGCTGAGTATTCTTCCCAAAGGTGTAGAGTCATAAAACGACATTGGCGCACAAAACAGAGAAATCAGTAGTCTTGAAAATAATGCTCTTGACGACCTAATGTTCAAAACAACTGCGAATATAATTCGGCAGAGTAAAAATAGTGATATGGCGAGTCCAATCAACAAGTAAACTACGATCAATCTCAATTCGGTGACATTTTGAGCATCAACATTTTCAGCCATCCAAATGTTCTGCATAATCTGGCCTAGCATGTATACCAGTTGGCACAGAACAATCACAGAGTAGAAAAGAAATCCTTTATTTTGCTTCAAGTACGTAATATACGGTTTGAATCCAGTGTCCCCGGCTTCTCGTTCTTCTTTCTTAATCAACTGGACATTTTCAGATATTTTAACTTTCATTTCTGCATAATTTTTTCGAATTTCTCTAGAAGAAGATCCAAGATGTTGGGAAGAACTGATGTCTGAAAGCCTCCTGGAACCAGCGGTTTCTTTGTGTGCATTAACAAGGTCTTGAAATTCTTTGCTTGAGGTCAGCAACTGAGAATAAGGAGCAGCATGCGAGATTTCCCCATCTAACATGAACTGTTCAAAAGAAAGGGGTACTATAATGAGCAACCATTCTTTATTGTTTTCAACACACATTATGCATCGCCACTCTTGTCATTTTATGATGAAATTCTGAATGCAGAAACAAGAATTAATAATCAAAATAATATCTTCAGGAATCAAATTTGGTAAATATGATTTTCTTATGATTCAGTTTTAGAAAAGATTTCCTTTAATGTTCATTCTGAACTATTTTCACCTGTACGAGGATGGAGTTTGTGCTCTGAAGTAGGAGTGGATAAGAAGTTTCAGACAAATAAAACTCCTAAAGAAAAAACTCACCAAGATAAAATCAAATGCAGGAAGAAAATCAACTTGATGAGTCACGAGCAAAACTGTCTTTGTTGAGAGGGCTTCAATTACATATTCCTGCCAAGATTCAACAGAGTTTTTAGCATACAACGCGTAAAACTAAATTCTACTTGCAACAGGAATATACTAACGTTAAACAAACTCAGGGCAGTGTGTGCATCAACAGCACTAAACGGATCATCCAAGAGATATATATCAGCATCCTTATAAAGAGCACGAGCAAGCTGAATCCGTTGTTTTTGGCCACCACTAAGGTTTATTCCTCTTTCTCCTATCTCAGTGAGATCACCATAAGGTAGCAGCTCGAGATCTTTAAGTAGTGAACACCTATCTAGTGTATCTTGATATTTGTTGTTATCGAAGGTAGACCCGAAGAGAATGTTTTCTCGAATGCTTCCTGATTGAATCCAAGCCGATTGAGAGACATAAGCAATTGTCCCGTGTACTTGTACCTAAAATATGTTAGAGAAAAACAGATTACATTTTTATAGTATATTTTTTTAAGATTGGTAAAAGTGAATCACTTGTGTACTTCCATGCTAATAAGCTCAATCATTGCCACAAAGTGAGACCTCAGATCTTATTTTCCTCGCCTGTCACACTCCCCATTTTTGTAAACTGTGTTTTCGCCCCTTACAATATTGAGGAAAATAAGGGAAATTACTCACAGTGCCAGCGGTGATCGGAACCTCTCCAAGAATTGCAGCAAGAAGAGTGGACTTCCCTGAACCCACCTCTCCACAAATGGCAATCTTGTCACCAGGTTTAACACGCAAACTGATGCTTCCAAGAGTTGGCCGGGATGGATTCTCATCCCACGATAGATTAGCCGATTGAAACAAAATTCTTGTATCGCTCACAGCACGACTTAACTCTAACACTCGCGGTTTCCAGTTCAGGAGCTTCCAGAAACTTTGCAATCCTCGAAAACGCAACTTTCGCCTGAATAAACACTCCAATGACATCAGGAATACTTTTAACCGGATCTTGGACCAGCCATAAAGTTGCTATAAAGGTGAAGACGCTTGCAGAAGATAGCGGAACACCAAGAAAATAGCAGGTAGCAAATGTAGCAGAAGAGACTAATAAAGGGGACAACCAGAAAACAAAGATGTTGCACGCTTTAGATTGCTGAACTGCCAATAGACATTTTTCTTCAATGGCCCTCAAATTTTCTATTGCTTCCCGAAAATGAGTTTCCCACGCATATAATTTCAATACCTTCATGTTTAAGATAGCCTCAGACATCTTCTTCAACCTCTCATCCTGCGCTACCATAAGCTTAGACTGAAACTTATGTTGCAACTTCCCAAGCGGCGAATTGCAAAGAACGGTGAGAATTATGACAGTCATAGATGCAATCGTGGCGAGTCCTACAGCTTGGAAGAGGATAAGGATTGCAAGACAGAGTTGCAGGATTGTAGTCCATATTTGGTGGAACCAAAATGGGAATTCCCCTATGCGATAAGAATCAACTGTAACATAGTTCATTATCTTGCCACTCGAGTGGTTCAATTTAGCCAGATTTGATAATCTCAATTGCTTTTGGTAAATGACTGCAGTGAGTAGGGATCTAACTTTAAGACCAACTAGTCTAGACCTGAAATACCACTGTCTTTGAGATATCGATTCGAGGATCTTTGTCAAAAAAAGCACTGCGACCAATATGTATCGCTCATATTTGGAACTTTCTTTTCCTTCTGCAACTTTTATGAAGGCTTTGAGCAGTAAAGGCCCTGCAGAGACAGTCATCACTTTCAATAGTGCAAAGAATCCGGATATGACTATTTCTCTCCAATGGCATAACAGAATGGTCTTCAAGATTTCGGATTCAGTTAATCTATCCGATTGTTTCCTTCTATTCAATACCTCCATATATAACAAGTAGCACGACTCTGCTCGATCATCCACGCGTAAACTAGGTATATCTTCATCCGCAAGAGTTTTCTCTCTTCCCATTTTCATTAATGGATTCAACCACCAAAATGTAAATTTACTGCAAAACCGAGCTTTTGCAAATGGACTCAAACCACTACCTGAATAAGTTTTATAATCATTACTGGCTGAACTGAGTAATGGACAGTGGATATCGTCGTCGTCATGCCCTTCATGTCTGTAACCTTTGTAGGTGCATAATAGTAATAAACAAGATCCTATGAAGCAAATAACATCCAGAAAATTCTGGAATGTCACCTCTTTCCTAAAAATAGCTAGAAAAAGTGAAAACCCGCAAATTATACCAGAGAAGAGGGATGCAAGAATTGATAGAAGCCTCAACAAGGCTCTTCGGAAACGTGTTCCTTGCAAACTAGCTATTAATCCAGTTAACAACCAAATTAATCCATGAAGCATGAACGTTGTCCATGAAAGAAGAGGTGCAATATCTTGAGTTTTTCTCAATTTTTCTTCCAAAATCCAGATACCATAAGATAGATAGGCCAATCCAAGAAAACCATTAAAAATGGCTGATACTAACTGCAAACTCGATATGCGGCACGTGGAAGCTCTCACATTTGAGGATTTCTGTGATTTCTTGAAAACTATAGTGAATAAGATCATGACGAAGAGCAGGATATCGAAACAAAGACTTAACGCACTAACGGTGCAAGACGAAGAGCGTGTTCGAAAAATCAAATCAGCACCACAAGGGATCTTGTTGCTGTCTGAACAGTTGGATTCCCCACAAAACACGGTCCATAGATTCTCCATCTCTACCCTCACAACTTGTTAGGCCTTCGCAAGTCTGAATTCGATACAAAACCAACAATTCACATGAATTAGTTATAAAATTGATACATTTCAAGCCTAGCAATTCAAGGAAATCATCAGACACAAAAGAAAGAAAAAACACAAAAACCAAAAAGTTGATCCACAAGTGCAGCTGAAACACGATCATCTGCCTATTTATGATGAAAATAATACAAAAAGAACCAAGTTTTTAATGCCTTAAAAGCAAAACTTTAATGGAAATTAGGTATCTATAAATTCGACTCTGACAACATATCGATGACAGTTCAGCATTCTGTATTGAACCATATTCAAATTTCATGTATATTTTTCTTAGAATATTCAAGTTTGAAGCACTGCTTATCATAGATGTAAAAATGCATTTGAATGGAAAACCTGTCATCATGCAAAATCTAAACTAACGAAAGGTACACTTTGAACAACACAACAAGTAGGTCGGAAATGGATCAAGAATGGCAATAATGCAACAAGAAGTGGAAATATTTTGTGTAACAGAGCTTTGTGGTCCTTTACATACAGGAAACAAGATCAACACCTTCCAAAAACCATTCTGAGACAACCAGGGAAACAATCTAAGAAAGATAATCGTAAAAAACGGTTCTTTTACTGTAAAAACAGAACTCAATCAATGCTAAAATGAGCCATGAAATCTTGCTCCTCTCATTCAAATAGAGCAACTCTTCTTTTCCTCTTCACACAGATGAAAAAATTCAAGAACCCAAGAACTTGTCCATCTTTGATGTTCAAGATTTTGCTATCCACAAGCTTGTTGAATTCGAGGTAAAAAAAAAACCCATTACAGGAACGATGCCATACGTGTAATTTCTCGGGTTATATGATTTTTTTTATAAAAAAAAAACACTGATTAACACGCACTATATAGAGTTCAAAAGCAACGATAATGGGTATCCAAATGCAACATGTGTGTGTATGGCGTAAAACAACGATGTATCACTATATCTTGCCTGTGTTAAATTTCAGATTTTGTTATTTGCTTAATTCTCATGCATACTTAATTATCATAGGAGGGAAAGTGAGTCTAATGTGAGACCGTCTCACGAATTTTAATCTGTGAAACGGGTCAACCCTATGGATATTCAAAAAAAAAAGTAACACTCTTAGCATAAAAAGTAATATTTTTTATAGATGATCCAAATAAGATATCCGTCTCACAAATATCCGTGAGACCGTCTCACACAAATTTTTACCTAAAATGGAATGCTTTGGATGTTAATGAATCGATTTCCTTTTCCTACTATTTTCACTTCACAAAAATATGTTTATTGTGCTACTAATAACGTGAATTTGCCTCTCATATTGATTTAATATTTTAGAAATAATTTATATAATAATATTGTAGTTGTGTAAGTGAAAAACACAAAAAAAATATAAATAATTGTGGTGAATATAACACAATAAAATTTATATAAAAATATAAATTTTATATACAAACACGTGAAAAATATTATAATTAATATTTTACTGACAGGGTTGACTTCAGTTTAAAAAATATAAATGATTGCTGAAAATTAAAATTAATGATATAAATTAGAATAAACTTGTTGTGAATAATGAGGTTGAAAGGACAAATAAGGCAATTAAAAAAAACACAAAAGAGTTAAATAAATTTAAGATGTGGATGAAATCTTTAAATTTTAAATAATTAATAAACGTAATTTGATTAAATGATATTCAGTTCAATAATTATAGATTAAAAAAATTGATAGCTTGCACATACTGTTTCGTGTGGCGCACGTTAGAAATCTTCCTGATCACAAATTTGTATTATGAAAACTATTTTGGGACGATTTTTTACAGTCAATTTGTATAAGGAATATTTTATTTGAGTCATATATATAAAAAATATTATTTTTTATATAAAAAATACTGATTATTATTGTAAATATATGCATGATTGGCTCGTTTCACGGATAAAAATCCGTAAAACCGTATCAGAAGATAACTATTATTGGTAATATATCTTAATTTATATTATGTACATATAATTTAGGCAGTTTTCATATATTTTTATATGTTCAAATTTGCTATGTTAAAATTCTGCACTATTATACAGTGAAGAACTTTATGATAATTCTTTCAAGTTTTTTTTAATAATTAATTGGTCTTTATGATAATTCTTTCAAGTTTTTTTTAATAATTAATTGGTATACTATATATATATATATATATATATATATATATATGTTGCTTGGGAAGCTATTATTTGTATTAATTGAATATCATACATGTGATATATTTTCAATAACATATATCATAAATTTTAAGGAAAAGTTTTCAGAATTGTTATCTAAGTTCACTAACTTTGTCTATTTTGAGTTTTATTCAATTAATTTATAAAAATTTGGCTTTGAGGTAACTTTGAATGTTTTTAGCTTTCAGTCTAATTTTTCGAAATACTCACATGACATCAGAAAATATTGATGTAGTATCGAAAATTGTTGACTTGTATCAACAATTGAATCAAAATAGTTAAAAATTAAAAGTTAATATAACAAACCAAAATTTGAAAATTTAGTTTATCAAAACCCAAAATTAGACAAACAGTGAACCAAAAAATTTATGTATTTTCATTATTTTCATTTTGTTTTAAAGAAACACGATATTAATTTCATGAGGGTCTATTTCCTCTTTCCGTCAGCACGTTATTTTCCCCTTCACATGCTAACCAAATCAATAATATGTCGATCATCTTGAGACAGTTGCGTGCACTATCATAGCTTTAATAATTTGAAGGTGGCTGTCCTTTTTCACCTTTTATATTTTCCAGTGTTTGTATATTAAAAAAAATTATATTTTTTTCCTATCACAGATTAAATTAATAATACGTTAAAATGATATAAATTACGAACAAAAAACAACAAAAATTACGAAATAATAAACAAACTACGACAACTAACAAACCATAAAATTACGAAACATAAAAAAAATTACGTCAAAAAAAGATTTTTAGTAATGCGGTAAACCAGACCCCGATCCTCCAATATCTCCAAAATAAGATCTGAAGTTGTCATTTTCTCGACGTTCATCTTCAAGTCTTTTTTGCAATATTTTTTGTTGCTGAGCTTTAGTGTACTCACGCAGAGTTGGATCAGTAATTTTGCTCAAATCTTTGTATAAAATTCTTTCATCCATTTTTCTTTCTTCTTGTTCAAGTCTAATCTTTTGAAGATCGTAGTTTTATTGTCTTTCGGCAGTTCCTTGTTTCAAAACATTCAATAACTCACGATGTTGTTCTTCCATTGTACGTTGAATTTGAGATATGTCTTCATCTCTTTTCTTTTTTGATTTGGCTTTTTTCACTCCAATTGGTCTTTCAGAACTGTCACCGATATTGTCATCACTCAAATTTATAGGAAATGTAGAGAACATAGGTGAACCTGATTGGGGCGATTCTTCTAGTGGAGTATCAGATTGTGATGTATCTAGATAAGTAGCACGCGTCTTAGATTTCTTGGTTGGATGGATTTTGTCTCCTGCAATTTTTTCACAATCTTAACAATATTCAACACATGATCGAATGGAAATGCTTTGTTATCTTTACTCTCTTACGCATACAGTATTTTTTCACGATTCATCTACATCAAAGTATACAAAATTAATTATAAAATGTTGATTATTAATAACTTGTAATTTTTAAAAATACATAACTCACAATATCTTGTTCTGATGCACCATTCGGATTGAGATTTTCAATTTGACGAACACATCCTCTCAAATGTGCAACAGAAGTGAGTATGCTTCCAATGCGTTTCTCAATTGATCTTTGAGGACGAGGATGTAAATCACTTATTCTTTCTTTGTTGTACTTCTCTGCAACCCGAGACCAAAGCTGACCTCTCGATTGATTTATACCTATTATAGGATCCTGCGAAATATCAAAATAAATATGACATAAGAACTTATCTTCATCAATAGTGTAGTTCTTTCTTGAACTTTCGTCCATCATTCTCAAAATAATATGATTGTATTTGTGTTGGATATGTTTCTAAATAGATATAGACTTATTTATAATATTTCGGAATTATCCTTAGAAATATGAAAAAGAAACGGTATCCTTTGGATGAGATTTCAATAAATCTCATCCATTGAGATCTCATCCAAGAAAATCTTATCATTTTTTATATATTATTCTTTTATATATATATATAAATATATATATATATATATATATATATATATATATATATATATATATATATATTATTTAGATGATACTATGACATTGATAAATTAAAATAAAATAGATGATACTAAAAATATTATCCTTACAGAAGTATGCATCCATACAAAAATATTATACTATACATGTACGTATCATAAATTTAAATGATACTATGCCATTGATAAAATAAAATAAATCATACTAAAAATAAATTAAAATAAAAGCTTATCCTTACAAATGTAGATTCTTGTAGATAAGAAATCTCATCTATATTATCCTTACAAACTTTATATAAAGTAGTAACAATTACATCTTCATCATAACACAATTCACAACACCACCAAAAAAATGAATTCTTCTTCAGGTTCGTCTTCATTGTCTGATAATGAAGATGACATAACTAATTATTTGGTTAACGATGCTAAAGCCATTGATGAAGAAATTCAAGAAGCAATTGTTACTCATATTCATACACGGAATATGATGATGCACACCTATATCAATCAACACCTTAACGAAGGCACGAGAAGAGGATCAATTCCAGGTCATGTTATAATCCGACGCGATAGAGAAATTGCGGATCGTAATTTGTTCAACGACTATTTTTCTGAAAATCCAAGATTTCATGAAGGTTTGTTTCGACGCCGATTTCGAATGTCCCGTAATCTATTCCTTCATATCATCGATGCTGTCAAGAATCATGATAGCTACTTTATACAACAGAGTGATGGGTTGGGACGACTTGGGCTATCAACTAATCAAAAAACAACAGCTGCAATTCGTTTATTAGCATACGCCTTACCTGCAGATGCGGCCGATGAATACATCAAAATAGTAGAGTCAATTGCGATTAAATGCTTACAACACTTTTGCCGAGCAGTTGTTGAAGTTTTCGCAAACCAGTACTTACGATCTCCAAATGCCAATGACGTTGCTCGACTATTACATATTGGTAAACAACGGAGCTTCCCGGGAATGTTGGGAAGTCTCGATTGTATGCATTGGAAATGGAAAAATTGTTCTACTGCTTGGGCTGGACAATATACAGGCCGTAGCGGGTCTCCAACAATTATTTTAGAAGCAGTGGCCGATTATGATCTTTGGATATGACACACATATTTTGGTATGCCTGGTTCTAATAATGACATAAATGTTTTGGAGGCATCCACCTTGTTTACCAATTTGGCTCAAGGCATTGCTCCTCCTGCACATTACACTATTTGTGGAAAAGAATATCATACTGACTATTACTTAGCCGATGGTATCTACCCAAAATGGGCAACCATTGTGCAAACTATCCGCGACCCACTTGGGCCGAAAAAGAAATATTTTGCTATGAAACAAGAGTCATGTAGAAAAGATGTGGAGCGTGCATTTGGTGTTCTTCAATCTCGATTTGCGATTGTGGCAGCTCCAGCACGGTCTTGGCGTAAAAATGATTTACATTACATTATGAAAGCTTGCACTATCATGCACAACATGATTATTGAAGATGAACGTGACCTTAGTGCACCAATTCAAGATGCAATGGAAGCACTTGTTCCAAACATTGAAATGATGGTCAATGACGAAAATACAAGATTTCAAGAATTTCTCGCTCGTTATAAAAAAAATGAAAAATAGAGATGCTTACTATGAATTACGAAATACATTAATTGAGCATTTATGGGAACAATATAGTAATTCGAATATTTAATATTGTATTTTTGTTGTATTATTAATTTAATATCAAATGAACGTGTTTTTTCAATGATATTTTGATTTTATTAAAATATAGTTTGTATTAAATAATTGTACGTAAATCAAATAATTATTTTGTTAATATGAAATTATTACTTCAAATATTAATATTTAAATATATAAATTGTACTATTTAATTATCATTATATTATCAAATTATAAATAATTAACATAAAACAGAAATATTAATATTGAAAAAAAAAATATTCTTGAAATATTATATTGTAGTGTAAAATATAGTGCAATGTAGTTGGAGATGATTTTAGTGTAACACCAATGTAGTGCAGAATATAGTGCAGTGGATTGGAGATGACCTAAGTTGAGATCCATAAGAATTATCATATATAAAAGTGAATATTCATTCGTTAGATAGGTAACATATTGACATGTGTAGTATTTGGCGCAAATATACTAATTATATGACTCAACGTTTGTCGTTTTATTAAAAATTATAACTGGTGATAACGGTCAAATTCGAATCTTTTAAACTGAACAACAGTTCAAACGCACCTATCCAGTATATGCAATAAATAGTCTAAGGCATAGTTTGGTACATGAGATAAGGGAGTGATTGATAAATAATCCTCCTTATCCCATGTTTGGTATTTTTTTAAAAAGCCAATGATAATATCATGGGACCTTGATAAATAATTTTTTAGAAGGATAAAATGTCCCTTCAATTAGGTGTGATAATTTTAATTTAATGATAAAATACACTACAAATGACTTAATTGTCCTCAATTTATAAATGATTTTTATAAATCTATGCTAGTAGGTAAAATTAAAATCAAATAAATATTTTTATTTATTTATATATATTATATAATATGATAATTATATAAATGAATTCGAGATAATTATATAAATAATTTTTATAAATATCAATAAAATTATTAGTATCACTCGATTAACCTTAAAAATTGATATTTGACTTGACTCACAAAATCAACGGTACAATTATCATATTATATAATATATAAAATTATGTAAAAATAAATAAATCATGCACGCACTATCGGTGTATGAACAGATAAAAAATATGAACTCAAGCAACAACTTTGAAATTATAAAATTTATTATAGTAAGATTAATTTTGTCATTACAATCTAATATATAAATTTATTCACTCTTATTAAAATCATACCAAATATTATAATATCATATATCTTATTTATCCTTAACTTATATTTATATTATATATAACATGTTTATCCTATCATGTGTACCAAACAATGCCTAATAAACTAGTCAGGGAATCAAAACGCACACTAATTAATGTGACACGTTTCAAACGAACATTAATTTTTGCCAATCAAAACTAAACTATTAATCGCTTCATAAATAATCATTCTATTATTCCAACAATTCAAACGAGCAAAACAGAGTCGTTAGATTGTATCTCTTTTATTCATTCATAAATACTATGGATAAATTAAAGGTTTAGATGAGCTAAGGATGAAAACATATAATACTTCGAGGCTTCAAAAAGCAAAATTCATTAGAAGTCTATATACCTATAAAAGTGTGGATCACTCATTTGTTTTCCAATTGTGAAAAGACACAAATGTCTTCTTTATTAATATGAATTCAAAAAATCATATAAGGATATATATGTAAAATTGTAACAAATGCTAATAAATTGTCATTACAACATACATTGATTGTAATAATTTATACCATTTCAATAATAAAATGTAACTCCTATATTAAATTTATCAAATAATTGATCTTTATACTACATTTAAATGTTTTATTCTTTTAATTTTCTCTATACATTTTTTTAATGATTTTATTATAATTTTGTAATTATATTTTAGTGCAATTTTTAATTAAATAATAAATAAATTATAGTATTATAAGAAGATATATAAAAAAATTTATCTACATGTCCAATAGTAGAATAACATGATAAATATAAAATAATATGATAATGTGAAGTTTAATATTAACATATTTTATGGATTTTTAAACAAAGAATATAAAAAAATCTTAAAAAAATATATATTTAATTATTATACTAAGTGTAAAAAGAATAACAAAGTTTTTCATTGTAACTTTTCTACTATTCTCATAATTTTTTTGTTGTTAGATTAATTGCATGAAAAATTTTCTACACAATCATTAAATACATGAAGATCATAATAGTGTTTTTTTTTTAAAATAGAAAATTTCAACATAAGAAACTTTGAAAATAATGTTACATAAAAATTGAATTGATATTTGATAATAAAAATATATTATAGAAATAACATTTTCTTGCTACATAATTCTTAGAAAAAATATTAAAAGAATATATTTTTTAATTTTAAAAAATCATTAAAAAATTAAAAGAATATATATTTAACTATTATACCTATAAAAGTGTAAAAAGAATAATAACGTTTTTCATTGTAAATTTTCTATTATTTCATCTTTATACTAATTTTAAATATTTTGTTCTTTTAATTTTCTTTCTACATGTTATTTTATGATTTTAATGCAATTTTGTAATTATATTTTAGTGTAGTTTCTAATTAAGTAATAAATCATAGTATCACAAGAAAATGAAAGAAAATCTTTCAACCGCCTAAAAACGATTGAAGACAAATTTTAATAGCATATATTTTTAAAAGAGTTTATTCACCCCATCTAATATATAATTGTAATTGATAGCTTGATGAAAAATATGAATTATATACTTTAAAAAAAATTATTTATGAACTAATGTGTATGAAAATTAATTTATCTATGATATATAATTCTAAAGCAAAAGGTAAAAAAATTCTGTATGAAGTTAAATAATATTTAAATTGAATATTATAGATTATATTTTGTAATCAATATTATTATTTAATTAGTTTGATAATATTTTGATGAGTTAGTCACAAATATTTTAAATTGATAATTATTTGTCCTTAGTGTGCTTCACTTATATAAGTTATTATTTATGTATCTATAAAATCCATAATTTGGTTGATTTTTAGGTTATTATAACTTATACGTGATGCTTAGATATATATTTTCAAAATTTGTTTCAGTTCAGTTCGTTCTATATATTATGTTCATTATAATTTATTATATAACATAAAATCAATTGCTTGAATTTTAATTTGAAAAACAATTTTGAAAGTAAGGTATATAAGTTCTTAATTAATTTATTCGTCTAATATGACAAAAGACTAATCCAATATGTTAAGACTCATAAGAACTTTTCTCAGAAAATAGAGAGGTTTCATTGTTCGGCTTACAGCAAGAAACGAGCTTCCAAAATTGTATCCAAAGGAAGAAAAGGAACTATTTATACTAAACTAAATATAGAAAAAATGTGTTTGACTAAAAGCGTGTTTTGTGAATCTTATTCTACCAACACAATATAAATAAAAAAATGATTCAAAATAATTTTTTAAAAAAATAAATTTTAATTTTTATTAAATAATTAATATTCACGTGCATCGCACGTGCTTCTTGCTAGTAACAATAAATGAGTGAATAAGAAAGTGTTTGAAGAAGGAGAAGTAATGTAGAAAATGATATTTCCTTTGAGATCAAAAGATAGAGAATTTGGTAAATGGTCACCCAATTGAGAATGTATGTTTAATTTCATCAAGTTTTAGATGAGAACATGTATTGGTTGGCGAGCCTTGAGGGAGAGCCACCAAAAAAGTGCATCAACAGCAAATACTTGAAGTATTATTATCCAAGTAGTTGGGTAAGAATGTAGAAGTTAGATGGTTCGTGAAATTTGAATTGGTAAGTGTGAAAAGATCTGAGATGATTTAACTATTGGTCAGTACTGCATGAAGTAGGTTATGCAACCACTTTTGGTGGTTTTGTGTTCTTTTGTTTACAAACAATTGATGTGTATGAAGAAGTTTTGTAAGGACATCTAGAATAGTCTTGTAAGTTATTTCATACAAATCTTATTTATAAATGATGGCAGATCACTTGTGAATAAATAAAAATTATTTTTCATGGAATTTTCTAATGTTACTATAAATTGGAAGAACATATTTGTGGATCTGTTGGTTTTATTGGTCAAATTAGCGATAAAAGATGTGTCGGTCCATTGAAGCCGTGAAACATGAGTGACCATTTTTTAATAGCGTTGTGTGACTGATGGATTATCAAAAAAATTACGTGGTTTGTTTTCACAGAAGATCTTTTGTCAATGTTTATGCAAAACAAGCTCGGCCGTTTTTACAAAAAGTTAGGTAGAGTTTCCCTTCAAAATGGTACATCACATAGCCTCAAGCACATCAGAAAAAATGAAATAACGGAAACACAAGTCAAAAGAGATTTCATAACAAAGCAGATCTAATGGTCGCTACATTTCATTCTTATGAACAATATGTTTATACAAGAATAACAAATGAAATCTAGCACCATCTAAAATCTAATCTAAAGGCTAGTTTGCTAGCCGCATTCCCTATCAAAAAATCATCAAAAGAAGTTTGAGACTAGAAAGGAAAACAAAATATTGTATATTAGCACAACTAATATTCCTAGTTATGTTTTTAATTTCTCTAATTATATCTAGCATTACATGGGTATATGCTTAGCCACTGATAAAAGTTCCATTTAAGATTGATCTTTTTCTTTGAAATTGGCCAGTGATATTCATAGGAGACAAGCTTATTAATTTTCATTGTCAATAAAGATACTTTTTTTTTTTTTTCTGCATTGGCATTTGAAACTCTCAAATCATCGTCTTTATTCAATTGGTCATTCCTACAAAATAAATGAGAACCGGATGAAAAATCAAGGGAATGGCAACACAAAGGCTCAAATAATAGTGAAGCATACAAAGTAAAAATGAGGCATCCACAAGGTAAAATGTGATGTACAGAAAGTTCCAAGCACATGAGCAAAAAGAGATGTAAATATGCAAATGATAAAGTGAAAATTACAAAGAAATGCATAGCGAAGAATCAAGAAGAGTCCCTTGTGCATATGTTGAAAAAGGAAAGTTTCAAATCAAGCAAAGAAAGCACACAAGCTCAAGAGAATCATATATGAAGTTCAAATCAATGGAATATAAAGTCAAGCAGAAATTCAAGTAATTGGAATATAACGAGCCCCACGAATAGAATATTGCACAACATAGTATCAAGTTTCAAAGTCATTATATCTATGATAATACGGAGTAATTTATAAATTTAGACTCAAAACCTCATTCGCACAAAATCTAAGAACACCTTGAGTGTAAGGGAATGAAGACATGACATATTCTAAAATGTTTTTGTGATAGAGAATTGGAAATCTACCTGCTCCTTGAGATGTCATGGCTTAATTTGGTGCCGATTTGTTTGAATGTTGAATTGTGTCCCCGTAGTAATCCACGTTGTGACGAAAACTGGATAATTGCTCGGAAGAGCTGAACAAAAACTGAAAGAAATCATCAGAAGAAACTCTCAAAAATTTCATCAACAAAACTACAGCAAATGCTCTCTGCAAATTCTAGAAATTTTAATTCATCTTATATTATATATTTTCTATTTTATTTTGTAAAAATGTTATTTCAATTCATGATAGCATAATTAAATTAAATGTTATTTATGAATTCCATCTGAAAATTTCGTCTGAAAATTTCATCAATTTGTGGTTTACCGAGTGAGTTGAAATTAACAATTGAATCGGGAATCACGTCGCTTGATTGTAAAAGTCAGTTTATTCACAATTTTGGCACAATCTTATGTCTGACGCGCCTTCGCAATTTTCCGTGCAAACAATAATATGGTCAATATCTTTGAAATATATATTTTCTCAAAATTTTCTCACATAAAACTTAATCTTAGAGAAAAATTCATGAGTCCATCCATGATATTATATATGATATGTTCCATTCTAAGATTATTTTATTTTAATCTCTAAAATACATTAAGTTTTTACACGTACAATATTTTTGGTGTAAATATTATATTGTACTTATTATATAATTAATGTTGACGAGTCTAGAGCCACTAAATAATAAGTTTATTATAAATAAAAAATACTATGTTCTCTAATTTTAAAAAAAATCACTTTTTATAAATAAAAAGAATCAATTTTTATCTAATAAAAACATAGTTTAGAAAATCTTTATCTCATTTATAACTATCATATATTATTATATTTATATTATAATTATAAAATACTAAATATTTTACATTTACTTGTATTATCTATGATTAACGTAGGCTACAGCCCATCTTTATGAGCCCAATGGGCTTGATTAGGCAAGAAGCTTAATTAAGAAGTTGCCGAATCAGCTAGCTGGCGTCTTCTTCCTCGTCTCCCAAATTCCATTGAAAAGTTCTTCAAAATTCCAAATTGCAGAAGAAAATTTATCAACTTCGATCCAATTGAGCAAGAAAACACACAAATTCAGGAATTTTTCAGTTACCAAAAGATGGAGTATGATTTCAAGACCCGAACATACGATTCGCCAACCCCGTCGTACATCAGGCCATCGTCCGGCCCATCATCGGCCGCCGCCGCTCATCCCATGTACGGTCAACCCGCGTCTCTATATCCCAAGATCGGCGGCGGCTCATCTCAATCTGTCTCCAGTCATGGAGGAGTACCGGGCCGGAACCCCCCGTTTCAGAACGCCCCAGCTCCTCCGACTAGCTGTATTATTTTTTTCCCGTTATTTGAGGATTTATGCTTGAAAATTTTCAGCTTTTTTTTTTGTTTTTTGATGGTATTCGTCCTCTTTTGGTGTTTGATTTGCAGCTGGAATAGGGATTAGGGTTGCTATAAAACCTGAGTATAAAATTACGCCGCCGGTATTTGTTTCTTATTATCTGCTTACTACGATGTATAAGTTTTTACAGAGTGATGAATTTGAATTTCTATTGGTTTATAATTTTGTAGCCTCCGTTGTTGCCTCAGCTTGGGGAGATCCCTCGAAGCAATTTCCACTTTGATTTCGAATTTGAGAGAAATGTTATAGCGGAAGCAATGAAGGAAAACCCTAATTGGAGCAGACTTGGGTTGGAAAATTTTACGAGCAAACCGACCGAAGCACCATCCTCACATGTAAGTTTTGCTTTTTGAGTTCATTTCAGCAGATGGATCGTCAAATTGCTCAGTAGTGTTATTTTTGTCCGGTTTTATGTATAGGTGATGAAGTATTATTTTATACTTTTGCTTATTCCAAATTTGATGCTATATAATGTGTGTGTGTGCAAAGTTGAGAATTTGTCATATTTTAAATTGGGAAATTTGTTGTTGAGTTCAATGAGTTTTGAGAAGTAATTGTGGCAAAGCCTTCCAACCAAACACTTCATTTTCACATCTGAAGAATAACGCTGCATGATTTTTGGTAAAAGATTTGACATACTTGTTTTATACTTTGTTCTATCTTTTTTCTTCAACGTATTAGGATCCTTGAATATGACGGCCACCAATTCTCATCGAATGTGTAGTATATCTTGTTGTCAGGCTTTCAGCTTTTTCTTTGGTAGATGAGGGTTCCCTTGCTAGTGAATAATTTAGTGATGCACCCATCTTTTCATGTATTTTTAGCGCTCAAATGTCATGCATAGCTGACTCAGGTTGATCATGTGTTAGACAAAGCCTAACTTGTACCTGATGTCTTTAGCTTACTACTACTTTTAGTTCAACTGGTAAGATTTTAGTTTATTACATTATGAATTATCGTTGATCATCTTGGCTTGTGGTGAAGCGATATCTTATTGTGCCATACAATTGGATTTCATGCAGGGTTTATCTGCAGATCCCATAGTGAGCAAATATATAGCAGCGGGTCTTAGCAGAGAGGCTGTGCCCCTTGCAGTCGCAAATTACGGAGACAATGCTGCAAAGGTAATATATTCTAAGATTTCTTATCCTGTTTCCCTCAAAACTATGGCTTGGATTCAAATTATTCCCTGATACATGTTTGTAAAATGAAGAACTGTGTTAGGAATGAATAGTACAGAAGTATGTGGCTGTGTTAGCATTACTTCTTCAGAAAAAAACTGGAACGGCTGTGCTTGTAATTGATGGCAGTTGTTTTTCCTCAGGTTAAGGAATTCACAAATGGATTCACTCTACTGCGAGAGATGGGATTCTCATCAAACAATGTCGCAGAAGCATTGTTCATGTATGACAACGACACGGACAAAGCATTGGCTCATTTCCTGAACAATAATACATCTTGAAGTAACTACACTTGGACATTATGAATTTGCTTTCAGCTCAAGTTCATTTCGTAGCATAATAAATCTGATTCTTGTACTCGCAAAGTTGATATGTGAAGATACTGTTGTATTGTTTGTTGTATAGAGATTTTGGTGAGTGGTGACCTTTTTGTTTCTTCTTTCTTTTGTTCCATGTTTAGATACTCTTATGTTGTTGCTATCCATTCGTTAATTAAAATTTTGCTACACATTGAGGCATGCCAAGGTGTGGACATTCAATGAGTGAAACTCTGCCTAAGCAAAGCTCAAGGCATGTTAAAAGCTCTGCTCAAATGAGAAGACAGTAAATTTTAAGCGAAATCCAATATAATTGTCTTATCACATTCGCCTATACAATAGTGAATCTTTTGGTTTATTACTATTCCATAAATTGTGTAGTTATTACATTATCATGACTGTTTCTTTTATGGTCTGAATTCAAATTATACTACCTTTTAGTCGCGGCTTATCGGCACAAGAAGGCTTGCCTCTCGAGTTAAGATTGACGCATACAAGTGCCTTATTGTGCATTTCAATAACTATGACAATCACAAGAATTGAACTACAAATGATGAGGAAAAAATCGGCATTTTTTGTTGCGCCTAAACTCCCGAAACTCCTGTTTCACCATTAACTATTTCCCTTGTCATTTAAAACTAGAAATCGACGCTAATATAATTCTACAATATAGCCTATATACATGGAAACTCTTGACATGTTGAAAATACGATCATTAAAATTCCAAGTCCCTTATAGTGCAGAAGTAGCCGACTTAAACAGCAAGATCAAATTTTTAGTGGAAATTTCTGATGGTGGTATTGTAAGGCTAGGCATCAACTGCTATACCAAAACTATACCACAGTAAGTGGTAAACAGAAGGAACAATTCAGGGCCCAAAGAGTTAAAAAACATTTTTTTGTGTAAATAAAAAACTGCAGATTTTTTTTTTGATCCAACTAGACATAAATACGACTATGTTGTTGAGATTTATTCTCTACTCTTAAAATATTTGAATTTTTGAGAGAAAAGGAAAAATTATCACGTATCAATAGTAGTTAGCCATCGAACCTTTTAAATTTCGGGCAGTAAATTTAAAGTTTAATAATAACATTGGGAAATATTTTTTTATCGACTAATTTTTTCAAAAAAATTTGATTTCTCTAGGTTTTCATAAGTTTGTTTTAGTGCATTAATTTTGTTTTTTTTTTGCTCTCGATTATATTTTACCAGAGTACCGGAATGACACGAAAAATGATAACATGACATTAAAAATACAGATGTTATATAAAAAATTGTTGATTTGTCTAATGACATATTAGTAATCAAACCAAAATAGCGTAAGTTAAAATTTTTTCTAATAAAACCAAATTATGAAAAATTAATTAACCAAAATAAAAATTATACATGTTAACGGTAAAAAAAACTATTCTCTCAAATAATATCAATAAAAAAGTTTTTTTTTTTCAAAGAAATAATTTTTTTTTACCTCATAAATATGTATCTCTACCTCTGTCAGAGATTCATGGATACATCCTTTTCTGAAATGTACGGACCTACGTATACTGAGGTGTTATTATTGCTTCGGATTTCGAAGTAATTGGTGAATTTCACCATGTTTTTACCTGTTCAGACAAATTCAATCAACTTTTGTTTTTTTCTCAAAATTTTTATAGTCTATTGTATTTTAAATATCAAATAAATTAAAGATAATCATACAATAATTATTTTCTCTATACTTTCTACAAAAAGTTCCAAACTCAAATTCAAGCCATATGCAAAAATTGTTTTCAAAATTGTCAGATCTCCTTTAAAATTTGAAGCAATAGTCTTCTCTATGTTATCATTCACGATATTATTGTTGCGTTATATAACAATATCTACTCGTACAAGATAAGGAAAAAATCTAATATATGGACAGTTATATGATTTAAAATATTTAAATTTCAAAATATAATATTTTAGTAAACCAAACAATTCTAAATCCAATTATAATCATCTATACTATATATAATATTCTGTCGTAATAAAAAATGAAACAAGAGTATTTCTTTTTCTTTTTTTTTAAAAGACTGATCGCATAAGCAATGCATGCACGAGCTAATATACACGAGTCACTTTTCAACTCAAAATCGAAAGAGTAAATATCTTGTAAGACTATCTCATGGATTTATTTTCGTGAGATAAATCAACCCGATTCATTATTAAAATGAAAAGTAATATTTTTGATATTAAAAATAATAATTTTTCATAAATCAAATCCGTCGAACATTTATCTCACAACATTTTTTTTAATACGAAAAACTCTGTTTTTAAAGAAACAATTGGTCAATGATTATAATACTCGTTTCCTCATGGTAAACTAATAAAAATATTCAACCTCCCATCCGACCCAAATGATAAAAAATCATATCTCTACAGGTGAATGCCTAAGAAGTGTATATTAATTAGTAAGTAATTGATTTTGCTTTCCTTCTTGTTTTTTTTTTTAAACGTGAAGAATTATGATATTTAAAATTTAATTTCTGGGATCTTATAAAATTTATGCAGTCACATCCTCGAAATAATTATTATCTCCAAATTTGGGCTAATTGCACCATATCTCCTTGTGAAAAATATTAAAACATGAACTTCTCTAAAAATTGCAATAGACTAATATATCATCTTTTTAATAAAAAATAAGCACATTTAAACCATATGTTAAAAAATATATCATATATACTTTAGTAATAAATTTTAGAGAAAATAAAGAGAATTTGATTAATTCGGGTAGATTTACGATTGGCAGTTTACCTCTGCAGGAAGCAAAAGCAAAGGTTTTAAATTCCTTATTCCCGAAAGTGATTTTTTTTTTGTAGTTTAGGTAGTAAAAATACTTAATCTCACATGTATTTTGATAAATACTTTTTTTTTTCTTTTGGTTATAACTGAGTATCAAAAATTAATAACAAGTTTAATATCATAAAAAAAGTAAAATCCCATTAAATAATTTTTTCGTTACAGTAAATAATATACATATTTTTTAAAAGCTATTAAAGTAATTTCTTTAATGAATACAGTAAATAATATTTTTTGTTATTTCAATACATTGCTCCAAAACGTGAAATCACTCACCTTAGACGCCCCTCACTTCTCGGTCCGACAGGAATGTGAGAGGAGGTAAATCATGGTGACTCAGCCAACCAGCAGCAGCTAGACCTTATGCTACGCCGCGCACAAGGAGTTCCCTCTCATTGGAGGGAATTTAACTCCCACACTGCCCGCTTGCGAGACTCGATCTTTAATCATTACTCCAAGATTTACTGCTGTTGATCAACTGAGCTAAGTCCATGCGGGCTTGTTATTTCAATACAGTAAATAATACTAGGTGGACTAGATGAGGGAAAAAATCCACACTAATTATTATTTAAATTAATAGTCCTCATTTTCTTCTCTGCAGTAGCTGTAGCCATTACGCTACAGCACGTGCAGTTCCCATTCCTCCCGCGCCATTAGAGCAGTATAATATAAACAAACAGCTCTCCTTTGCTTTCTGAGAAGCAATCATTTATTGCTTTGTACCATTAGTCTAAGTAACCACCCACCCTCTAATCATTTCCGCTCCCCCAAGCAAGAAATCTCCCCTTTACTTTATCACCAACCGGAGTGTTTAGATTCTTGTGTTTGGTATTTCTTGGATTTAGTTTCACCTCAACTGGTGAATTTAATAATGGGTTCTTTGTGAAGCCTTTGAATGTGTTGTTTTTGGATCGAAACTTTGGTTGTATAGAGTTTCAGAGTTCTTGGTTGGTGACTTTTGGTGAGCGGGTGGATTTCTTTGATCGCTGGCTTAAAGGTACGTTTTGGGAGATTCGTGCGTAGGATGGTGGAGTTCAGTTGTGATTTTCGAAAAGTTTTGAGTTTTGATCCAATTTCAGTCGTCCAACAGCTGAATTTCTTGCATGTTTCTGTAGATTATGCTTCGTTTGTTTGCTTCATGAGATTCATTATTTGATTTGTTATGAAAGATTGAAGATTTAGAAAAGAAAGCATGAATTATTGTTACGTACAGTTTTGTCAAAGCCCAGCAGAAAGAAACAAATGAAAATTTGCATGAACAGTGTGTCTAGAGTCAGTGAAGGTGGGAAGAAAAGGATTAGTGTAATTTTTTAATGAATTTCTTAGTCTTTTTAATTGAAACGTAACTAATTACTTTGGTTGGTGGACCTAACATGTCTGTGGAATTTTCAATATATGGGGCTACATTCTTGATATATTATATTCAATTTGTAATAATATTTGGTAATTTGTAACTCTGGTTCGTTTTTTAATTTGGGTTTTTTTTTTTTTTTGAAATAATGTAGTGATGTCAGAGATTGAGGATATTGTTTGAGGTTGTTTTGACTTGTAAGCGTATGAGAAGAAATGGACGCCAAGAATATTTTTTTAACAATTTTAGTATATGGTACACTGCACTTGTTAGCAAGATCTGAACCTGTTGAAGATAAACTGGCGTTGCTGGATTTTGTCGATAACATTAATCCTGTTAGGAAGCTGAATTGGGATGAGAGAACTTCTGTATGCTATAACTGGACTGGAATAACTTGTAATCATGATAATTCGAGAGTTATAGGGGTTCGGCTACCGGCTATTGGATTCAAAGGCAGCATTCCTTTGAACACACTTGGCCGGCTGTCGGGCCTTCAGATCTTGAGTCTTAAATCAAATGGTATTAGTGGGACGTTTCCTTCTGATCTTCTGAAGCTCGGGAACTTGACGAGTCTTTATCTCCAGTTCAATAATTTTAAAGGTCCTCTGCCATTGGATTTTAAAGTTTGGAAGAACCTTTCGGTGTTGAATTTGTCTAGCAATGCTTTCAATGGGAGTGTTCCGTTGTCCCTTTTGAATTTGAGTCATTTGGAAGTGCTGAATCTTTCTAATAACTCTCTTTCTGGTGATATTCCTGATCTGAATATCCCGACTCTGCAAGTGTTGGATCTGTCCTATAATAATCTCACGGGAGCTGTACCTCAATCTCTCAAGAGATTTCCAAGTTCTGCTTTTCTTGGTAATAATATTTCACCAGAGGATCCAATGCCTCCGGCTCCCACACCGACAATTCCACCAAAGAAACATAAATCAAAACTTAGTGAACCGGCCATTTTGGGAGGCAGTTGTGCACTAGCATTTGTGTTAATTGCCTTGCTACTAATTGTTTCCCTCAGAAAGAAACAAAAAAATAAATCGACCACCGAGGCATCCCAGAAGAAAGAAAAAATTGTTTCCGAGCATCAAGGGAATGGTGGCCGGCTAACGTTTTTTGAGGGGTGCAATCTTGCATTTGACCTTGAAGATTTGTTGAGGGCTTCGGCCGAGGTTCTTGGGAGGGGAACATTTGGTACTACATATAAAGCAGCATTAGAGGATGCAACAGTTGTAACAGTAAAGAGATTAAAGGAGGTTATTGTTGGAAAAAAGGACTTCGAGCAACATATGGAGATTGTTGGAAGTATCAGGCATGAAAATGTAGCTCCGTTAAGGGCTTACTACTATTCCAAGGATGAAAAGCTTGTGGTATATGATTACTACAATCAGGGAAGCGTGTCGGCATTGCTACATGGTATGCTGTTTTTAATTTATTGTGCTCGTCATTATGGTAGCATCATTCGGTTCCTCGATTCACTCGCTAAAGGGCATATTTTTAATTACAGAAGCTAAATTTTAGTGCCAGCTTGAAGTAAGATTTGAATCCTTCAACAAAGTCGTTGGTTTCATGTGCTAGAAGTAATGGCTTGCATGAGATCCTGGCTTTGAGTTGTATAATAATGAATATGAGAAATATAGTGAAGAGAATGCAATATGAAATACAATGAAGAAAAACCTCAAGCAAGTCTAGGATTTATCCGCGATAAAATATGAGCAAACGAATGACACTCTTATTAATATTTTTTAACTTAGATCACAGTTATCTCCTCTATGCAGAGGTGACATAGATTGGGATGATGTGGCTGGAAATATTTCTAATAATAAAATCTCATCAAAGACCTGATACTTTTAATTTCTAGTATGAATACATGGTAAAGGTAGCAATGACCTTTTCTCCTCCAAGTTAATGTTGACCAATAAAACTGACGCAGATATGACTTTTGCAGCAAAACGAGGTGAGAACCGGAACCCTTTGGATTGGGAAACTAGACTCAGGATAGCAATCGGTGCAGCAAGAGGCATAGCTCACATCCACTCACAAACCGGTGGGAAGCTCGTACATGGAAACATAAAGGCCTCGAATGTTTTCATCAACTCCCAACAGTATGGTTGTGTTTGCTATCTTGGTTTAGCCACATTAATGAATCCAATCACACCACCCTCAATACGGGCAACAGGTTATCGTGCCCCGGAAGTCACCAACACTCGGAAAGTCACACAGGCATCAGATGTCTATAGCTTCGGAGTTTTCATACTCGAGCTCCTTACTGGGAAATCCCCTGTATATTCCTCAGGAGGTGAAGAGGTAATTCACCTGGTCAGATGGGTTCATTCTGTGGTTCGTGAGGAATGGACCGGTGAAGTTTTTGATGTCGATCTCTTGAGCTATCCGAATATAGAGGAAGAAATGGTATCGATGCTGCAGATAGGCATGAGTTGTGTGGCAAGAATGCCTGAACAGAGGCCAAAGATCGAGGATGTGGTGAAAATGGTGGAGGAAATTAGAGGTGTTAATACAGGGAACAGCCCATCTGGTGGAACTAGATCTCCAGGTTCCACTCCATCTTTAACTCCACATTTGGCTGAGATTGCACCCTCAAATTAGAAGATTCTTGGTCCTATATTTAGCTAAAGTGACTTAGTTTTGCCGGTTTTTCTTGTTTCATCAAGAGTTCATTGGACAAATTGTTTGGTAGATGTTATTTGTTTAGTATTGTGCTTTATTTGTGGGTTTAAAAAGTTTTTAACCTACTTTTATCATGCCAAGTCTAGTTAGGTGGCGCATATGATGGAAGGATTTGCACCGACTTCTGAGGTAAAATCAATTATGATCAATTTTCATTATGACTTCATAAAATCAATTATGATCAATATATGTTCAATTAAACTTAAACTACTCTGGTACTCTAATAATAAAAAATATCTTGAACAAGTTAGTTAAAGTTATGTAAAATTTTTAAATATAATTGAAAGAATTTCAAAACTTGATACAAAATCATGTCAAGATATTTGAGATTGTACGGTATCATATCGAAAATCGTATACAATATAAAAAATTACGACATAAGAAAATATATATTGATATCAGATGATATATGAAATTTTTAACGTATAATTAGCATACAGATTATATCGAAATTTTGCACTATACCGAGATTTTACGATATCTGTATATCTTGTTCTATAAAAAAACCCTTATTTTTTTAATTTATGATTTTATTATTTAAAAATATTAAATATTTTTTATTTATATATATTGTTTATGTATTTTTGTATATATCGAAAATTTTCAAATTTCACACTACTATCGCACCGAAAATTTCAGTATCATTATCATACCGTACCAAAATCTTTGGTATACCGAAAATTTTAATAAATAAGATATTTTTGATATGATAACCTCAGTATACCAAAAATTTGATATTTTCTCTCACTCCTACTAGGTATGGCCTAATTTCCAATGGAAACATATATTGAGACTATTTACAACTTCAGGGTATACACATAGACTAAAACTCGTATGACAATCAATCTCCAACTCATTGCACTATTTTAATACATCTTTAACTTCAAAATAACACAATTTTTGAGTCAAAATGACGTTATTTTTCAACCTATCAACTATTTAAACTCAACTCTAAAAAAATATTAATAAATTATTTTATACTATTTTATTTACAATAATTATATAAATCTATAAATAATTTATTTCATTAAATTTATATGATTTAATTCAATAATAATTTTTTTTATACACAATTAATTAAAATATAGAATTATAAAAGATAAAAGTTTTAAAAGAAAGAGAGAGAAAATTAATATTGCTACACAAAATTTGGCGTGACTCGGGGTCGGAATGCCCATTGCCAAGATGCTCTCGTAGACTATGACCGCATTTAGAGGTGTCTATTCGAATGAGTCGGGTGAGTTCGGATCAGATTGACACAGTTCAACCCAAAAACTCTCGATTTGAACTTGAACCCGACTAATTTAACTCGACCTGGTCAACCCCATTTAATCCCAAATCTGATTTATCTCCCTAACATATTTAAAAAAAAAAAAATTCTCGGATCAGAAATTACATACCAATTTCTGAAGATTATTCAGATCCGAAACTGATATTCATATATCATGTCCGGGATCTACGATAACTGGGAGAGGCTGGTGGAGGTCGTGCTGCGTCGAGAGCAGTTCCGGCAGCTCTGCCTCGCCGACTCGCGATCACCGAGCATCCAATCCACTTCATCTTCTAATTCGCATCTGGGGAATGAGTTTGAGGAACATGGAGAAGCGATCTACAAACTAGTATCGCTGAAAGTAGATGTGCATAGCGACAAACAAAAGCGCAAGGCAATGGAGAAGCTTGTCAATATCAACGGTATTGTATTTATCTTTTCATGAAATTCACAGTTCAAATTTCTACATAATTCACAGTTCATAGCATCTTCTGTAAACTAGTTTTCTTCATAATAAATGTATGTATGCAGGGGTCACGACTGTTTCTGTGGACATGGAGGAGAAAAAGTTCACAGTGGAAGGGAGCATGGATCCAATTGAACTGGTCGCCAAGTTGAGAAAATCATGGAACGCAGAGTTGATATCCGTCGAACGAAGATATTACCGGCCAAGCGAAACGACCGAATCATCTCGTTCAGATAAACCATATTATGTTTACTTGCGATGATAATTAAAGATGAGAGTACATCAATAATTTTATTTTACTTGTTTTTCAATTATTTTTTTAAAGCATAAAATTCATTCATATTTATCTAGTTTATACTTTAATGTTTTGATAATTAATCACAAATGAAATGTTTGATCATATATATTATTTAATATAAATTTTAGGCTTTTCATTTATTTAAATTGAAGTTGAATGGACATAATAAAAGATAAATATGTCACATTTTTTTAAGTGTGATAACGGAACTTACCTCGTTTGAAAATTTATATTTTTTTGTGATGAAATTTGTAATGTGATTATTTATTATAAGTTAATTTTTTTAATATATATTGATATTCATTTTTATAATAATTAGTTTAGAAAATTTAAATTGTATTTAAAACAATCGAAAAATATTTTTATAAAACTCACCTCGCTTCGGATCCTTAATCACCAAAATTTTTACTTCTGGTTTAGCGAACTATAATCATTGAGTGAATTTTTTTTTAAAATCTTCAAACGCAAAAACACATTATTTTCATGATGACAATAAAAGAAACAAAATGTTAGTATTTGCAGATCTGTTCAAAGGTATTGGAATGTTTCTTTCTGTGTTCTCAAGTGGGAACAATGTGTAGGACAAACAAACATACAAGGATGGATACTTGATGGTGGATGAGCTTTTTCGACTTTCTTGATTTTTGTGTATCAAACAATAATCAATCGGCTGAAGTAATTTTCCCGGTAAAAGGGTTATCTAAACTGTTCGAGGGAATGGCGAAAAGATAATCTTTCTCATCAATGCACAAAAAATTTGCTGGGAACTATAGATACTTGATGGCGAATTGCTGTCAACTTCTTGGCCTAAAAAGAGTAATCTTTCTTGACAGAAGTTTGTTGATTAGGCTGTCATCAGCAACAACAAACATAGAGTGATTAAAAGTTTAAATGCTGCCAAATGTGGATTAGCTGCATGTTAGTAAGGAAAAATGAAATCTAGGAAATTCATTTATTCTTAAGCTTAGGGAAGCATACACTTTTCCATGCAGTCTCTCATAAGTTACATACAGCTCTTCTTGAACAAATGTTATTATTCACTTTGTTTCTGATATGATTTCCAACTCTGGTTGATAACGTCTTCCGGATACTCTCGTAGCAGAGTTTGTGTCGTTTGTGACTGGAAATGGATTTGGTGGCACAGTGAGATTGTCTCCATCTCGTTCCAGCATTTGCACTACTGCTTTCATGGACGGACGATCTGCTGGATACCATTGAATACACCAGATTCCAACGATTGTAAGCTTCCTTGCTATCTTAGTTTCATCACCTTCTTCCTCGATATGCATTAATATTTCATCTCCTTGATTTAAATGATTATAAATCCATTGAGGAAAGTACACTTGACTATTATTTACCGAATTATCTACATTCTTCCTCCCTCCAACCATTTCCAGCAACATCATTCCAAAGCTATAAACATCTGACTTGTAGGATACTTTGCCAATTGTCCTTGACAACATCTCAGGTGCTATGTATCCCATTGTTCCCCTCGCAGCTGTCATTGATACGGCACTTTGTTCCTTGGAACACAGCTTAGCGAGGCCAAAATCACAGATCTTTGGGTGGAAATTATGGTCTAACAAGATATTATGTGGCTTGATATCAAAGTGGAGGATCTGTTTCTCACATCCCTCATGAAGATATTCGATCCCTTTGGCTATCCCTAGAGCTATATCTTGAAGCCTTGTTGGACCCAGGGAATTTTTCTTCCGGCCGTCTCGAAAGATGAACCTCTCAAGTGATTCGTTTGGTAGAAATTCATAAATGAGAGCTCGTTTAAATCCATCAGCACAAAAGCCCACCAGGCGGACAACATTGACGTGATGAATTTTTCCAATCGTAGCAACTTCATTTATGAATTCCTCACCATTTCCTTGAAAGTTATGGAGGACCTTTACTGCAACATAAATGTCATTGGACAGTATTCCTTTATAAACAATACCATAACTTCCCTGACCCAATTTTTCACTAAACTCATTGGTCATCTTCCTTACATCAGTGTAAGAGAATCTAGTAGGTTTAAGAGCTCTATAATCTTCCAAAAAAATTTCAATCTTCTCTTGATATTTTTTGTCTGCTCTGGTTGAGCTGTAAAGAAGGTAGAGAGCTGCTAGGATTAACGCAAAAAGACAGGAACCCAAGGTTGCACCTAAGGAATATAAGTAAAAACAATTTAGTACATATATCTTTTACAAACATCCGGGAAAGTACTTTTTTTTTTTTTACCTGCAAGCCTCGCTGTGTTTGATCGATCTGCATAAGATAAAAGCGTAAACACGTAAGAAATTTGTTTTTCATTTGGGATAAAACAATCAAGGCAAAAGTAGATTGTGTGACATCCCTATATTTATATCTGCTTGAATTGAATGGCAAGATAGTTTAAAAACTCAGCAACTCTCTTAAATAGTGACCTGCGTTCAATAGCTCCTTTCGATTTACATGTCAAAAACAGAAGAGGAAGTACTGTATTCTTGTTCTGATGAGAGCACAAGGAATCTGTGCTTTCGTTTGAAGTTTACAGCTGGAAAAAATGGTTGAGTACAAAAATACCTTGCTTTTTATATGGTTTGTCAACACACCTAAGCTGACGGCCTCTTGTATAATTTTTGAAGCTGCACAATTTTCCTTGAGATTCACACTGGCCACATGCTGGTTTAGACCAATTCAACGTGAGGTCTTGTTCATATATTATTTGCCGTGGAACGGATGAAATTTTATGAAGCTTGGTGCATGAAATCAATGAATAAGAATCCTGAAATATAGAAGAGTCGATTGGAACAGCGAAGGCTTGGTATTTGGAATCACTATAACAAGGAATGTTGTTTATAAAAGGACTAGGCGGAGAAGAACAATTGAACAGTATACAGTCAACTAAGCTGTAGTAATTCGAGAATTGGAATGGGGAGGCGGATAGATTTAGTATCTTTTGAAGAAGACATCTTTCTGGATCATAAATATTAACTGTTTGAAATACATAATCAATTTCATGAACCATAACCTTTGCTGAGAAAGGCAGTTCAAGCACTGTCTCCTTTTTCTCCTCGTCGCAATATAAATCAAAACCAGGGCTATAGCCACAATGTTGTGGCTGTAGATATTTGTGTCTGAAGGGAAACTGAATTTTGGGGCCATCTTTCCTGCATCTGGTAGGGAGACATTCGTCGTTTCCAGCTCCCAAAAATGGAAAGAATGATACCAAAAATATAAAGACGGGGAAGGTGGGCATCTTGATTAATTATGCCAGCTTTTATGCTTTTGGCCTGTTGATTTAATATAGGAAGTATAACTTCAAGATTTGTTGGCCAAATATCCAAGGCTAACAAACTTACAAAGTGGCTCGTAGCCCATAAATTTTCACAGGCTCCATAGTTTAAAATCTTACTTTATTCTCAAAAATTTGTGCAGTTGACTGCGTATAGATTGGTTGATAGACCATACGTTATCTTTGATTTTGAGACCCAAAGGCATGTATGACTCATTGACTGAGGTCAACCCATTCAATTTCTGTAGTGTGTGACCTCCATTACAGCCATCAAATCAAAAGTAGGGTTGAACAAACCTTATTTTATTTGAGTGGGTCTCATGTGAGACCGTCTCACGGATTTTAATCTGTGAGACGGGTCAACCCTATCGATATTCACAATAAAAAGTAATACTCTCAGCATAAAAAATAATACTTTTTCATGGATGGTCCAAATAAGATATTCATCTCACAAATACGATCCGTGAGACCGTCTCACACAAGTTTTTGTCATTTTATTTTCCTGTCAAATCTGTGCGAGTTTTGCTTTAAAGATGGTTTGGCAATAATTCTAATTGGTGGGAACGCAAATCAAATTTTCCACATAACTAATGAATCCTTGTGCCATACTTGATTTGGCTTCTATACTTGACTTCTTTTTTTTTTGATATTCCACATTTAATTCAAGAATTTACTTGCGACCAACCATATTTGACAATTGTGTCACATTTGCAAAGTTTGCAAAACACCTTGGCTATCCTCACGTAACATGATTGAGTTGGATTGCTAACAGCAATTGATTGCAGGACTTGACTTTTCAATGGCTTGCCCACCCGTGACTCAGTTGGATTACTCTTGGATAGAGACCAATAAACAAGGTAGATACACAGGAAGTCTTGCGAAGAATTGATAGTGAAGTGGGGCTGGTTTTCCATAGGTTGATGTCTTTAATGCCCCCACATTTCTGCATATCATTCGCCTAAAAAAAAATAATGGTTCGTAAAAACTATCTTCTCTTGACATGTTTGATCCTGGTCCATTTCATTCGGACCTCGTACTCTGCAAAGCAACACCACTGTATGCCTTCTTTCTGTGGCGACGTTCATAATATCAGCTACCCTTTCCGATTGAAAGACGATCCAAAAGACTGCGGTGATCACCACTATGAAATATCCTGTGAAAACAATACTACAGCTTCGATATACCTAGATTCTCTCGAATACCACGTTCGAGCAATCAATTACCAAAACTCCACTATTCGTGTTGCTGATGCTTCTATAAAGAAGAACATCACTTGCTCTTTTCCTCTGTATTCCCCAAACTGGCACGAACTCACTTATTCTCGATTTCCATATCGTATCGGAATGTCATGGCCCATTACTTTTATCACCTGCCCATTTGCCTTGAAAGATTCTATCTTCACAGAAACAGAGGAGTGTGTCAACAGAATCAGACACACATATGTAAAAGTTGGTCACTTCAATGTATCATATTTAAGAGATATGTGTACGATAAACAACGTGATCATGTCATCATTCCCGTTGAAGGATGAAAATAATATTTCTCTTGCGGAAATCCACGACGCCCTGCTATATGGATTTGAGCTTTCATGGATTCCCATGCGTAAGTATGGACGTGGATCATTGCTTTTTGTTTCCTTCCAATCATCATTTTTTTTCCAGCATATTTTGTATTTTTCAACCTCTGGAGGCTTATAGTATGGCCATCGAAATTTCAAAACTTTTCGGAAAAATTAAAAAAAAAATTTACTTGAGATTTCTTAAATTCCAATGAAATTTGAATTTTTTTAACTTAATCTTTTGTTATTATTTATTTTCAGCGGATGATATATTGGTCTACTTAAGTGGTAAGAATTGTCAATTGTCTTCGTTATATCAGCTTTCTTTTAAGGTTTGCTTTGATCTTGTTTTCAACTGGTGAGATAGCAAAGAATATTTTCTTTGATTTTGCATAGTACTATCAAGATGGACTTATGAGCAGGCGGCTAACGGGGCGGTTCAGCCCTCAACCAGAAGCAACCCGCCATAAGGTAGGGTGGCGCGGGTCTGCCATTTTAGTGGGTCGCAGAATTGTCAACCTGCCAACCTATTTTATGTGGTGGATGAGACCGAAGTGGTGGTGGGTCAAGAAATTGTCAACACAAGACATCTATTTTATATAGTGGGTCGGGCTAGTATATTTTGACGACTCGACTTTTGCAGAATAATATTAGAAAACACATGTATAAGTAGGGAGAACAAGTCTTTTATTTAATGCGTAGATTTCACAAGTAATTGCAAATTCCTTGAACTAGATTACTACAATTCTTTTGTATGATTTTCTTATCATATTTATGTGGTAAACGTGCAGGTATCATAGGTTTCTGTGGTAAGCTCTGAAACTTCATTCATTCCTAAAAGGTTAATTTTTTCCATTTACATTTTACGAAAGGTATTTTATTTTTTAACCTCGGTCAACTACCTTGAACTAGATTACTACAATTCTTTTGTATGATTTCCTTATCATATTTATGTGGTAAACGTGCAAGTATCCTATCTCTCTCTGGTAAGCTCTAAAACTTCAACTATTTTTTAACATCGGTCAACTATTTAATTTTTTAAATACATATGAAGATGTCATTTTATTAATTAAATAGTTGACCGATGTTATTTTACAAATTTTCCATATTTTATGATGATTCAGACATTCTATTAGTGATTGTACTTTTTAAATGATTCAGACATGTGTATTTCTACTAAGTTGTGAACTAAGAAGTAGCTAATGATTTATTTGTTAACATACCAAAGAGACCACTCCAAAATGTTATTGCTTAATATATAGTGTATGTACGTAATTGGATACGTATATGTTTCCACAACATGCTATAAACTGTAAATTTTCTGGTCTTTTTTCATGTGAAAATGAATATAGGTGTCGGTATTTTCTCTTGGATACAAAAACTGCAAGCAATGCTCACACATTAGACTGTGTATGTTGATTTAGTCGAGATTGTTCCTTTCAGTTTTGTTTGCAATGGCAAATGTTGGATTGAGGTTCATGATTGGAGTGCCATTCTTGCTCTGTCTGATAGTCTACAAATTTAGAAGGCGTCATTTGTCGATGTTTGAACTAATAGAAGGATTCCTGCAAAGTCACAACAATCTCATGCCGATCAGGTACTCCTACTCCGAGATAAAGAAGATGACTAGAGGATTTCGAGAAAAACTGGGGCAAGGAGGGTATGGTTCAGTCTACAAAGGAAAGCTTAGAAGTGGCAATATAGTCGCGGTAAAAGTACTTAGCAAGCCTAGCACGAATGGACAAGACTTCATGAATGAAGTCGCAACCATTGGAAGGATTCATCATATAAATGTGGTTAAACTCGTTGGATATTGCGCAGAAAGATCAAAGTGTGCTCTTGTATACGACTTCATGCCTAATGGTTCACTCGAGAAATATATCTTTAGTAAGGAAAAAGACTGTGATTTATTAACATGGGATAGGAAGTATGGGATTGCAATTGGAGTGGCGCGAGGGATTGAGTATTTGCACCGAGGCTGTGACATACAGATCCTGCATTTTGACATTAAACCTCATAATATACTGTTGGATGAACAATTTATCCCGAAAATCTCTGATTTCGGGCTTGCCAAATTTTACTCCACTGATAAAAATACGGTGACACTCACTGCCATCCGGGGAACGATAGGATATGTGGCTCCGGAATTGATCCATAGAAGCATTGGTGGAGTCTCTTACAAAGCTGATGTCTATAGCTTTGGAATGCTGCTAATAGAAATGGTCGGCCTGAGAAGAGACTTGGGAGCGAGGGATCAAACTTCCAGCAAGTATTTTCCATACTGGATTTATGATTGTTTCAACAAAGGTCGAGATATCGAGATTGGAAATGTTGATGAAAACGACAATCAAATCGTGAGGAGGATGACAATAGTCGCCCTGTGGTGCATCCAACTGAGTCCAGGTGATCGTCCCTCGATGAGCAAAGTGCTAGAAATGCTCGAAAGTGCAGATGAATTCCTACAGATACCACCTCAGCCGTCTGAATTACGTCAACAATTTGCAGCAGTTGAGGACCAAACTTGGGAAACAAATTCAACTGATTCAATAGCCCTGCTAGTTGATGATCTTTCAAGAGGTCAGTAAATCTAAGGACATTTCTTTTCTTGTTCAAGATCGATCAAGATTCTTGCATATTATGCATTCAGGCTGTCCTTTCACTCGATTCAAATTTCTGTCAAACGCTTATTATATTAAGGGAGTTCAAAAGTTGACGAGATGTTGCCCTATTACCTCACCACAAATTCAATGTAAACGTTGGTCTAAACACGTTAAATAAAAAGCGTCACATGCCGAAATATCACAAGTACCCCCTCGTCCCGGGCATCACACGGTATTGGACTGCTGGTTGACATTTAACGCGACTCTTGCATCAGATGTTCTCTTGAAATTTTTCTGTCGTACTTTGTATTAGGACTACTGGTTGTAGAAGTAACATAGTATTTATCTTATTTATCAATAAAATATAGTAAATATTATTATTATTATGTAACATTGCAATTGCACAACTGTATGGTGTTACATTATATGCTACCATAGGAGTAATAATATCAATGTGTATTTTTTAAAAAATATATATATATATATATAATATCAATGTGTATTTTTTTAATATATATATATATATATATATATATAAAACAAGTTCAATTGATATATGGTGGACTCCATATATTTTTGTTTTAAATTTAAATGATCAATATTAACACATGAAAAATATTACCGCAGATGTAGCATTGTCCGACCATAGTTTAACGTCATATCATATATGTTTATATCTTTGATGTAAAGATAATCTCATATTCATCAAATACTTCTAAAAATACTTATTTTATCGAAATATTTGATCTAGTCCTATAAATTCTTTGTGAATTTCTAATTTTTTTTTAAAAAAAATGGATTATATGTACTACACTTATATGTTATTAAAGTCATAGTCGTTATGCTATTACTAGATAATATATTATAATATTTTGCTTGCATTATTGTGGATAGCGTTTCACGATTAACACTACTGTACTATAAATTATTATATTGCTACTGTTATTATATCATTATTCATTCTAATATAATTACTACTTTAAAATTAATATTACAATAACAACTACATTATTATTGGAAGAATAATAAATTTCAATTCGAAAATTTTGTAATTAAATTTGGATACAATCGCATAGTGAATGTATAGTTCTAGCTAGCTTCAAATGTTTTTGGAGTAATTCAAATCCGAACTTCACAAACTCGATTTTTCCGAGCGAAAATCGATTCCAAACTTTATTTTAAGCACTACAATAACTAAATGTGGGTTGTTTAACATGAAATTGTCAAAATACTTAGATATTAAAGCTCTTATGTTTTTTGTTTGACTTGAATTATATCCGACTGTTGTTTTCAAAACAGTGGAATTAAAATCGAAATCGTCTCTAAAAAAATAAAAAAACGGGCTATTAGGAATCGGAAAAATAACATGAACAGTAAATGATTTTAAAATTTTAAGATTTTGTAGTATATATATAAACGTATCAAATTATGTGATTAAATTAATTTATTTATATAAACTAAATTTAACCCCTTATTTTTATTTTGTAGTATATATAAACCGGAATGTAAGAAAACGCATTGCAATAGAAATTGAGCAGCAGTGACACCCTTTGAACGCGTTTCCAAACGCAGCAGACATTTTCTCTGCAGTTTCCTCTTTTTACTTGGTCTGTAGGAGGATCTAATCTTCTCCGAGGTATGATTTCGGACAAGTTCATTTGTTTTTTTTCCTTAAAGTTTGTATAATTTTGGTAAAGAAAGCGGATCTGTTTTTTTTTCCAACAGGAAAAGCTCATGGCTTCAAAGCGGATCTTGAAGGAGCTCAAGGATCTTCAGAAGGATCCTCCTACGTCTTGCAGTGCTGGTAGATTAATTTTCTTAGAGGAAAAATAATTACCCTAAAGAAAAAGTTTCGATTTTGATTTGTTTATGAACTTGGTTTTTGGGAAAACAATATTTTATGAGTTTTGTTACTTGAAGCTCCATGAGTCTGACCTCTTTTTTATTTTTTATGAGAATTGTAAGTTTTTTTCCCTGAATGGGTGGGATAATTCAGTGTTGCGCTTGTAAAAAATGGATATTCATGGTAAAAAATGGATATTCATGTTCACTGTGTTTTGCTTTAATATTTTCTTGTTGAATTTAGCACGTGACTGATTTTGCTAAAGGCTTTGATCTTATTTTCCTCGGGGGTTTGCTGCAAGTGTCTTGATTTAGAAAGTTTTGTTCCTATGGTTATGCAACATAACGAAGCTTGAAAAGGTCAAAAAGACTCGTAAAAGATTAATTTATTCTATTAGGCTCGTGTTTTTTCTATTATGGATTGGAACTTTGGGTGATTGATAAGTTTTCCGTCCATTTGAGAAAGAATCTTCAGGAAAAATGTATCTGAAACTGATGCATTGAGTAGATTTATGAACTTGCATTTTATATATATGTCTCTTAGGCACGCTGATTAACGAGTCCTTTGAAGGTTTTGACGTGATTAGTTGCTTTCTAGAATTGGCCATTGATATCGAGCTTTGTGAGTTATTCTTGAAATGGCCAGTTGTTAATGTACGAATATGATCTATGAAAATCGGCTCTACGTATTTCTGTATCGTTCTACACTTATCTTTTCATGGATACGCAAGTCATATCTGGTTTTGACCCAAGTTAAACAGTGGAATAGCATTCTAATAGGTTTACCCAATTTTATATTCGTGTTTTTTGACTTTTACTTGAAGTTCGCAAACTACGATAGTGAAAATGTTGAATGACTTGCATGCTGAAGAACATAAAAAGTTCACATTTTGTTCTGTTTAATTTTTGCCTTCCACTTTGTATATATCTCAGGTCCTGTGGCTGAGGACATGTTTCACTGGCAAGCAACAATCATGGGTCCTCCAGATAGTCCATATGCTGGTGGAGTTTTCCTAGTTACCATTCATTTTCCTCCCGATTACCCTTTCAAGCCACCTAAGGTTTTTGCACGACTAATTCTCTCTCTACTTTCGGTCTCTCATTTTTCCACCTTTGATGGTTATTTTAGTTGTGCATTCGAGTTAGGGGTGGATTCAGGAATTTGAGAGAGGGACGAGATGAGGGGTGAGGTGGGGTGACTGAATGTATTTCTGGAGGCAAAATTTTTTTGCGGTATTTTAGAAGTACAAAGTTTGAAAATAGAGTTCATTCCCCTGTGAGCCACCCCACTAGATCTGGCCCTGATTCCATTGATATTTGCTCCTGTAACATTCCATCATCTCTTTCAGCAAGCCATTTCATTCCGAACTTTTGCTGGAAGTTTTTTGAATAAATTTTCATTTCTTGTGTTTTCATCATGTTTTCGCAGGTTGCTTTCAGGACAAAAGTTTTCCACCCAAATATAAACAGCAACGGAAGCATATGCCTTGACATATTGAAGGAGCAGTGGAGCCCTGCCCTTACCATTTCCAAGGTTCATTTTGCTTGTATCTATAACCTACTCTACCAATTATATTTGATCAATCAACTTTTACCCATAATAACATACCGCCGAATGAACTCACTTTTCTTATAGTAGTTGCAATGATTTGTTACCAATCTTAGGTGTTGCTTTCTATCTGTTCTTTGTTGACCGACCCAAACCCCGATGATCCTTTGGTGCCTGAGATTGCTCATATGTACAAGATAGACCGGAGCAAGTATGAGACCACTGCAAGGAGCTGGACTCAGAAATATGCTATGGGGTAACAACTATGTTTCGGTTTGTACGAGGTGATGGGCCTTAATTTTGGCGAAATAGCAGTCCAAAAAGACATTCTAGTATTTTGTGTTTAGTTCATCTTTGACTCCTATGTATGTCGCTTGCTCATTTTATTCTTGTCTCAAACATTTTGTTGGCATGTTATAAATTATTCATTACTATTCATATTTGGCAAGAAAATTTCTCGAATTGCTGCTATATGGAGTTGATCCTGATTCCTGACATTATGTTATACTTAACTTGCTCCATACATCACGTACATGTATTGGATCATTCATTATTATTACTAAAACTATCCAGAAAGAAACAAGATTAAACTCCAAGAACCCGAATGCAAAATATTTGCGATAAACCCTTTTGACTCCCTGTCGTGGACTTCATTCCTTAAATATCATACAACATACCAACTTGCAAGAAATTTTCGGGAGGAATTCTGAGTGATGTGACTGCCGATACGCTGTTCTTCTGCAAGAATCTATAGAGGTAATTTATGGTCCAACGGCTCAGCCAACCATTGCTTTCTTTAGATTTGAGAATCGTTCTTCCCGTGACAAAGACGACCCCTTTCTCGAGTGCAGAATCGAGTTTCTTAGCTTCTTCTGCACTTTCTGATATCTCTTTGAGCTTCTCCACGATCAATCCAACGGCATTTCCTGCTAAACTTTGTTCGTCTTTATAGCCGAACTGAATCAAACATCGGTAAACTCCATCGAACCCCACTTTCCCTACCTCAAACCGCTCTTCCGGTAGCACGGTCTTGATCGGTAGAGTTCTAATGGTTACAATGATGGTGATTTCCCGAAGAGAATTCGTGTTGTGAATATAGTGTCTGATAATTGGTGGGATCCCGTTTACAAGATCAGCACAGAACAAACATATACCGGAAGGATGGTGAAGGTCACTTTCGTATAAGATTCTGTGGAGTTCTTCAAATCCCAGCTTTCTTTCCGAATCATATTTTGTTTTCTTGCTTCTGCCACTGGTCCAAGATAACATGATGACCATAAAGAAAGCAGCGATTGCGAATGGAACCCATCCCCCTAGTGGGATTTTGTTTACCATTGCTGATAAGAAGCCGCATTCGACGAAAAGAAACGGGAGAAAAAACGCCAAGATTAGAAAAAAATTTGTGTCCCAAATGACCAACATCACTAGTGTCACCAAGCATGTGGTTATAAGCATCACACATATGATTGCAACGCCTGCACAACAGAAAGCAGACCAATAAAAAAAAAACTCCGGAAATCTTGAATCAGATGAATCATAATATGAACGAAAGATAGTAGAGATAGAGAATTTGTTTTACCATATGCATTGCCTATTTCAACACCTTGTTTGAATCCCAAAACAAGAGCAATACAAAGAACCCCAAGAATGAAATTGACTTCTGGAGAATAGACTTGACCCTCGTGCTTCGAGGATGTATGGAGCATGTTAACTCGAGGAAAGCATCCTAGAGCAAGAGATTGCTTGACGATAGAAAATGTTGCAGAAATCATAGATTGGCTGGCGACAACAGCAGATATGGTGGCGATCACGAACATCGGCCAGTACACCGGGGTGGGAATGGAGCTGTAATATGCGGTGCTCAATTTTTCTGGGTTCTGGACCAAGTAAGCCGCTTCTCCAGCATAGCACAACACCAACGAGGGATAAACAAACATAGAGAAAGCCAACTGCATGAAAATTCGTTACTTTCTTAACTCAGAAATTTAAAAATAATCACAAACTTAAATTTCAAACCCGAAAGTATAATGAATGTATTAGGTGGGAAAGCATTGCGATCATATAAGTCGCTCCACCATGACTTGTACAACTTATGTGCATTGATCAGTGCTATTTGCTGGTTTTCATTCTAACCTGAATCGATCTTTTGTTGAAGTGTCCTAAATCAGCGAACATCGCTTCAGCTCCAGACGTGCACAGAAAGGCTGCACCGAGTAGCTCCCAGCCGGTTCGGCCTCGTATTTGAAAGAACTTGATAATGTAATAAGGGGAAATGCCCTTTAGGATTGAGGGATGGTACTTGATAATGTTGTAGAGTCCAATTGCAGCATTTGTAGAAAACCACAAGAACATTATTGGAGAGAAAGAGCAGCTAACTTTACTTGTTCCAAATTTTTGGAAATAGAACAAAATTAAGAGAAGAATAACTGCCATAAGAACAACATAATCTGGCAAGGAAAAAATGAAACAAATATTAGGATTTGCACCATTCTCATGGTATTGTAAAATGTGAGTAAATTCATTATATATCTTACTGGTTGTAATCTTTGGGGAAAGTGTCTGAATTCCTGAAAGAGCAGAAAGAACTGCAGCAAAAGGGGAAAAAACACATTCAAGTTGGAAATTGGAGAAGGAAAAAGACCGAATAAATAAATGTTAAAGCTGTTGATTCTATAGGGCAAGTTTCTAAGAAATCTCGAGTTTATTGAAGGCGGTTTAGCGATAGTTCTACGTTTTAACAGATACCAACACAACTATATTCCGCTTTAGATCTCACACTTCTTATTGGTAAACATTGTAAGATAGAAAACATGATCCTATTTCTGTCCATGTTTAGAAAAACCAATAAGATTCAAACATGCACGATCAAAAATTTCCGTTACGATTTTCTTGTATGCATACCACTAGTTGCTGGTGTAAGAGCTCCATCTCCAATGACCATGCAAGTCCCAAGAAGCACAAAAAATGTTAGAAGAAACTGAGCTTTGTTACTTTTCTCAATAAAAGCCTTGCTCTTATTCTTTATAACGCTCCCTTGTTGGTAATACATCAAATTTGTATCAGATGGAAGCCTTGTATCCTGAATGGTGAGGTTGCCTCGGAACTTTATATGGCGACATAGGTACGAATACAAGGCGAAAGTACCGCCTTCTCCATTATCATCAGCAAGAAGGACGATGAATACGTATTTGATCAAGGGTATGACGGTCAACGTCCAGAAGATAATGCTAAAGATTCCAAGAAAATCTTCTCTTGTAGGATTATCAAGTAAAGAAGAGGGAAGCACATAAAGCGGAGAAGTGCCTAGGTCTCCGTACACAATTCCCAGTGTTTGATAAGCTAAGAGAAAAGTTTTCATTGCACCATATTCCTATACCAAAAAAAAAAGGAACTTGTTATAATTAGCCGTTTCATTACATTACTAATTTGATTCTATAAACATATATATATTAGAAAAAAATAATCCGAAACGAAAAATAAACAATGATATGCACACACTGCATTGGCAAATTACATTTAACCAAAAACAACGGCGGATTCGAGAGCCACGAAAGGATGTAACATACTACAAGTAAAATCAATACACTTAACCACCTTTTGGGGAGTGGAATTTGATTTCTTATATCGCGGGACCTCCTCGTCTTCCTCCATGTTCATTGTGATTATGTGTTTATAGATATGGGTGGAGAAAGGGAGAAAGAGTGAAACAGAATTTGACAAATAAAGAAATTGTGAGAGAGAACTAGATAAGGAAGCACTTAAATTACTGCTGCATGCATATTTTGAGGGGGGTAGAGGTACTGGTGTGGGTGGTTCAATGCAAGCCCCCCACAAAAAAATTTAATTAATTAATTATGACAAGAAATATATGGAGAGGGGAATAAACATAGGAGTTTTGGAAGGCATGTCAACAGAATAAATTAGAGGATGTTAGAGAACTAGGAGGAATTTTATGGGACATGTGAAATACTCGGAACCATCAATCACTTGTATCTTTGACTTATCAAATCTTTCTACGATGACTGCTCGAAACTTTTTTCACCCTTGAGATATTATCTTAAACGTGTATCCAACAATCCACATTTATTCTTATACATAAATCGCATGATTTTTCTGTGGACATCAGAATATTGAACAAGGATCATATCATTCATCGAACGAAATAAATAACATCGTTCATACTATATCGAGTTTAACAACATCGTCAACATATTACAACATGAATAATCGGAGGAAAATAAAAGACCATACTTGAAATGCTATTTCAAGTATTATTTTCACAAAAAAACAGGGATTAAATTTCTTACCCTTGTTTGTGGAGTTTTAGGCGCATATGTTCTTGGCAAATGACCCACTGACAAAATTTTATTTGCATGATCACCATTTTTGTTCTCAGTGCTTCCATCTGAAACTTCCATTTCGATTTCATGCTGTGAACCCATAATCCTTAGAAAAATTCACCAACCCCACCTGCTTATACATACAAATACTGAATCATTTTTGCTTTATATATATATATATATATATATATATATATATATATATATATATATACGTGTGTGTGAGTTCTCAAGCGTGTACTGTTATACCCTTAACTTTTTTCATACAAATATTTATTGTTAGGATCTATTATTATAAATATCTAAAAAAAATCATTTGTTTAACAAATCTCACGTAATTTATCACAAATTATCTTTTTCTCTATCTTTAATTATTCAAATTTGAATAAATATTTCTCACGCATGCATGTGAGGTTACACCCTTAACTTTTTCCATATAAAAATTTATTACTGGGATATATTATAATAAACTGCTAAAAAATAATTCTTTATTTATCAAATATCACTTACTTTATCATAAATTATATATCTTTTTCTCTATCGTTATTCAAATTTTATTATATGTATGTGTGTGTGTGTGTGTACGGTTATACCCTAACATTTTTCATACAAAAATTTATTACACGGATCTATTATAATAAACTTTCAAATTTTTTCATTTATTGAACAAATCTTACTTAATTTATATGAATACCCGAGAATATGAAAGGTTGCAAGTGTCAAAGCAACCGAATTTTTTATTGCATGTATCTTGTTAGGGCAAGCGAAAAGACTCAATCAACAAGTTTTGACCATGTACATGTAAAATGCATCTATATTGGGATTACATTTAGTTGAAATCTGAAATGAAATTCGCCTTTGTTAATTAATCATATGAAAAATATATATAATTTTGATATGTTGTTCACATACGTGTCCATCAATGATAGTGACAATTATCTATTGAATATAATGAAACATATATAAATTGTACATCTAATAAATGAGTGACATTTCATTGGTGGACACGGCGGTGAGTGGACAAAATATCAAATATATATATATATATATATATATATATCACTACAAGAAAAAAGCTATACGACAACGGATTTAATCCGTTGTCGTAGCCTTTTTAAAACTGTTGTTGAAGCCAGTGTTGTTAAATGTCCGCTTAAAGACAACGGTTAAAAACTGTTGTTGTAGCTACAATTTGCGACGGGTTTAACAACCGTCGCAAATAAAAAACCGACGTCGTAGCTGATTTTTGCGACGGATTTTATAAACCGTCTCCATGATAGTTACGACGGTTTTATAATCCGTCGCCAAATATAGTGACGACGGAGACCTATATAAACCGTCGCTAAATTTAGCGACAGTATTCATGTGGATAAACCGTCGCTATGTAGCGACGGTTTGTAAGTCCGTCGCTAATATTTTAGGTAAAATAAAAAAAAATTTAAAATTTAATAAATCTGTGTTGTAAATTGGTACAATCTTTTAAAAGATAAAATATTTAAATGTCGTGAATTAATAAAATCGTGTAATAGATAAAAATTTTAATTGTTTTGATGTGGTAAAAAAATCGTGTAAAAGATAAAAATTTTAAGTATTGTGAATTGGTAAAATCATGTAAGAGATAAAAAAATTAAGTGTAGTGAAGTTGTAAAATCGTGTAAGTGAGAAAAATTTTAATTGTTGAGAAGTGAAGTGGTAGAAATTGAATGAAATTTGCATGTATTTATAGAGAGTGATGGAAAAAATGGAGGGAAGCTTTGGGGGGAACGAATTTTTTTGAAAATAGCGACGGTGGTCACTTAAACCGTCGCTAAATTTTAAATCGGCGACGGTTTAATCTTATTCGTCGCTATATGTTGCGACGGTTTTGATAAAAGCGTCGCCCACATTAGCGACGGTATGAGTAAAACTGTCGCTGATGTTAAATATGCGACGGTGTTTTTTCAACTGTCGCTACGTTTAGCGACGGATAAAATTTCCTCGTCGCCGATTTAATTCTCGGCGACGGTTTATTTAATACCGTCGCGAAAATTAGCGACGGGTAAAGGAGAATCCGTCGCCAAATATGCCACAAAAAACTATTTTATACAAAACCGTTGTTGAATGTACTAAAAAAAGCGCTAATAGACAACGGTTCCGTAAACCGTTGTCTTTGACCCTAAAAAACGCTCGAAGACAACGTTTTATAAAACCGTTGTCTTTGATCCGAAAAACCGTTGTCTTTTACACACAAAAGACAACGGTTTTTATAAAACCGTTGTGGTTTGCCCCAAAAAGACAACGGTTTTGAAAAAACCGTTGTCTTTTTCTTAAAAAACACACTTTTAACAACGGTTTTCGTAAAAACCGTTGTTAAAAGTTTTTTAACAACGGTTTTTACGAAAAACGTTGTTAAAAGTGTGTTGTTGTTTGGGTTTTTTCTTGTAGTATATATATATATATATATATATATATATATATATATAAATGTATATATGTATGTATGTATGTATAATCAACAAGTTTTGACTGTGTAGATAGATGTAAGATGCATCTCTATTTGGAATTGAAATAATGAAATTTGCTTTTGTTAATTAAACGTGTTATATATTGTTGTAATCTTCGATGAAATTTTCCTTTTTTAATTGACAATTGAAAAAGTGATGGCAAAAACTTGTGTGAGACGATCTCACATATCGTATTTTATGAAACATATCTCTTATTTGGGTCATCTATGAAAAAATGTTTTTTTTTTTGTTGCTAAAACTATTATTTTTAATTGTGAATATCGTTTGAGTTGACCCGTCTCACAAGAGATCTACTCAAAAGTGATAATAATGTTTGGCCAAAGTTGGGTGTGTAATGCAATAATATTGAACTTTTCCTTAAATCTAACACAGATTTAAAAAATCACACACGAGGGTTATTTTTCAAAATATCGCAATATTAAATCATTCGTCTCTAATTTTTTAGATAATTAAATTTAAAACATTTATACTAACAAATTTCTAATTGATTTGTTGAAGCCTCTTTTTTAAATGTCTAATCCTATCTTTATCTATGTTTTAAAATTTAATCTCATCTTTATCTATATATTTTTTATTTTTAGATGACTATATCACCCTTGAAGAAAAACAAGAAAAAATCATTAATTTGAAAATAATAAAAATTATCATCTTTAGATAATTATTCTAACCGTAGTGAATTATGCAAAAATATAATTCGCTTTTCAATTATTACGTATGAAATTCAATTTTAATTTGTTCAAAACCTTTTGTAACAAAAATTATAATCTTAAATTTATAGTATGTTATGCACATAAATTATGTGTAACGCCACATAATTCCAAGTTATTGTTTTTATTTTTGAAATATTTTGTAATATAATATTTAGAATTATATTAATTAGTTGATTTTCTTGTTAACCAGAATTAATATTTTGAGTATTGATAGAGGAAATCGTGATGGTCAATGGGCTCAATTGACTGAAGTGATTTATGATTAAAATCTGATTATAATTAATTAAATTATCTCAATTTTATCTAAGTTTAAGCGACAAAAAATTCCAAAAACTGCTATAGAACAACTTAAATTTTTTAAAGCAATCTTATGATGTAATAAGTTATATAATTTTAAATTTTAATATAATCTCTAGATCTTTCGAATAAAATTATTTAATATAAAAAAAATTGCTATAGAACAACTTAAATTTTTTAAAGCAATCTTATGATGTAATAAGTTATATAATTTTAAATTTTAATATAATCTCTAGATCTTTCGAATAAAATTATTAATATAAAAAATTATTGTATCTTCATTACCAAATTCAAATCTTAATCGTAAACCCATGTGTAAAAATGAAAAAAAAAAAAAAAAAAAAAAAAAACAAACAAACAAACAAACAAACAAAAAACAAAACAACGTAAGTTGAAAAAATAAGTTTACTTCGCGCCTACATACATAAATTGGTACGTGCCCATCGACTACGCTACATTTACATCCCAGAAAAAAATAAAAATAAAAATATAAGCGTTACATAAATTATAAAAGTGGGTGGTATGCAAAAAAGCGAAATATTGTTTAAAAAAGAATCAACTTTACGTTGCAAGGTAGGAATTAGCAGCTAAATTATATTGCACAAATTTTAAAAAACAAAAACTTGTGTGAGACATTTTCACATGTCGTATTTTGTGAGACGGATCTCTTATTTGGATCATTCATGAAAAAATATTACTTTTTATACTAAGAATATTAATTTTTATTGTGAATATCGGTAAGGTTGACCCGTCTCACAGATAAAAATTCGTGAGACTCGTGAGACCGCCTCACAAGAGACCTACTCATATTGAAAACACATAAGGAAAATAATGAATTCATCGTATAAATGATATGATAAAATAATGAGCATTCTTCGAATTTATTTTATTCGTGTATAATTTAAATCAGTCATATTCAACTAATAAATTAATTTTACTTCGAAAAAATTAGCAAGAAATTGCCCAAAAATTGCATGCAAAAGAATGCTGTAAAGCTTTGTTTCATTTCATATTTTGGGATTCACTTTTGACTTTGTTGGCTTACAAATACCTTTAAAGAAAACGTGACTTATATTGGTAAGCTTAATTTTCCTTTAAAATGAGATTATGCATAAAGAGTTTCTTAAACTTTGTATTTTATCTCTAATATTTAAACACAAAAACTTTCGCGAGGCGATCTCGCGAGTCAATTTGTGAGACGGATCTTCTATTTAGATAACCAATGAAAAATTATTATTTTTATGCCAAAGATGTTACTTATTATTGTAAATATGTCAAAGTCGATCTATCTCACAGATAAATATCTGTGAGACTGTCTCACAAGATACTTAATTACATTTAAAAGAGTTTGTTTATTAATAAAAAAAATTTCCTATGAATCTATAAAATTAATCATATCAAGATCAAAACAAGTTTCTATATATTGAATAATCGTTGTTGCACAATACACTAGGGAGAAACAAGATAACAAAAAAATAAAGTTCGGGAGAATTTTCTAAAGAACTCGCAAAGATAACGCATGAATGTTTCGCTATGTTGTCATGACGTGTTGAAGATACTTGAAGACAACTCCCATACAAAGTGTTGATTGAAGAATTGTTTCATTATTCCAAATTTAAACACACGGATTTGCATTCTTTTATTTTGATTATTTTTGTTATTGATATTTTAATATGTAATTTAATTTTTTGACTTATTAAGGAAAATTGTTTTTCGTTTTTCACTATTATTAATTTTGTAAATTCAATTTCTTCTCTACTGATTGTATTCCCCCGCCTGTAGGGGAGGCGGGGGAGAGTTTTATTCTAATATTTTTAAAATATTGTCCGCCTCTGCAAGAGGCGGGACAAAAAAATTAATTTTAAATTTTACCTGCCTTTTGTATAGGTGGGGGATATAATTTTAAATTATAAAATTTCAAATGTTTGATATTTTTAAAGTAGAATTTCTATATATATATACATGTTAACTTATGTATTCAAAGGTTTGTGACTTCTGTATCATTCAAAGAATTGTCGGTATGGATTTATTTTTCGTCTCGAGTTTTTTTAATAAAATTTTGAATTCTAATAATTTTTATACTTTCTATCTCTTGATTTATTTCAGGAAGTGTATTGGTATTATCGTGCCTATCTTATTAAAAGGTAACTAATATTTTCAAGTGTTGTTAAAATTATTTGTATTCTGTTAATTTTTTTTGATGGTTGTATTATATTAATTTTAATTTATGTTTAGAAAGTTTTAATCTTAATTCGTTAAAATTATTATTCTAATTTTTGTTATGATATATTTATTTGTTAATTTGGTATCATAAATATTATTGAAGTGTTTTTATTTATTATGTTTACGTAAAAATGATATATTTATTTAGAGGGATTTTAAAATGACCTTCTACACATGTATGTTTATGATAAAATTTAAGTTTAAGTTAGTTTTTAAAACTAGCACTTAATTAAATTAAATTTCAATTATATCATTTGAATCATTTTCATAATGACACAAAACGCGTTAAATTAAGTCAAATAAGAGGGATTGTTTCCTATTATCATCATAATTAAATTTGGTATTAGATTAAATAAATAATCAAACTAACATATTAATTATGTTAATTGCTAAATATGTTAATTAACTTTTTATATTGTTTTGTGAATACATACGTTGTTAATATAAATAATCATTTTCACAACTCTATTCAAACTATTCTTTAAGAATTTAAAATTTAGATCTAATATTTTGTAATATTTTGTATTAAATTTATTACTTTGTATGTAGTAGCATTTTTTTTAAGATTAGATGTAATATTTTGTAATATTAATAATTTGTAAAATGTAGAAGAAAAAATTATGATTTAGTAGTATCATTTAATTAAAATACTAGACATAAATAATAAAATAATATCTAAAAAATTTATTAGACATGAATTTAATCATCGAGATAAACTTTTATATGTTTATTATTTTTGAATGCTAAATTAAAGATCACGTAATATAATATATTTATTTCAATTATTATTCGAGAAATTTCAGAGAATAAAATGGGTCAAATGTTTTTTGATAAAAAATAATTCACTAAGTTGTAATAGTGAAAAAGGTAGTTGACGATTATAAAATAATGCAATGCTATATTATAAATTCTTTAACAAACAAGAATATTTTAAAAAATAGTGTCTTAAGATGGACTATAATAATTAAATTTATGTAAATTAAATCACAATGAAATTATATATAAATTATATCAGAGGCGGGCAATATTTTAAAAATAATACCCTCCTCCGCCTGTCGACAGGCGGGGGAGAATTCCATTAATTAAAACCCTCCCCCGCCTACCCTACAGGCGGGGGAGGGGAAATCATTACTCCCCCCATTTGGAAGGGCGGTGGAGGTGGAGTAAAAGCTTTTCTTTTTTTAATTTATTTTTAACAATATTTTAATAACTTTTTCAAAACTACGGTAGATTGATAAGGGAGAACAACAAACGCTGTAATCTGGTAAAAGACCCTCTTTTAGAACGTTGCATGAATATGTCTAATGATTAGACTTGTAAAAAATATATACGCTCTAATGTGATAATAATGTGAATAATGTTTTTAATTTTATAAGAATGAATTTCCCAAAAAAAAAAAAAAAAAAATTGATTCATAAAGCCTTTAAATTGGGTGGAATCTCCAAATGGACCTTGTTAGAGCACCCACATTGGGGTATAATCCTCTCTATGAGAGGCGTGAATAAATGCTCATCTCTCTTTTTTTTTGAAATTTTTTTATATATTTTTTAAAATTTTTAAATATTTATTTTCTAACGTTTTTTTTTTGGATTTTTTATTATTTTTAAAAATTTTAAATTAAATTAAAAAATGATTTAATTATTGTAAAACATTTTTATTTAATATGAAAGAATTTTAAGATGATTGATTAGACTGTGAGACCCATAAATAATGAGTTTTAATATTAAAAAAATGTGAATAAAAAAAATATGTTGTTATAATAAATATGTGAACAAACTATGAAGAGATAGTAAAAGACACGTGCTGCAAGCTGCCATTGGCCAGACATTTCATAAACAGCCAATTGTACTCAAGGTGTTAAAATCTTTCGCATAGCAATAAATTATGACCAGCCAACATAAATTTGACGCTATTTAATAAATATTATTTTTTGTTTATAAATTATTATACTATTATAAAAGGGACGACAATTTATATACCTACGTGGCACATGTTATATCCATGTATTTATAAAACACTAAAAATATTTTTAAAATACGTGTCCACGAATTTATTATCAAAATCATGTCCAAATTTAATTTTTAATTTTTTTCATTTATAAAACACTAAAAATATTTTTAAATTTTTGGTCTAAAGAGACCCATAAAATATTAAAAAAATTATATTAGACTATATTTAAAATTTTCACATTTTTAAAATTTTCACGTATGTTGCTCGATCAATCAAAATTAGGCATGAGCTTGTTATTGTGTTCATCAAATTTCACGTTGAGCTATCATTTTTCCTTACTGATACAATATTTGTATATATAATAACTAATTATATACTATGATAATTAGTTAATAATTAATTATATAATAGTATAATTAGTTAATTAAAAAAATAATAATATTGTATTTAAAAAAAAATCATAATATTGTCACTCCGACGTCACTCTTTCGAGTACGAGTGTACGAGGGGTGGAGATAACTTATTAGTATAGATTCGATGCATTAATATTAGCAAATTGATGTATTTGTCGGGTCCTTCATTTCATTTATATTATTGGCTCTAACGAAATCCTATAGAAGACAATTCCGTAGATTTTGAGGGATAATTTTTCCTTTTTTTTCACAAATTTATATGTATAATTTTGTGGAAAATGCATTTTTTGAACTATACTTTTACATCTATGCGATTTTGATATTTTATGCTATCTTTTTTTTGTTGAAATTTATTTATTTTTCAATGTAATAGTGATATGACATTGACGTGTGAAATGTCACATCAACAGTTAGATGAAAAAAGTAAAATTGTCAAAAAAATTTAAAGATATAATACTAAGACTGAAATTTAACATCGAGAATGAAAATCACAAATATGTAAATATATAGAGTAAAATTACATTTTTCCCTCTAAAATTTTAGTGTTTTCGGGTTATTAGTTGTCATCGAGAAGAGTATTGACTTAATAAAACCGATATTATTATATTCGTCTCAAATATGTAATTTTTTTTTCACACTAACTAAGAAAATCATTTGGAAAACAAATTTTTCAAAAAAAAAAATCATTTAAAGTTTACAAATAAGCTTTCTTTTTTATACTTACTAGTATTTAACCCGTGCGATGCACATGATGATATTATTAAAAATTATTGAAAAAATAAATAGATATATAAATTGAAAAAAATTTATAATTATAAAAAATAAAAAGAAAAACTATTTTTCGCTAATTTTAAAAAACTTTATTAAATACAACACATATCGATTAATTTTTTTTGTTAATAATCACAATTATGTAACAAAAGTTTAGATTGTGATAGCCTAATGCAATGACATGATGCTTATCATATTTAGTGTATTGATGTTGGCCACCAATCTTAATACATATTTAATTCTTTAATTTTCAAGAAGCATTATATTTTTATTTTTTTAACATGTGATAAAAATTATTTTTAAATCATATTCAATAAAATTAATGAGAAATAATTTTTAAAAAATTCAGTAATTTCGTCTAAATCTACATTCATAAACAATTTTGTGACATTACACGTGTTTGGCACATTTAAATGATAACAATAATTGTTTCATCAATATCTTTATCCAAATAGGTTGTAATTTTATTTATAAAATATCTTCATAATATACATAACCACCTATTATTTCGAAAGAAAAATGAAACATGTAATCATAAGTAAATTATGTATAAAGCAGAAAAGTTATTTTATTAACATTTACTATGTGTATTCCAAAACAATGTCAATAAATTTTATAATGCATCTTCTAATAAGATGTTTATTTTTTTTAGAATTGGTTTAATCATTTCCATTACGGGACATTTTATACTATCATTTATACATGAACTTTGTAATATAGAAGAAAATTATCACATTAGTAATACGTAATAATCAAAATTTTGTACAAATATAAGAATAATATTTTTTACTTCTCAATCATGAGAGACATATTTCAAACTTAATATCTGTTGTTTTCGTTGTTTCTCACTACAAAAAAATAGTTGTTTTAGAACCGGTTTTTTGGAGGCGGTTCGTTAACCGCATCGAATACTTAAGGTTTTAGAAGCGGTTATTCATTATCCGATTCAATAGAGATTCTGTAGAAGCGGTATAATATGACCGCTTCCATTTAGAGGATTCAGAAGCAGTTTATTAGATGCGGTTTGTAAACCGCAACAAAAGAGGAAGGTTTAGAAGCGGTTGTTATTAACGTTTGTAAAGTTTTATTTTGAAGCGGTTGAAACCGCTCCTAAAACTAATACATAAGCAGAATTTCGTGCTAATTTAAACAAAACGTAAGTAGAATTTCATTTTATACAAAACATGAGCAGAGTTTTATTTTGAAGCGGTTGAGAAGCGATCGAATCATTTTAAAAAACGTAAGCAAAATTTCATGCTAATTTAAACATTTACCTCACATATTTCATTGATTCGATCGGCGGCCACCAAGTCCACATCGGAACCGTGCTTGTCATTTTTAGGTAATTTCTCAACTTATTTAGAAAAATTAATCTATTTTTTTCTTGAAATCATGATTTTTTAGATTATATTGTGTTCCATTGCTAGATTAATCAAGAATGAGGTTGATAGATATATTGTCAGTTTTGGCCCATATTTTAATTTTCGGTTTTTTAGATTATTAAATTTTTTATATAAATGATTTTTGAATACATTCAAATCAAGTTTAAAGAATTGTATCTAATATGTTTGTTGAAATGACTAAAAGAAAAGGTGTTCGAAATTTTATTTCCTCACGTACCTATATGTTGAACTATTTTAGTGTTTTAGGATTGTACAATAGTGAAATTGATTATGTTTGAGTTATATTATAGGTTCAAACAATGAAGGCATGGATGGATTATCCTCGTGGCAGTCTTGAGTATCAGGTGGGAATCCGAAATTTTTTACGTTATGCATTTGCTAACACGACTGATGAAGTCACGAAACCGTGTCCTTGTCGTAAATGCATCAACTCATTGAATCATGATCGTGAGACAATATATGAACATTTGATGATAAACGGCATTTTGCAAGATTATCGTATTTGGAATTTTCATGGTGAAAAGTTGATTGTGCAATCTCATGATAACATGATAGATGAGATTCATGCCTCAGGAGAAGTTTATGATACGGTTAACCATGAATCAGTGGGACAAGAAACATTACATGATGTATTTGGGATGTCTGAGGGATCACCCATGACGAATGAAAATTACACTACTGCATCAACAAGTCGTACACCGATGCAGTCTAATGTGGAAGAATTCTATAAATTGGTAGAAGAAGGGAAACAACCGTTATATGCTGGATGCACTGATTTTTCTAAACTGACATTTCTTGTTGAGTTATTTCAGTTGAAAGTGAGTGGAAAATGGAGTGATAAGTCCTTTACAACATTATTGGAATTTCTTCGACGAGTACTACCACCTGAAGCACAAGTACCAAATTCATTTTATGAAGCGAAGAAATTAATTTCTAATTTGGGACTTCACTATGAAAAAATACATGCTTGTCCGAATGATTGCATGATTTATTGGGGCAATGATGCTAATGAACAATCTTGCAGAATATGTAACCTTTCAAGGTGGAAAAACATACACAAACAACCGAAGAAGTCACGCAAAGTCGGAAAGAAAAATCCGCGGGTGAAAACTCCAGCCAAGGTTTTTTGGTATTTTCCATTGAAACCAAGATTACAACGATTATTCATGTCATCTAAGACATCTGAAAATATGCAATGGCATTCTAAGAAACGGGTTTCAGATGGAATTTTAAGGCATCCGGCTGATTCGCCAGCGTGGAAGACATTTGATGAGCGACACGTTGATTTTGGTGCAGATCCTAGAAACGTTCGTTTGGGACTCGCCACCGATGGGTTTAATCCATTTAAAAATCAAAGTACGTCACACAGTACATGGCCTGTTGTTCTAATGCCTTACAATTTGCCACCTTGGGAATCCATGAAACCTCATTCAATTATATTATCCACCTTAATTCCAGGACCCAAAGCACCTGGAAATGATATTGATGTATATTTACGTCCTTTGTTTGCTGAATTGAAAGACTTATGGGAAAATGGGATTAACACTTATGATGCTTCCAACAAAGAAATGTTTCAGATGCGGGCTGCATTGCTTTGGACAATTAGTGATTTTCCAGGTTTGGGATGTTTATCTGGTTGGAACACATATGCCAAGAATGCTTGTCCAACATGTGCTGATAAGACAGATGCGGTATACTTGAATAATGGAAGAAAATGGTCGTTTAGAGGGCATCGCCGCTTCTTACCAGCAGATGCAAAAATCCGAACTATGACGAGTTATGGCAAGCCAGAGCAACGTGAATTAGATTTGAAACCATTGTCAGGATCTGATGTTATACAAATGACCCAAAATCGGAATGTGGTATTTGGTAAGAGTAACATATCGAAACCATCTGTGCGAGCAAAAACAGGTTCCACTGAACAAATGTGGAGAAAACGAAGCATTTTTTCACTTTGCCTTATTGGGAGTTTAATTTGATAAGACATAATTTAGATCCTATGCATATTGAGAAAAATGTTTGTGATAATATCCTTGGAACACTTTTAGATGATTCTAGCAAGAGTAAAGATAACGCTGCCGCACGTAGAGATTTGAAAATATTGGGTATTATGAAACAATTATGGCCACAACCACAACCAGATGGCACAGAATATTTACCCCCTGCATGTTATTGTATGAGCAAAGCCGAAAAAAAGTTGTTTTGTTCAGTGTTGAAAGATATTCGTGTCCCTGATGGTATGTCATCCGATATTTCAAAATGTGTTGATGTTGGACGTTGTAAGATTATGGGTCTAAAAAGCCATGACTGTCATGTCATAATGGAACAATTTCTTCCAATAGCTCTTCGTCGTGTGTTATCAAAAAAGGTAACTGCACCATTAATTGTTTTGTGTGAGTATTTCAGAGCAGTGTGTGCAAAGTCCTTACGAGAAGATGAGTTAAAAAAGGCTGAAGAAGGGGTTGTATTGGTTTTATGTCAGTTAGAAAGAATTTTTCCACCATCATTTTTCACAATAATGGTGCATTTGGTGGTGCATTTGGCATATGAAGCAAGAGTAGCTGGGCCTGTACCTTATCGGTGGATGTATCCAATAGAAAGATATCTTGGAAAACTAAAAAATTTTGTTAGAAACAAAGCACGACCCGAGGCCAATATTGCAGAGGCATACTTAGCAGATGAATGTATTGTGTTTTGTTCTCGTTATTTAGAGTGTACAGACTCGTTTGGCAATAAAGACGCAAGACACCAGGAGACCCCCGATAATGAGTATCCTTTACTACCATTGTTTCCACAAATAGGACGAGCTACAAAAAAGCGTGAAATAGTTACTTTGGACAGCAAAACTCTGAGCCAAGCTCACAGATATATCCTTTCTAATTGCACAGCTCTACAATCATATCGTGAGTAAGTATTATTTTGGAAATGTTATTTCAATTTTATTGTTTTTTCAATACTACAAGTTTCTAATCATCAATGTTGTGGTGGAATAGAGAATTAAGAGACGAATTGAAGAGAAAGCATAGATATGGTCATCGTCCAACTAACTTTCAGTTGGATTATATGGTTCGAATGCAATTTCCAGAATGGTTTGCTAAAAGAGTAAGTAACATATCGATTGATTGATTTGTAAATAGACTGATTATTATTTTAAAAATATCAATATCAAAATTGTGATTGTGTATGTATTATAGGTTGATCGGGCAAATGAACGAATTGATGACTTAACTCTAAGGGCACTTGCACGTGGTCCGAATCCTGTAGCATTTAGTTATCATGGGTTCAATGTGAATGGTTTTGCATTTCGCACTGTAGAATCCGAAAGAAACAAAAAAATGCAGAATAGTGGAGTCATGGTGCCGTCGATGCATGATAATGACGATAACGAGTCAACCTATTATGGACGGTTAACTGATGTTATCTCACTTGATTACAGTGGTCATGGACGAATAGTTTTGTTCCGATGCGATTGGGTTGATACTACTGTTGGAATGAAAATTGATCCTTTAGGATTTACGATGCTGAATTTTTCGCGTTTGATACATACAGGAGAACGAGAAGAGCATGAACCTTTTATTTTGGCTTCGCAAGCTCAAATGATTTATTATGTTCGTGATCCAAAAGAAGAAGATTGGCATTCTGTTATTCGCTACACACCAAGAGACACATACAACATGGGCAATGAAGATGATATTGATACAATGCAATTCATTCCTAACAATTTTTCAGATGTCGAGTTTTTGTTGGATGACGCAAATACTATAGACATTGAGTTAACAAGAAATGATGTAGATGGCTCTATCGTTGATGGCATGCCTATTGTGAACCATGAAACTGATGAAGAATAAGGGGAGGTTAGTTTACATGTCTTCTGGTAAATCGGCCTCTGTTTTAATTATTATTGTAATATTCTTTAATTATAACTCCCTGACCTTTTCTGTTTGAGTTTCAGATAAGCTTGATTTCAGATACAGAGACAACTTAACACCGGGGGTTATGCTTTTATTGAGTATATATTTTTGGTTATCAATAAGGAATGTGATTATTCAACCACTTAAGGCTGATTTATGTTTTTTTTCTTTAATAATTTGGTTTGTTTCCCTTTATTTTGTGATCACTTCTTCTAGTTGTCTGTTTTATCTTTCAAATCTCTTAATTGAACTGCATATTCGTATTTGCTACATAGATACTGTATTCATGACAGGACCACATTTCTCTTTTTTGAGTATCGAAATTGTTTTTCTCCCCTGTAATCTGACGCTTAATAATATATGTTCTTATGATGCAACTGGTGAAGAGTTTGGTGGTGGGCTTGGAACAACTCGTGGTAAAACTGTTCCAAATTTGTAGCGGACAAATGATTAGTGATGTGCATCCATTTTTATATTTTCATTTTTTGTATCACATAATTGATCCGTAAGATATCTTATTGATTTTTTTTGGAATAAAATGGACAAAGCCTATACTTTTCGACCAAATATTTAAAATAATAAAGGGATTAACTACGTTACTTCGAATCGATTATATTATTTGTTTTTAAATCATTTTTTTACGAGAATTTGTTTTTAAATCATATTACTATTTAAATTTGGTAATAATTAGATTCTTCTAGTGTCCGAAAGAAACTTGGTAAATTAAATTAATCTACCTGAGATTTTTAGTTAGGCCTATAATATATAGTATTTATTTATTTATTAGTATTATTATTATTATTATTAAAAGTGGAGAAGACCAAGAAATAGCTAGGTCTTCGTTTAGACTATAAATAATAAGTGAAAATAGATGGGAATTTGGTTAAGGGTCACTGTTGTCGTTTATCTGGAAAGACCCGAAGGAAATCTTAGACAAAAACACGTATTACTGGTTTAATTAGAAAGAAAATTAGGAGGCTTAAATAAAAATAAAATAAAGCGTACGAACCGATAGCTTTTTCAGACTCCCGCATTTTTTTTTCATTCCCGCCCCCACAATCGATTTTTCCCCATCTCGTGACCCGACGATCGATTTTTTCCCATCTTTAGTCGAAGAAAATCTATGCCCTATACCGAGTTGCAATCGTTTAGAAAATCTTGTTCTGGAGGTAAATTCTCTTCCCGTTGCCGTAAAATTTCTTTTATTTTGCTAAGGATTTTGATGGTGGTTATTTTAATATTGTTTTTGTTCTTTGTTTTGATTATTTAATGGAAACGTTCTTCAGACCGAGCATACGGGAAGAATTTTATGAATTTCAGTTGTGCAATTCTTGGTTTAGGGTCACCGAGTAAAAAAGATGGATTTATTTGCTTTTACCATTCTCTCATTTGTTTGTTTGCACTATAGATTTCTTTTAAGCATTTCAAACCTATAGAAGACCCGAAATAATTCAGACATGATAACTGGTATTTTGGGGATTGTAGCAGAATGCTAAGCTCTAAAGAGAGAAATACTTTGTAGCAAGTGTGATTTGTGAAAGGAAATTGTTCGGTGGTTATTAACTTGCTCGATTTAAGTGATAAGTCATCATGAACTTGCAAAGTGTAAACTCTATATTGTCTCTTTGATTTCAGCATTGTACTACTCTTTTGTGATTATAACTGTATGTTCAATTTGAACACAACATATTATACTTTCATAAATATTAATTTATTTCTATTTGTTTCCAAGAATCAGGGTGTGCAAAAATATTTGTTTTGTGTATACTTTCATAAATATTTGTTTTGTGTATTTGTGTGTGCATGGAAGATGGACAAGGAAAACGAGGACTGTTTTAAAGATTAAGAATTCCAGCAAGTCTCATGTTGCTTTAAGGTATTTTTGTTAATGTTTTTGGTGATTTTGTTAATCTAATTGTTAATTCTGATATCTTTTGAATTAATATTTCCCATAGTATCATATTTTATATGTTTGTCAACTTTATATATGCAGATAGGGTAAACCTTCAGTCATTTCATCCAGATGATTTTGTGTTACATAATTAGATATCCACCAATAAATGCAAAACGGCTTTGATCTTGGAGCATTTTGTTATAGTATGTGTCCAGTGAGCGAATTTGTGACTTGGATTTTGTTAACTCTTATGTAAAAATAATTTTTCTTTTATTAATATTTTATTATTATATCCAATTATGACATTTACTTTATCTTTATACACATGCAAGCTATATACATAAATCCTTTAAACTCATACTAGTGCAAATTATGGTCTTCTTTATATTTTAACCATCTTCTCGACTGTTGTAATTTTATATTATTATTATTCTCAGGTACATATGAAAAATGGCAAGCAAAAGACTTCAGAAGTTGATTAAGAATATCAGAAAGCGGTCTACGGGACAAGAATCAAATAACAGGTGTGATGATGAAGTTGGATCACAAGACATAACATCAGATTCACCACCGGAGACCCAAAACAATGCACTGGAATCACAACAAGATGACGAGGAGTTCCATGAGCAAGGTTGGAAATATATTTTTAATATATATGATTAAGTTTAAAGCACCAAATAACAATCATAATTTGCATATATATATATATATATATATATATATATATATATATATATATATATATATATATATCAGGCGAAAATGAAGTGTTGCCTTCGCAGAGGCAGTCGAATAGACGTGGGAGAACTGTAATGAAGGATGTTCATGCATTGCATCATGATGATTTGTTACATGTAACGTTTAATGAAAGAGGCCAACCTTATGGAGATTTACAACCGGTACTGGCGAATTATGTGGGGACAATAGCTCGGAATGGAGTTTTGTTGCCCCTTGATTATTTAAACTGGAGAAAAGTTCCAAAGCATCGGTTGGAGGAGGCATGGAAACTTGTTATTGTAAGTTGAGAACTAAATATCCCACATGAGCTTCAAACATTAACATATTTATGTTTATGTTTATAGGCACGATTCATAATCTCCGATCAACATCAAGATTTTGTGATGCAAATGATGGGGGTTGCATGGAGGCGATGGAGGACCGAAGTTAAAGCTACATCTTATGACTCCAATATCCCATTAGAGGAGCTTGTGTCCATTCGTCCTATTCCTCATGGGTTGACAACAGAAGTTTGGGAAAGATTATGTGCGTACTGGAAGGCTACTGAGGTAATCATGAGTATTTATTATTAAATATATGTATGTATATATATTTTTATGGATATTCATAGTAAAACATAATTTTTTTTTCCAGAAAAGTTCTAAAATAAATCGAGAGAATGGAAAAAATAAAAAAGGAACTCATGCACAGGGACGAACGAGTATCCATTCTCTGGAAGACAAATTTGTAAGCACGAACCTGTATTTTTCTTTCCAAAAAGTTTCATATTACCTATTTGTTGTTTGAACAATGATGTTATAGATAACTAGTGTTATATGCTTTTATGGTGTTGTAATATAGCTTAATAATTATATATGATGTAGTTAAAATTTAAAGATATGTTGTTAATGATCGATTCTAGTTTTTCTTATCATTTATTTTGTTGTTTGTGAATGTGTGAATTAAGAGTATAAGCTTTGTTGTTTCCACAAATTTCAGCAGTCATATTTTTTGTATATATGATATTGTTCTTCTATTAGTTGAAAGAGAATGGTAGGAAGCCGACTCGCATCGAAATAATGCATTTGAGTCGGAGAAGTAAAAAGAAAGGAGGTGCTCCAGTTGATGATGAAGCCATACGCTATGAGGTGCTGATTGTTTACAATTTTATATAATGACTTTTGAATAAATTTTAAATTTACTTGACGTTTTGTTTGTTAGAATTTGTTGGATGAGGCTGTTCAAACTCGCTTACAAGACATGCCTGAGGGGACACAAGCAATAGAAGTGCACGAGGATGCATTTCGGTTATATTTTCTTTAAAATTTCATATTATTTTTGTTAATGTTATTACAAAATATATATGTCTTAATTACAAGTTTTATGCAGTGATGTATTTGGAACCGAGCATTCTGGCCGAGTTCGATGTCTTGGAGCAGGAGCACTGCCTAGCCAAGTCTTCCCTGAACAATGCAGGCGAAGCTCATTCTACAATAGGCAAAACTATCATTCTACTTTGGAGATGACAAATAAATTCAAAGAAATGCAAGAACAAATGAAGAAAGATATGGAGATGCGTGAATCGCAGTTGCGAGCAGAAATGGAGGCGCAAAAAGCACAACTCCAGACAGAAATGGAGAAAATGAGACAAATGCAAGATCAATTCGAAAGTTTTACACGGGTTATGCAGAGTATGATACCTGGAGGGTCTAGTGGGCATGAATTGTTACCAACACAGGTATTTTACATGTTATAAGATATCAAAAGAAAAAATTGTTTGCTTGTTCTATTATATGATAATTTCGATTTATTTTTACAGATGACAACTGTAATGACAAACATCATTCAGAAACCCATTTATGCCACATCCAATGAAAGAGAAAATGATGGCAGAACTCCTCCAGAAGAATCATCTGGTGATTAGATATTTAAGAAAAAACATACTTTAGTTTTGGCCTTCTTTTGCAATCATCAGTATGTTTTTTTTTTAGAATTTCATGTTTCTGCAAACTTAGATATTCATTTGTGGATTTTGTTTGGTTTCCCAGTAAATGACAAATGTTTTTGTTGATTTCGAGTTATTTATTTTATATGTATCATGTTTTTTTTTTCATTTTCTATTTTCTTGTGTAAAAGGAAATGAATATAATAATTTGGAATTGTTATTTTAAAAAACTTATGAATCGGTTTTCAACCGCTCCTATAAATAATAATAGCGTTACTTAACCGCTCCTATATCGCCTCGAGAGTAAAGTAACCAAAGCGGGTCTTTTCATTCGGTTCCTAACCGCTGCAAAAGAAATGTAGCACTAGCGGTTAATACCCGCTTGTGTTGCTACTTTTAGAAGCGTTTATTAACCGCTTCAAAATAATGGACCACAAACGGTTACTAGCCACTTGTGTTACTACTTGTAAGAGCGGTTTTACACCGCTTCAAACAAAATGCCGCACCAACGGTTCCACACCGCTTGTGTTGATGCTTACCGAAGCAGTTTTGAACCGCTTCAATAATTTTCTTTAGCATCGGTTGCTATTGCTTCACCACCGGCTGTGGGTACGGTGCAATAGATGCTAAGAGCGGAAGAAATGGAGTCATTTCAGAAACCGCTTCAAATAAATTAGAAGCGGTTACCGACCGCTGTAGATAGTCCCAAAAACCGGTTCTAAAACACGTTTTTTTTTGTAGTGTCTATATGTAGGTAGTTCATAACAACGAATAAATCTAAATTTAAACGAACATTACATCTTGGAATGATTCAACTCATATATGGTGCTAAAAAGATAAGTCATTTCAGAATTCAATTTTGGAGTAGATAAATTTAGTAAGATAAATATAATAAAATTGGTTCTAATATAATATGCAATATTGCATTATTTATAATTTAAAATTCAAATATGACATATCAAGAGACAAAAATTATATATTGGATACTTTTGACATAATTATACCATACATTAACTCTTTCAAATTATGAAATCTCGAATGGCATGCATTGGTGTCAAAAATTTCTGATTATTGAGGGTAATATACATGTTTATTGAGAGTAATTTAATGTCCATTTGAAAATCTTTTGAATCTATCTCTTTTAATTTTCTTATGCTCTCTTATTTGAATTTTTAAGCAGACAATTAAAAATATACAAAATACATATGGTTTTGGAAGAAAAATTTAATGTATTAATTCTTTCAAATTAAGGTAATTTCGAAACAATATGTATTTGAGATAAAAAATTTATGATTATTAATAGTAAATTAATTTCCATTGAAAAACCTTGATGTAGTGATAACTTTTAACACTCGACCAAATTTTTTTTAAAAAAAATTAAATAAACTAATTAAATATCGTATTTCTTTTTTAGTAAGTAATTTAGGTAGGAAATTACTTAAAATAGCAAATTTTATTTTTGAATGATTTACCTCATGAGTGATACTGAACATTGCAATCATTCATGTATTTTAAATTTATTTATACAGTAGTTAATTAAACTGATTGATATAATCAATACAAAAATTTTAATATAGTTTACGTTTTCAATAGATTTAAGTTGAGTAAAAAAATAAAAAACATGAATTAAATGAATTGATATAATCAATGTAAACAATAATTAAAGTGATCATTATTGCAGTACATACATATCAATATTCATTATAAATCTTTATTTTTTAGTAATGACATTTTGACGGAAAATTACTATTTTTGGAAAAAAACTATGCTTTTATATATATATATATAGATTTAATTCATTTGAAAAATTATAATTTTCAAAACTTAGATAATAAGAATATATTAAAAAATTTGTTTAGTTGGATATGATTATGAGAGATGTATAATATTGGAAATATTTATTGGTAGTGTAATTTGGATATTTTTTTATTATTTTTGGTTTGTGTTATTAATTCCACATAAATTGTATTTTTTTTAAATTTTGATATTTTTTATTATAGTTTTTACGCGACATTGGAAAAATGTTGACATGACATCGAAAAATAATGATATAATATCAAAAAATGATGACGTGTCTCCATACGTTCTTAACTTGACCGATTTCGTGTCAGCAACTCTGATGAAAATGATTAAAATTGAACAAAATATTACCAGTTAGTAGACTAAATTGTGAATTAACCTAAAACAGGACTCAGAAATGAAAAATATATAAGTCACGAAAACAAAAAATTGTGTTTCTGATTGCAACTCTAATATTTTTGTAAAATTTAAGTCAAACGGTAGATGAAATAAAAACATGTGATCAAATAATATATCATCTTTGACACCAACAATATTGAGTCTAAATTTAAATGAGTTATGCATAATTGAAGAAAGAATTTAGGAGTAGATTGTGTGAAATTTATTGGATAAATGAATAAATTTAGACAATTTATCATAATAGATTGTTGTCATAATATTTTAAAATAGACAAAAATTTGTGTGAGACGATTTCACAGATTATATTTGGTGAGACAGATCTCTTATTTGTGTCATCTATGAAAAAATATTAATTTTTATACTAAAAGTATTACTTTATATTGTGAATATCGGTTGGGTTAATCTGTTTCACATATAAAAATTCGTGAGACCGTCTCACAAGAGAACTACTCTTTGAAATATTTAAAATGAGAAATTTTTTAGTCAAATCAATCCTTAAGATTTAAGAATATCACCACATTCATACAACCTTTTTCCTCCCTACGTTGACGTTGTCCTCAAATTCCAAAGTTACAAATTAATTATCAGATTATTTAAACACGTAAGATCTTTATAAGGAAAAAAAAAATAAAGAAAAAGAAAAAAAACAAGTCGTAAAAAAACATTATAAAAAACAATTATGTGTTCAAAATTTGATTTTTTTTGTCGGAAGTCAACACAATTTAACGTGGTGCTCTAGTAATCTGCGTACATGTGTTCCACATTTATCCCTAATTTTTTTTTTTATATAATTCAACAAGTTCTACACACTTTACAACTCAACAAAAATTGACTATATACGTAGATATATTATTTTTTAAAGAAAAAGAGTAGATCTCTTGTGAGACGGTCTCACGAATCTTTATTTGTGAGACGAGTCAACCCTACTGTTAAGAGAACTTTTGCTACTCTGAATCTTGCATACAAATAAGCATTTTTGAATCTTTATCATCATCACTCAAGTGTTCTGGTTTTAAGTTGATTTACACATGGTTAAAAGTTCTATGATCGGTTCACTTAAGGATCATTCAGTGTACACTTTTATTCTCAGTTATTATTTTTTTACACGAGATATATTGTATTGTGGGGATTATTGTAAGTGTCAGAACAGAAAAGTGTTCCTCGAAAAATTGTGTTGATAGAATAATTGCTATGATTTTTGGCTCAATAGGGTTGGTGAACCGAGCTGAAGCAAGTTTGTGCAAAAAAATTACATCGGTCAAATATTCTAGTGAAATCTTTCTAGAAACAGAAGAAAGAGATACTCAGAAGTTTTTTTTTTTCGAACTTTCATAAACAAACTATCATCTCTATTTAATTTAAGTCATTTACTTACCCAGTCTGATCACATTTGTGTATAACTTATTCACTTTTATATTTAGTTGTTTCCGCACTTATCTGTTAGTTGCTATACATACTTAACTATAATGATTGTTTCATAAACTCTATATTCAAGAGTCACTTTCATTGTCGTCAACATGAAACATTTGGAAAATATATAACATTGCATGAAATTCGGAAATTATCATATTTAGTAATATATTGGACAAAATATCGGAGTATAAGTAAAACGTTTACTACTAAAATATTGCTAGAATTTTTTATTTTGTTTATTTATTTTTTAAAGTTCTCTTCGAAATAATCAAAATCCAAGCACGAAATAAAAGTTACCAATCCAATGTTTAAAAATCACCCAATTACTTAAAGAAAATAATGTTGTTAAATAAAAATCTAAATATCATCAAATCCATAGACTACTGTTTTAAAAGAACTTCAAGACAATAATCGAGATCCTGACAAATCCTCGACATGTAAAACAATGTTAAATGTAAAAATATAATGTATCAACCCTGACTCATAAACATAAAGTGCGGAAAATTGCAAGGTCCTTGGGTCAACGTGCACACACCCAACTCCGCCTACTCAGTATTCAGAGCCTCCAATCTCCACATTATCATTCTCACCTGCATTATTCACACCTACTGAGTCTAAAGACTCAACACACCTGAATTGTTATAACAAGTACATATACATAACATGCAACAGTGAAAAGTACCATAATTAATATACATTTCATGATCTTAAAAGCGTGAACTTAAACATAGCTTGTCAAAGCATAACGTGTCCATAACATATCTCATCATATCAACATATACGTATTCATTTTCTTTATTTAAATTCAGATCATTAATAGTAACTTTCGTATCAGCTCTAGTTGATAGATCCATATATATATAACCGCGATACCCGGCGGCAGGGACATCAGTGACAATATTACTCATTCTTCAAAACATATCATCATATTCATCATTTATAAAAATCATGCATATACGTAAATTTTCTTAAAATCAAGAATGCACTGTATTTTCATAAAATTTCATGTTCATAATAACATATGCATTTTATACATGCAATTTTTGTGTTCAGGGCTCTACTAGGACCGCTAACTTTACTCGGGTGCAAAAGGACCATTTCGCCCCTTGAAATCCTAATTGACCGTTTTACCCCTGGACATCAAAATTTCGCCCCGAAGCCATCCAAACTTATTAAAACATCTCAAAACATAAGTATAATAATTTCGAGATGTAAACTCGAGTCCGTTCTGTAACTTTTGCAATTCGTTTTAGAACTTGGATCGGATCCCGGTTTTAACCTGAATCAATCTGAAACTTAACCAAAATTTCCCAACTTAATCACACCCTACCAGCTCCTAAACAACACAACCCAGCCATTTAAGACCCTCTCAAGCCGCTGAAACCTTGCTAGAATTTACTGCACACATGCATCGAAAACCCTAGTTGCACCTAACCCTTAAGAACTCGATCCTAGCCAAACTAGATCGGACCAGCCTCGAACCGAAAAACTCCTAGCTCACCTCAGACCCTCCTGGACCGACCTAAGCAATGCCCTCAGCTCAATGCACGCATCAAACGAGATCCACATGATGCAAGCCTGAAACCCAATCGTGCAACCCTAACTCACGGCTTGCCCCTAAGATCTTCCTTCCACCTGAGATCAGCCATGCATGGACCTCCCTAGACCACGGCTTGGACCCACCAAGGTCTGTACCAAGGCTTTGTTCGGCCCTTCATGGCCGTGCTCTTAATTTCCCTTCACCCGATCAACGCCATGAAAACTAGTACAGCCCCTTGACGTCTTAGCCCTCGACATGTACATCCCCTAGAACCGTGATTTAGCGGCCCCTTACGCAAACAAATCAAAGACGTGAGTTATACACATATATAAATATGCATATTTCGTGTAAAAAACCATATAAAACCGATGCACACGATAGTTCTACGAATTCCTCATGCAAAAACATGCCAATCGACTTACAATGATATGAATGATGAGAAGAATGAGATTTAAGGTGTGTCTTTGCATATATACGCTCGAAACCTTTGAGATATTCGCCTAGAACTTACATTAGAGAGACGGTGAAGGAGTTCTTTGAAAAAATTGAGAGAATTTCGAAGGCTAGCTGCTGATGTAATTCGAAAAGGCTGCTGGAGAATGTGGAAGGGGCCGGCTGAAGGCGTGTGTAGGAGGATTATGGTTTTGAATGTAGGTTTAGGTATAATATAATTAGTATAATGGATCCTTCATTAAAATTAATAAGATTAAGTATAATTTTAGGCCTATTATGCATAAAATAATCTCATTAAGCCCCAAAACAATTTCGAAAAATATTTTGTTTAGATAATTTTTTAAAATTATTGCCTGAACATTCAAAAAGTTTTCTGACTCGCTAAATTTTGTGTACCGGTTTAAAATATGACCCGACGAGTAAAAATACTCTACCAAGGTCCATTTTCAAAAATTACCTTTTATAACACCATATATTAAATAATTAAAAATAACTATTTAATAAAAAATTTCCTTAACTGTTTCTTGTCTCCATTACTCGTTCAAGCGTGAAATGCTACTAAAAGCCCAAATACATGAAACCTTAACAAACCCATAAGTAAAACACATATTCATGCAATAATCATGTATTTAATGTATTAAAATAATTAAACACATATTTTAGTAAAATCCTAGATTACATGCAGTCAGGTAACAAAACTTGAAATTTCTAGACCTTACAAATATTAGAATATTTCCTTTTTAATATGAAATTATTCCGAATATGATGTTTACCGAATATTATAATCATCTCCAAATATACAATGACTCGCTTCTTTATCGGTAGCACTAGAAATGTCGTCAGGAAATTCAACGTTTAGGTGGTGTTGAACTTTCTCTGAAGAGGAGAGGATGATTGCTTGTGAAATTGCACATGTAGTGGAATTGATATTGAAGAATTTAGGTGATATTATCTTAGAATATTTATGACTTTTTAGATTCAGTTGAATATGATTTGTTTAATCATATTTAGTAGTCAAAAATTACGTCCATTTGCACCTAGACAAATGTCCATGTTTCTGACTACCATATCATCGAGTCACTTCAAATCTGATTAGAACAATCGAAATACTGTGTTTGAGTTGATATAAGATTCAAAAGATTTGATTTGCACAATCATTACCAGCTACAACTTTTCATAAAGCAACAAGAACATAGTCTTACAATTTATATCAAAGTCAATGTTACTGATTCGATTATATTGATTGTAAGAAGTGCAATTATTGAGAGATAGAATTTTGGGTGCAATAATTTTTCATACTGGTTAGAAGAATTGAAAAATGATGCTTAAACTGATGTATGACTTTATATATTTGAGTTGCACTGTTACCGCCAGTTATAGATTTTGATAAAACGACAAACGCTCGATCCTAGATGAATATTTTTTAATGTTTTTGTTTGGAAATGAAATATTAAGAAAAAAGCAATTATTGAAACATGAACTTAATAGTGTCAAAAACTTCTCTCAAATTCAAAATGAAAATATCATGCCCTTCAACTAATCTCACTCATTAATAGATGGATCCTAAATGTCGCATATGAATAATAGTGATGCTAAAAATAGACTCAAAGTTGTTGTCTCTATTATTCCTTTATAATTCTATCGAGTCATATACTTTTATTAATCAAACATATAAAATTATTATTTTATTTTACCCCCTAAATATTTTGAGTTTTATTTCGTTCTTCACACAAAAAATTTCCCTCCTCACGTGACATAAAATCCGTCACCCATCTCAATATCGTAATAAAAAAACGCTATGTAACGACATTTTACATCCAAAATGAAATAAAATCCTATAAACCCATTTATATATGATTCACAAATAAATTCCATGTCATTTTTAATTCTACTCGACGAATTATAACTATAACCCATAATTTTTCAATTTTGTTTTACAAGTTTTATACCTTGAAATATATTAAAGTCACTCGCAACTAAATGTGGTAAAAGGGGCTCGAGTAGTACCTACGGTCGGACTCCCCAATTGGATCCACCAATATTTATGGGTGGGACACTATGCAAAAACCGGAAAAATATCAGATTTTGTTATTATCTCGTGAGATTTTGTATTCAATATATTATGATATTTGACAATTAAAATTTTTGTATGAATTTTTTATGGTGTTACAAGTTTCGTTGTATATAGGGATGTAATCGAGTCGAGCCGAGCCGAACTCTTGAATGTTTGAGCTTGGTTTGTTTATAATCGAGTCGAGCTCGAGCTTTGTTTAATGAATATATGCATGACTCACGAGCTTATTCAAGCTTTATCGAGCCTAAACAAGCTTAATAAATATGAATTATACATTTAAATTTTCATTAAATTAATTAAAAAGTAAATTATATATTTAAAGAAAAATATATTATTCTTATTAAAATTTGTAAATTTATTATAATAAATAAATTTAATAGATTTTTTTATATATTTCATAAATAATATGCAAAATCAATAAATCAAATATTAAAACTATTATTTTTTAATCTAAAAGATTACTCATGAACTTACCAACGAACATGTTCACGAGCTAACGAGCTGAATACTGTAAAGCTTGAGTTTGACTTGTTTAGCTTAACGAGCCTCATTAAACGAGCTTTTATTGAATCGAGCTTCGAATAGATCACAAACAGTTTGGTTTGTTTACATCCCTAGTTGTATATGTAGTATTACTCAATTATTATTCACGAGACATCATGAAAATCTACTTAAATACATGTAATAAATATAGAGACACCAAAAATTAAATTCTATGTCCACCATAATTAAATGTGAGCCATTCCCTATATTCCTCCACCTTAAATACCTAAGTCCATAATTTATTTACGACCCTTGAATTATCACCTCCCTAGCAATTACTTTTGGCACCTCTATCGAATGCAAAATGTTAAAACTTTGGTTCAATTATGTTACAAAATTGTTTAGAATATTAATATCAGATCAATTATTTCAAGAAAATCTTAAAGAAGTTAATGTTGGTATATAAAATCGGTTTCGGACTTACTAATTATTATAAATAAATTCTCCACTTATTTTGAAATTTATAATTAAGAAAATCATTACATCTGATTTTCATAATTTAATAAATCTAATAGAAATTCAACTTGACGGTGTATGAACTTGGTCAAAAGGACAAGCGTTGATTGCGCCCCTCGTCATTGCTAACTAGATTCACACACAGCATAGACAGCAACACAAGATTAAACACCTATCTAATTCCTTTTGAGGACTTAGATGTGCATGCTAAAAAACAACGACGGTAAGCAAAAAACAATATCACAAATAGGACAAAAATTTGTGTGAAACGGTCTCACGGATCGTATTTTGTGAGACATGTCTCTTATTTGGATCATCCATGAAAAAATATTACTTTTTATTCTAAGAGTAGTATTTTTTATTTTAAATATCGGTAAGGTTGACCCGTCTCATAGATAAAGACTCGTGTAACCGTCTGACAAAAGATATACTCCACAAATAAAACCTACATATTCGTAAAAACAAACAAGTGATACAACGATATTTGAAATGGGGAATTTATTTTATTGCAAACTCAATCTCCATAGAAAAAATAGTTCTTGTTAGATAGTAATACTAATACACTCCAAATATACTAATAAGCAAATATATAATATATAAATAAATAGATCAACCGGTGACAAAATTTGCCTACGAAGGGACAAACCGGCGATGTAACACTAGAGACATAATTTATGCACTTTATAGAGCTAAAAGTGCATCCACACTAGCGAAATCGCCCATATCTTGGAAATAATCATCGACTTCGAGTGGACTAAATTCTTGGCATTCCTTAAACCCTTCGAATCTGGATTCTTGAAAATGGGTGTCGAAGGCCATCGAATCAGGGAACCCGTCGGCGAAAACTTGCTCGTTTTCGAATAATATATGATCTTGAGGTTGCAAATAGAAGAAATCGTCTAAAAATGGAATGTCCATAGGCCACAGATGACTCGAGTAATCTGGTACCATATTTGTTTCCCCTCGACACTCCTCCACTTCCACTTCCAGCACGGGTTTACCACCAGAACCAATTTCAGGGACCGGTTCACTTGGGACATCCACTGACTCGATAAGGAACCTTCGGCCGAACCATTCGGTTCAACCTCAGGACTCGAGTCTTGAACAAGGCAAGACCGGCTCGGCGCACCCTCGTCACTAGAGTGACTGCTCGTGAACCGGAGAACAGATGTAGGTGATGTGAGATTATGGGACTCATCGACCGAATCATAGCCGGAAAATGACGTCACATTTGGCTCCGGCGACATCTCCTTCACCGGCGGAGTAGAAAAGTTGGTTAAAGCATCAGGTCCCCTGAGCTTTATCGCCGCGTTATCGTACACCATCGCGGCCTCCTCCGCCGTGTCGTACGTCCCCAACCAGAGGCGAACCCTTCTCGAAGGGTCCCTTATCTCCGCCGCCCATTTCCCCCAAGGACGCTGACGGACACCGCGGAACTTCCGCGCGCCGCCGTTCGAAACCGGGGGAGCCTCCTTAACCTTCATGGGCTTTGGTTTCGCCTGTAGAATCTCCGCATTTCTGCTCCTCCCAATCGTACAGTTAGTATTAACTCCAGTCACCATCTTGATCTCGCTTATGTATTTCTTCACGCGCCGCCTCGTGAAAAGCTCGTCCCCCTCATCACTGGAGGAATCAGTCGCATCAGGATCGGTAACAGAAACTCTCACCGTACTCGGTTGATTCAGATTTCTCAGTTCCTGCGGTTTTCTGGGGCTCTGTTTAGAAGGTTTAATGAACTTTTTGGTGGTCATTTTGTGCTCAGTGTACTTCACTGGCCACAACATGCTTTGATCCATGGCTGCAAATCTTCAAAAACTTGAGTTTAACATACAAAAACAAGAAAATGGGTTCCAAGACAAATGGTCAAAACAACTATTCTCGTGAATCAATGGCTAGAACGAAGATTTGTTCAAAGATTGAATGCATAAATGTGGGATTTAAAAAGGAGATTTGGGTGAGATATAAAGAAGGTAAACTTGTATATGTATCAAACGGAAAAAGGTAAGCAAATAAGTACTCAAAACTGGAGTCTTTTGTAGCAATCCAAGAATCCCAGTAATATTTTCTCGGAAGATTACAAAGATTTTGAAAAATGGTGCAGAAAATGGACGATTTTCGTTGGAGAAAGAGGATTTTTTCCGAGTATTTGGAGGGGCAGTCGTTTTTTTTAGGCTTTTTGCAAGGAACTCTACTTCACTGAAATCGCTATCTTATAGGATCCCCCAGCCCTTTGGTTATTATTATTTATAAAAAAAAAAACATTTTCCATTATCATTTATCATTTATTTTTAAAGCTAAACGAGTCCTCTTTTATCAAATGATTAATAATTCGGAGGATTCTTAAATATCTCAGTCACAAGTGGGGAAGTCTTAGTTGGTGGACACCGACCGCCGAGAGCAACAATTCCGGCAGCGTCTTGCCGCGGGCACGGCTCTCCGTATTTGGCGTTCGTGGGATCCCGACACGTGGCGCCATGGCCCCACCGGTGAGTTGGTCCAATGAGTGAGCACGAACTGGTGCTTATTCACAGCGTATAATTTCCCTTTTCTGCCGGTCACGTGAGGCCCAGGATGCCCGGCTTACAGTTAAAACATGTCGGTCAATTTTTTTTAAAAAAGAGTCATTTTACTACACAATAATATAATAATTTATTCAACTATTTGACCATTTAAAACTAAAATAAATCACTGAAAATCACTTATTTTTAATTTAATGATATCCATTAATTTATTTGAAAATTAACTAAAATTTATAACTTAGAAACATTCTTTATGGGTTCAATATGCACGTCTCATATTCGTAAAAAAATGTATATTTGAATATATGAGATTGTGATAGACTTGTGGTAAAACTGTTGAATTTTGGAAAAACAATTAATTAATTTTATTTATAAAAAATAACTTTTTTTAGCGAGCAACCTAGAAAGCGCCGTTATTTATCATTGTGTTTCGTACGGTCTCTGGGTTTTACCTTGTTTTCTACTAATTCCCACCTTCTACAAAGTTTTCCCCACGCGATTTACCACGTGTCTCTCCCACGCGCGAGCCTTCAAGGGCAAATCTCCCGGTTCCGTTTTTTATGTGTAGCGAAATGGGCGTGGTGGCTACAGGCTGGCACATGGTAACGGACTCCACACTACGCTGTGAAATTTATTTATTTACCTAATTATATTTGATTTTTATCCCTTTTTAATATTTCCATCAATTTAATTTCTTTCTTTTTGGCATTTTATTTTCACTTTTTCCAACAAAGGGTCAAATGGTAACTAGGAAAAGAAATTCTCAACATGTTTCACAATTTTTTTTACTTTTTAATAATACTTTTTATAAGTGGAAAATTATCGACAAATGTATTTATGAGAAACTTATATTTCATTATTGGTTTGATCAAAATTATCGAGTTTACATATAATGTCACCATGCCCGGACCTGTAGTATAAAAAATAAGTATCGTGCGTGATGATTTCACATATCGCTTTAAAAAAAAGAGTGAGTCTCGTGTGAGATCGTCTCACGGATCCTAATCTGTGTGACGGGTCAACCCTACCCATATTCACAATAAAAGTAATATTCTTAGGATAAAAAATAATATTTTTTCATGGATAACCCAAATAAAATATCTGTCTCACAGATATAACCCGTGAGACCGTCTCACATAAGTTTTTTCTAAAAAAAATTATAGTGGGGTGGGTGGGTCTCCCATAATATCTTGAGTTTGAAGCTTTTGATAACTACAGTTGAAAGCTTACATATTTGTGTAAAAAGTGCAAAAAGAGCATATGTTGTCTCTCCCTAGCATGCTTGCATGTAAAAATCAAAGCAAAAAAAGCTAGCTTTTTTCCGGTGAGAGCGTCCACTTGAACTTGCGCATCACCTTTGAATTTATTCCCCTTTTTTTCAAAAATAAAAAAATTAAATATGGTATTAAACTTTTAAAAAAATTCAAACCGCAATAACAAGAGTTACATTTTACATTTATATCTATATCTATGTTATACATTAATCAATGTGTTTTCTAAAATAGCCTCTTCAAATTATTTATTATCTATTTATCACTATATTCCGAGAATCAATGAATCGATATTATGAAAATCGGTATATGTTAATTTTTCTCATCCGTATTCGTTATTATCTTAATTTTTTAGGCAAAAACTTATGTGAGACGGTCTCACTGGTCGTATTTTGTGAGACATATATTTTATTTGGGTCATTCATGAAAAACTATTACTTTTTATGCTAAAAGCATTACGTTTTATTGTGAATATGGATGAGTTGACCAGTCTCACAGATGAAGATTCGTGAGATCGTCTCACAAGAGACATAATCTATATTTTATGATACATGGCTTTGATATGTTGCACATGTACCGTGTACACTTTTGTGAGCATCGATAAAGTCACTTACTTTTTGGATGTGATCATGAAATTATGAAAAAATTTCACATTTAATAGATTAGTGAAATATCATCAGTGTTCATATAAGTATATACAACAGAATGACGACATATCAAATTATATATATGTACGTCTTTTTAACTTGTTCTTAACAGACAAATATATGCAAGAAAATACAACTCACATGCATCCATAATCATATGTATTACTAGTTATGGAGCTGCACACAATGCACGCCTATATAACACACGTAGCTTAAAAATCAAGTATATTTTCATTAAAAAAAAAAATTGAGACATCAAATATTTCGAAAATTCTTTTATATATATTTTCAATATATACCTTAAATATGATCATTAAATATATAAAATATAATTACACATATTAACTATATATATAATTTGTTATAGATATTATTTCATCACCTCCTCACACAATAATATCAGTCAAGCAGTAGTATATGTAATACCTCATCCCACGTCGGATTACGAGTAGTATTATTATCACAAAAGCTTACGATGTACTCTTCTTATAACTTGAACAACTTGAGTTGATTATTTTCGTAAAGCGCTTCCACGGGACCTACATCTCGACATGACAGTTCCGTATACCAAATGATTTTTTTTCTCTAAATCTCTACCATTTAACAAAATTTTAAAATTATTATATATATTTTAAAAAAATGTATGCATATTGCATGAGGTCAGCGCCCATCTTTGGCAGCGCATTGCTCGCAATGGCCATTTTTTGCTTCACAAATTCCAAAGGCAATCACATTTATAAAATAATCTCCCAAATAAATAAGAATCAAATCATCACACATAAACACATCGAGCTCGACAAATTATTATTAATAAACTTTGGTCTAAGTTCAATTTATGATAAAATCTTATATTTAAATATATATATATAAATAAAAATAGTACGTAAACAACTAGCCAATATAGTAATTAAGTATTAGTCCTCGTATTAATTTGTTAATACATGTGTGGATTTTTGCAAAGCTGGTTTGAAAGTTGAAGTAGATAGAAGCCAATGAACATCAAGTCCAAGATTGTATTGTTCTTAAATGATATTTTAATTGGCCCTCAAATCTTTCCCCTTTAATCATCAATTACTTAATTGTCGTCAAACCCTAGATGTTCTTGGTTCTAGGGAAAATTCAGCAACTTATGCTCGTCATGTCTCTATATACAAAGAAACTCGAGAAACCATGTGCATATATATATTTAAGCTACCAACTAGTCATCACCAATCTTCATGGACCAATTTTCCCGTTCATCGTCGTTTGATTCGTCTCGTCGTCTATTAAAAATTATATATTCATTCTCAATATGTATATGTGTGTGATTAAGCGTTTGTTTGTTTTTACCAGAAGTTATAACTTATCGGAAGAGTGGAACAATTCAAGTAGCTCAAGTTTCATGTTTCGATCGATTTCCTAACACTGATGAGAACAATTGTTACACTCAATATATATGTGTGTATAGTGATGTAAACGAACCAAACCGTTTGTGAGCTATTCGAAGCTCGATTCGATAAAAGCTCGTTTAATGAGGCTCGTTAAGATAAACAAACCAAACTTAACCTTTACAGTATTCGGCTCGTTAGCTCGTGAACATGTTCGTTGATAAGTTCATGAGTAATCTTTTAGATGAAAAATAATAGTTTTGATAATTGATTTATTGATTTTGCATATTATTTATGAAATATATAGAAAAATTTATTAAATTTATTTATTATAATAAATTTACAAATTTTAATAAGAATAATATATTTTTCTTTAAATATATAATTTGTTTTTTAATTAATTTAATGAAAATTTAAATGTATAATTCATATTTATTAAGCTTGTTTAGGATCGATAAAGACTTGAATAAGCTCGTGAGCCATGCATATATTGTTAAATAAAGCTCGAGCTCAGCTCGATTATAAACGAACCAAGCTCAAACATTCAAGAGTTCGACTCGTCTCGACTCCATTACATCCCTATGTGTGCATGTATCATAACAATTCTTGTTAGGCCTATATGACCAGCATTAACTAATGTCCCGCAACATTGAATGATCCAATAGTTGTTACGAATATCGACCAAAACGATTTGAAAATTTCGAATCATATGATTTATCGATTTATTATTTTGAAATTTTAGGTTAAAATATAAGACGGGTAAATTTAACCCTATGATTTGATGAAAGTTATAACCGAATAATTTAACTTTTTGTTTTCCTTAAAAAAAGATTAATTTTTATGCAATCATAGCTTCCGTACGTTCACTTGTCAAATTATTTCTGGACCAGCCACATTAATATTCAAGAGAAATAATGATAGGCGGCTAACTGAAATACATAAATAAAATGTTTATTTTATAAATAAAAAATTATATATTTTTTATTTTGATTTTCGTGACAAGATCTATGCTCAATTCTTTCACCTCGTTGTCATGCAATCGTCGAAGGTGAAATCTAAATCGACAAAATATTTAGAGAAAACTGCAATATTGAATAATTTACTTTTGTAAATTAACCAATATTGTTACATTTTATTATTTTTTCGTTATTTTTGTAATTTTATTTTTTTCGATTTGAGTTTTAATACGATGTTGATGTGTGCAACATTGTTATATCAATATTTTCAATGAAAAATGACTAAAATCGAAATATATAAGACTAAAATTGAAATTAGAGAACATAAATAATCAAAATTGTAGTTTTACCAAATATTTAAGCATAATAACATTACATCGTTGCTATCGGTCATAACAAACAATATATTAATTATATAATATGTCTTTTGTGAGACGGTCTCACGAATCTTTATATGTGAGATAAGTCAGCTCTACCGATATTCACAATAAAAAGTAATACTCTTAGCATTAAAAGTAATATTTTTTCATGGATGACGCAAATAAAAGATCTGTACACAAAATACGACCCGTGAGTCCGTCTTAATATATTTAATAACTATGACTGCTTCTATGTACTCATGGTATCATTATTTTTTTAAAAAATAAAATAAAATAAATTAAGCTATTATATATAGAATACAAAATAGTAGCAAATAATTAGGAATGTTCACAAACCTTTTTTTTATGGGGAAAGAAAATAAACAGAAACCCATGCGACATATTTTGAAATTTGAAATGATTAACGTTCGACTAATTATTTCATGTTACGAATTAATTAATCCCAATGTTTCTAAAATTATTTTTAAAAATAAATACGAAGAGATGTATTATGAAAAGAAGGGCCACATTTATTATAATTAGTATTGTTGTTGCTGTGGCTTTGGTATTAATGCCAAAGCTCACATTTTCACGTGGACAAAATTAATTAAAATTAAAACATATATAGGCACTATGACCAATTATTATCTAAGAAACACGCTTATTATTGTTTTCGACAAGAAACGTGTAACGAAACGTCGAATGAAAGCAAGGGATACTTGTCTCGTCTTTTATATTTCTACCCTTTTTGTTTGCTCTTGGCTACTTTTTCGTGAGAACTTATTCTTATACATATATTTTGACTCGGGAACATTAATATATTCTAAAAATAAAAAAAATTATATGAATTACTACTAATTTGGAATTAAGTTAATTTGACATCAACAACAATAATAATAATAATAATAATAATAATAATAATAATAATAATAATAATAATATAATAATAATAATAATAATAATAATAATAATAATAAGGTAAATTGTTTATTTGATTTTTAAATCCAAAATCGAGCGACGTTTCCTAAACTACTGGTACGAAGAATCACATCACACACCTACATGCATACATATACATTATATATGTTGGAAATATTGTGATGTTCGTTAATTATATTGGTATTTTTGCAATTTTATTATTTATATAGTTAGAATTGACGTTCGTAGTGTGTTTGTCAATTTTTGATAACTTTGTTCATTTTTCATCGGGATATTGATATGTAATTACACACATGATGGCCATATCGGCACAAACTAAGTGTCATACATCAGCTTTATATTAGAAAAATGACCAAAATTACAATAAAAAATAGTGCAATAAGACCGAAATTTAATAATAAAAATCGTGAAAAGACACGTGTATTAGACCGAAATTACAAATTTTCACATATATAACTGCAAATATTTTTTTATGACTGATGTATCTTGTAACCTCAAAATCGCGCGCCCAAAAATAGTTACTTTCATGATTTAGGAAATATGATATGGATGACCGATTGATTTTTTTTCTTGTCCAACATTTTTTTTAAAAATTCAGTAGAAACTAAAGAGATAAGTTAATATTGATTTTTCTTGCAAAAGATGTGCGGAATTCCGACGAGGAGATGTTGAACATTAATTTTAAAATATAAAGTTTATTTACCATTTATGTCTTGAAATGAGTATAATATAATATAATCGATTTTTTTATATGTATTTTTGTATTTGGTGGCTTGCCTCATTTATTTGGCATGTGGAAGGTTAATAGGTTTCGTGTGTGTAGTTAGTAGACCTCAAATTTTGGTCCAAAAAGCCTCAAATATTGGAAATTTTGAAATTGTTGTCTCTTTTAAGTTCTATATATTTTCAATTCGAGTCAAGTAATGTGAATATTTTATTCATTCAGTCGTATGGTTGAAAGTTCTTTATTCTAGTTTCATTTACTTCGAAGTTTCAAATTTAGACATTTTCACAATTGCAAAACATATTTTTAAACTATATTAAATGGCTTGCCAATCAAAATTTAATTCCTACAAATCTTCTTTCAATTAAAATAGATCAATTATATTTTTGTTCATGTAACTTGCGTGTTTTTATTTTAGTTATTTTATCAATCAATTCAGGTTTTAGTCTACAAATTTTCATATATATATTTTCAATTTTAATCGTTTTTCACTGGAGTGCTGATGTAACATCAAACATGTCAGGAATTCTGGTCGCCATATTATCAATTTTTGGTGACATATTATCGTTTTTCAGTTTTGTCATTTCAGCATTTCGATGATAAATAACTAAAATCGAAAAAAATAAAAATTATTACAACAATAACACGAGAAAAATGGAAAACATTCATGTTACATAACATTTATGTATTTTTATTCGTAAGATTTCTTTCAAGTGGTGTATATAATATTAAAATCCAATTACAATTATTCTCATTAAAAAAAAAATTCTTATTTTACAGCATAAAGTGTAGGAAATAAAGCTAAAAAATTAAAATAAAAAAGCAATATGGACCAAATCCACCACAAAATTTCATTCGTGTTGGTTTTTCAACAGCACACACCCCTTGAAATGTGCTTCCCAACAAATCATGTTCTTACAATATTATTACAAAATCATTGAGTTAACATCCCCACCTGATCGCCGCTTCCCTCCGGCGGCGCAGTGGCAGCTCAACCACCGCCACCACCGCCACGTAAACCTCCACTCACAACTTTATTAGTGGGCGTCAACTTGTCATTAATTCTCATGTCTTCACTTAAGACAAATACTAACAAGTAGGCCAACGTACTTGCCAATGTTCACTCTTTGGAACGTGGAGAAAAAAGTCGTTTTTCATAAGGAAAAATTATTTAATTTTTTTATATATCTTTCGATATTTTTATTTGATTCAAAACTAATTATTCGCTTTTTAATCAAACTTCTTGATTTCTCTGTTCATTAACGCTTTTAAGTTGTATTCAGATGGATGAATTATTAAAAAAAATGGATTTGATTTGACGATATATTTCAAATGACATCCAAACACATTCTATATATCAGTGGTCGAATATATTAGAAAAATAAATATAATGTCAAATTAAAATATGGAAATAAATGTGTATTTATTTGTTGGCCCGACATGTACAAAAATAGTGACGAAAAATCTGAAAAAAATAGATAAAGAATATAGGGTTAGGTTTAAAAAATTAATGAACCTGATTTTAAGCGTCCGCTTCCACTCGTGGGCACGATCTTTTTGCAGGGTTTAAATTAATCCAATTTATAAGATTCTTCATTAGATAGAAACTCGACACGTGGCATTTTTGATTTAAAAATTGTTAATTATACACGACATGGGTCATGTAATATTTACTGTTCCATTTAATTTATAGTTTAGTAAAATATATCCGGGGAACAAGGACATTATTATTTGGTTTAGGGTTTCTAGGAATTGTTTTTTTTTTTGAGTGAGTCTCATGTGAGACCGTCTCACGGATCATAATCTGTGAGACGGGTCAACCCTACCCATATTCACCATAAAAAGTAATACTCTTGGCATAAAAAGTAATACTTTTTCATGGGTGACCCAAATAAGAGATCCGTCTCACAAATACGACCCGTGAGACCGTCTCACACGAGTTTTTGCCTTTTTTTTTGCCTCTAGTTCTCTTGATGGTCCAGTCCGGCTCGGGCTAATTCGAACCCCGAAAACCCAATGTAGGTTGACCTTAGCTCGAACCAAGTTCGTAATTAGGATTTTTAAGTCAGATGAATAAAACTACCTTTTACCCCTAATAAAGTTCATAACTATCGATATTTAGAAAAACATATGTTTTACAAATACAAATCAATGCAAAAGCTCGAATTAAATTTGAAGTAATTAATTTTCATGATATGCACAGAATTCTTACTGTCTGGCACACGTAAAAAATCATTAAAATAAACTTGATTAAATATTTAATCAATGGGTTCTAAATCTTGATTAGTTCGGCCATGTTATTGCTCCAAAAGGTGAAATCGCCCACCTTAGGCGTCCCTCACCCCCCGGCCCGACAGGAATGTGAGAGGAGGTAAATCATGGTGACTCAGCCAACCAGCAGCAGCTAAACCTTCTGCTACGCCGCGCACAAGGAGCTCCCCCTCATTGGAGGGAATTTAACTCCCACACTGCCGATTGCGAAACTCGATCCCTGGTCATTGCTCCAAGATTTACTGCTGCTGACCAACTGAGCTAAGCCCATGCGGGCGTTCGGCCATGTTATTAACTATACCCAGTATGGTACTTTCAGTTTTGATGAATTTCTATCACTCGATTTATGTACAAATTTTGTTCACATTATAGACTTGGATTGTCATCTCATCTTAAAATGGTTTTTGGAGTAGAATTTTGTTCCGAGCCTCAATCTTAACATGATATCAAAGTTCGGGTTTCATCGTTATGTGTTGGGTTGCCAAACCCGTTCTGCCTATAGTTGGGTCATTTGTAAACTTCATACTCTAGATGTTCATTCCTGGACATGATGTGGTATGTTAGTTGTAGCACATTCGCTGGATAAAATCCCTATAAGTTGCATATATAGAGTTGGGCAATACTCCTCTCTTAAGCTAGATTTTGGATTGAGTTAGGTCCAAGTGCTAATATTAACAGTAAATAACTTTATTTGGATTTATATATCTTTAAAACTGTTGAAAAATATATTTAAAATGTGTGTATTGAATATTTGAATGTTGAATATTTGAATGTTGAAAATAAGAGTTGTAATAATTGAAAATTAGTGTGTGATGATGTAGGTAATGATGTATTTTATTTTTAGATTATTTGTAAAGATTTCCTATAAATAGATCTCTCATTTGTGAAGAAAATCACAATTGAGTAGAGAGAAAAATATTATAAAGTGTGTAGTTTGGTAAATTTTGAGAGTTTGAGATTTTTACTTTTTACCATAAATTTTTACTTTTTCACAACACGTTATCAGCACGAAGCTCTAAAAGTCCTCCATACTTTTCCAAGCTCCAAACAGAAGAAAAATGTAACAAAAGTAATAATATTTATTTTACTGTTATTTATTTATTGTGTATATATTTAATATATAATATAATGTTATTATTAGAAATAATAAAAATAAATTTTTCAAAAACTTGTTATAAATCCTGGGAGGATGTTAAGACGACATCCCACACTCCCGGTAAGGGACACGACAAGTATAAAAGCCTATAAGGTTTTTAAACAAAATACCTTATGACACCCTATTACAATAATGTGATATGATATACATAATTATTTAAACATGACTAATATTATATACACCATATTATTACCATAAAATTATACAAATACATACATTTATTTTTTTATACACCAACGGTCATAAACGGTAACAAAACGGCTATTTTTTGCCCTATAAATATGATCTCATAAACACATTCAATCACTCCAACTTTCTCTTCTTCTCTAAAAATTATTCTTCATCAAATTTTTCGAAGAAAAAAGAAGATGGCTTTCTCAAGGTTATTTTTATTTATTTTGGTTATCATACTCACGAGTCTTTTATTTATCGGAGAATATCCTCCTCGTGTGTTTTCTTTATTTTTACAAATGCTTATACTTGTTGTTTATCCATTACTTTGTATTGCAATATTCATTAACTAATAAAATGCATCGTAATTTTTTTAGTATCACCATGTCAAATTTGACAAATCTCGAATTTGATGCGCTCGACATCACGGGAAAAAATTATATGCCATAGACTCTCGATGTAGAAATGCATCTTGAGTCATTGGGTCTAAGCGAGACCATTAAAGAAAATGGTATATCTTCATCACAAGAAAAGACAAAAGCCATTATATTTTTGCGTCGACATCTCGACGAGGGATTGAAATGTGAATATTTAATTGAAAAAGATCACATGGCTTTATGGAAAGGATTGAAAGAAAGATTTGAACATATAAGGGAAGTTATACTTCCGACCGCCCGTGATGAATGAAATATGTTAAGATTCCAAGATTTTAAGAAAGTCAGTGATTATAATTCAGCGATGTATCGAATAATCTCGCAGCTAAAATTTTGTGGACATGAGGTCACAGAATCGGAAATGCTTGAAAAAACATTTTCCACGTTTCATGCATCAAATATTACCCTACAACAACAATATAGAGTACGTGAATTTGCGAGATATTCTGAACTCATCGTTTGTCTTCTTGTGGCGGAAAAAAACAACGAGCTATTAATGAGAAATCATCAGTCCCGACCCACAGGATCAACAGCATTTCCAAAAGTAAACGCTGTAAGTACAAATGAATTTAAACCTCGAAACCAAAATCAAATTCAAAGACAAGATTTTGGTCGAGGTCGTGGACGTGGACGTGGAATTGGCCGTGGTCGTGGTCGAGGCCGTGGTTTTGAAAACAATAGAGATAGTTATTTTTATTACTCATCTCAAAAGAGCGTCCCAAACCATCCACAGAAAAGGCATCATGAGAATACAAGTGTTAATGAGAATCACTCAAAAAGATATGAAAGTTCTTGTTTCAGATGTGGTACTCCAGGACATTGGTCCAAAATTTGTCGAGCCCATGAACACCTTTGTAAACTTTATAAAGAATCATTAAAGGGGAAAGAAAAGGAGACTAACTTCACTGAACGCAGTGACCGTTTGAGTGATTCAACTCATTTTGATGCTCGTGATTTTATGAATGATTTCTCTGGAAATGATCAATATGTTGGTGGGATAGAAATGAACAATATTGATGCTGCAGATTTTCTCAATGATTTCTCTGAAAATGAACAATATAGTGGTAGAATATAAATGTACAATAATTTATTTTTCATGTATCCATATAATGTTTTATTGTATAATTATGATATGTGTTATATTTAAATATATATTGCCAGTAATTTTATTTCATTGCATATTTTTTGGAATTTCAAATGTGGAAAATGATATGAGCAAAGCTGAAGTTTGCATACCCGATAGTGGTACAACGCACACTATCCTCCGAGATAAAAGATATTTCTTGGAACTAAAATCAACAAAAACAACGGTAAATACAATATCAGGTCCTGTAGACTTGATTAAAGGATGTGGTAAAGCACAATTTTTATTACCTAATGGTACAAATTTTTTTTATCAATGATGCTTTATATTCACCACAATCGAAAAGAAATTTGTTGAGTTTTAATGATATATATTCTCATGGGTATGATACTCAAACAATGAATGAAGGTAATGAGAAATATATGTGTCTTATCACATATAAATCAGGAAAGAAATATGATATTGAAAAACTACCAATGCTCCCTACTGGATTGCATTATACACATATAAGTCCGATTGAATCAAACATGGTAGTTGATAATTCTTCAATATTAACCAATTGGCATGATCGATTGGGACATCCTGGTTCAACAATGATGCGAAGAATTATAGAAAATACACATGGTCATCCGCTGAAAGACCAGAAGATCTTTCAGAATAATAAGTTTCAATGTAAAGCATGTTCTCTTGGAAAACTTATTATAAGACCATCACCAGCCAAAATCCAAACTGAATCACCAATGTTTCTTGAACGTATTCAGGGTGATATTTGTGGACCAATTCATCCACCATGTGGACCATTCAGATACTTTATGGTATTGATTGATGCCTCCAGCAGATGGTCACATGTATGTTTATTGTCAACTCGAAATGTTGCATTTGCAAGATTACTTGCTCAAATAATAAAATCGAGGAATCAATTTCCCGATTATACAATCAAGAAAATTAGACTTGATAATGCTGGTGAATTTACTTCCCAAACTTTCAATGATTATTGTATGTCTATGGGAATTATTGTTGAGCAACATGTAGCTCATGTACATACACAGAATGGATTGGCTGAATCATTGATTAAACGTCTGCAAATGATTACTAGACCAATGATTATGAAAACAAAGCTCCCTATTTCTATATGGGGACATGCAATTTTACAAGCTGCTTCATTAATTCGCATCAGACCAAGTACATATCATAAATACTCCTCATTGCAGCTTACATTTGGTAAAGAACCAGACCTTTCTCATCTGAGAATTTTTGGATGTATGGTGTATGTGCCTATTGCACCACCGCAAAGAAAGAAAATGGGACCTCAAAGAAAGGTTGGAATTTATATTGGTTATGATAGTCCATCAATAATTCGATATCTTGAACCTCAGACAGGCGACGTGTTCACAACACGTTTTGCTGATTGTCATTTTAATGAGGAAATATTCCCAATGTTAGGGGGAGAACAGAAACATATCGAAAAGGAAATTACATGGTATGTATCATCATTATTACATCTGGATCCAAGAACAAAACAATGTGAAAAAGATGTACAGCAAATTGTACACTTGCAAAGAATAGCAAATCAAATACCATATGCATATGCAGACACAAAAGGGGTAACTAAATCATATATACATCCTGCAAATGCCCCTGCTCGAATTGAAATTCCAAAGAAACAAATTGAAGATACTCATGATGTCATTAAACGCCTGAAGCGTGGAAGGCCAGTAGGTTTCAAGGATAAAAATCCTCAAAAAAGAAATTTCATAGAGAAACACGATGATCACAAAATAAAGAATGATGTTCCTGAAGAAACACATGATGATCACAAAATAGAGAATGATGTTCCTGAAGAAACACATGATGATGAAAATGTTCTGTCAGAACCACAAACTGACGAGAATCATGAAATCTCTATCAATTATATTAATACTGGAAAAATATGGAACTGAAATGATATAGAAGAAATTGATGATATATTTTCTTATAATGTGGCAATCGACATCATAAATGATAATGAAGATCATGAACCAAAATCTTTTGGTGAATGTAAAAATCGACAGGATTGGATAAAATGGAAAGAAGTCATTCAGGTTGAATTGGATTCGCTAAATAACCGTAATGTTTTTGGACCTATAGTCCTTACACCTGAAGGTGTAAAACCTGTTGGATACAAATGAGTTTTTATTCGAAAGCGAAATGAGAAAAATGAAATTGTAAGATATAAAGCTCGACTTGTTGCACAAGGTTTTTCTCAAAGACCTGGAATTGATTATGAAGAAACGTATTCTCCCGTGATGGATGTAATTACGTTTCGGTATTTGATTAGCTTGGCAGTATCTGAAAATTTAGAAATGCGTCTTATGGATGTTGTTATAGCTTACTTATATGGATCACTTGATAGTAATATATATATGAGAATCTCTGAAGGATTTAAGATGCCTGAAACACAAAGTTCAAAACCCAGAGAATGTTATTCTGTGAAATTACAAAGATTATTATATGAGTTAAAACAATCCGGTCGAATGTGGTATAATCGACTAAGTGATCACTTGATGAAAAAAGGATATGTAAATAATTCAATATGCCCTTGTGTTTTCATTAAGAAAACAACATCTGGATGCGTAATTATTGCTGTATATGTTGATGATTTAAACATCATTGGAACGAATAAGGAAATTCAAGAAGTTGTGTCATACTTGAAGGAAGAATTTGAAATAAAGGATCTTGGAAAAATCAAGTATTGTCTGGGTTTACAAATTGAACAAAAAGAATGTGGAATGTTTGTTCACCAGACAAATTATACAGAAAAGATCCTTAAACGTTTTAATATGTATAAATCAAATCCTTTAAGTACTCCAATTGTTGTTAGATCATTAAACATAGAAAAGGATCCATTCCGACCATGTGAAGAAGATGAAGATATTCTTGGTCCAGAAGTACCATATCTAAGTGGTATCGGTGCCCTTATGTATCTTACAAATTGTACAAGGCCCGATATATCTTTTGCCGTAAATTTATTGGCAAGATTTAGCACATATCCAACAAAGAGACACTGGAACGAAATTAAACATATATTCCGTTATCTATGAGGAACGACAGAATTGAGACTTTTGTATTCAAAAGATGCTAATCCAAGTATAATTGGTTATGCCGATGCTGGATACTTATCTGATCCACACAAGGCACGTCCCAAACTTGATATGTTTTTACTCGTGGAGGCACTGCAATTTCTTGACGTTCGCAGAAACAAACGCTCGTAACAACTTCATCAAATCATGCCGAGATTATTGCACTACATGAAGCAAGTCGTGAATGTGTGTGGTTAAAATCAATGAGCCAACATATCCAAATCTCATGTGGATTATCATTCGACGAGAAGTCTGTGATACTATATGAAGATAATGCTGCATGTATTGCTCAAATGAAAGAAGGATACATAAAAAGCGATAGAACTAAACATATTCCTTCTAAGTTCTTCGCATTCACCAAGGAGCTTGAGAAGAATAAATGTATTGATGTTCGTCACATTCAATCAAGTGAAAACTCATCAGATCTCTTCACAAAGGCACTTCCTACGTCAATATTCAGAAATCACATATATAATATTGGGATGCGCAATCTACGAAATTTGTGAAGAATTGTTCGTATCAACATGAGGGGGAGTTTACGTGACTGCACTCTTTTTCCCTTGCTATGGTTTTTATCCCAATGGGTTTTTCCTAGTAAGGTTTTTAATGAGGCAGTATAAAAACACGTAATGAAGACAATCATTATGATCATCATCACAAGAAGGAGTGTTGAAAAATATATTTAAAATGTGTGTATTGGATATTTGAATGTTGAATATTTGAATGTTGAAAATAAGAGTTGTAAATATTGAAAATTAGTGTGTGATGATGTAGGTAAGGATGTATTTTATTTTTGGATTATTTGTAAAGATTTCCTATAAATAGATATCTCATTTGTGAAGAAAATCACAATTGAGTAGAGAGAAAAATATTATAAAGTGTGTAGTTTGGTAAATTTTGAGAGTTTGAGATTTTTACTTTTTCACAATAAAAACCACTTATTTCTTCTTTTTTTTTCGTTTTAAATTTTGTTATGAGATGAAATCTGCAACTGCTATCCAAATAAACCGTACTGCACAAATCTATATGAAAGGTTCGCTCGAAAAAATGATGATAAGGGAAATTTAACTTCTAACCATTCATTTATAACTTGCAAAATTGTGTTGGTGTTTATTTAAGAGGAAAAAATGCAACGTGAGTAATTAAGGTGCACATTTGGATAACTTGGCCGACAGAGACTTGCTTTAATATTAATATTAGATTCATATACAATCTTTGGATGTATGAATTAGAAACCGTGGATACGAAATCTATGACTAATCTTATTTGGATGAGTTTACAAATAGTTAGTATCAAATCTGTTTCCTATATATCAATTTTATCATGTTCATTAATATAATTATAATTAATTTCCATTCCAATTTGAATATCATTTCTGGAATCGGATATCTCTGTCCAAATCAAATTCATTCATCCAAACAAGTTATCTAATTAGTTCAACAACATATATAGAGAGTGTTTCCACTTGTAAATTCACGTAAACCAGTGTACGATTGATTAGGACAAAGTATAATGTTAAGAGTATATTACCATTTATAAATAAGAAAATAACTTTTAAAAAAACTTTTATTATTGGTTACCAATCCAAAATGCAAAATCACTTGTTGATTTCCTAATCATATTTCTTTACAATCTGGAAAGGGTTATAATTAGAAATGGAGTAAATCCCATCACTTCTGGCGTACCAAGGGTATGTATTGGGGATGATGAGATAGAAACTCGATTTAAAAACATCAAATGCCTTATGTTTATCTCCCCACCAGAGATGACAGAAGAACAAAGTAGTTGGGAAAAATTTTTCACAAAAACTCCAACTAAAGTATTGTTTAGTAGCAAGTGTATGGTATCCGAGATCATCGTCCCCGGAAGCGCAATGCAATAGTAAGAGTGGAGAATCTGGAGGAAGGTCGTTGATCACATAAACATGCAATTTGTGAGCCAAGAAGCAACGATGTTTTTCCGAGGAATCTCCTTTCGAAATGTTTGGAATTAGAAAGAGAAGGAATATTTTGAACAAAGTATAATATTGCATCACTTGTAAAGATGTTATCTTCTAAAGAACGATTTTGATGCAAAATTCAACGTTGAGGTTCCTTTTATAGGCTTGATGCATATACTTGACCAACAGTTATATGATGCTGGTAATTTGAAATTCAAAAGAAGATTTTGATTTGTAAAATTATTATGATTTATTAAAATAATTGAAATTTTTTAAACAAACATAATATGACCTTTAAAATTACAACAATGTTGGAAAATCTATATACATACACAAATATATTTATAAAAGTAAAATTATTACTATATAATAGCTCCCCGACAAAAAAAAATCATGTTAAAAAAGGAAATAAATGTGAAGTAATTTTATATTTAATAATATTTCAATTTTCAATATAATTAATTAATTATTTTTTAAAAATAATAATATTCTTCATTATTTCTCATTTTTTAAAATGTATTGATTTTGAAATAGTATTAAATAAAATAATAGGTTTCTTGTGAGACGGTCTCACGTATCTTCATCTGTGAGATGGGTTAACCCTACTGAGATTTACAAAAAAATTATACTCTTTGCATAAAAAGTAATACTGTAATGCCCAAGAATTTGATTACCGTAATCTGAGATGATTTATTGATTATGAATGGATGTGAGTATAGTTGGACCGCTCCGAGACCAAATTGGTTAAAACATATGAGTTATGTGATTTTCGGGCAGAACTTGTGGCGCCCGAGCGGTAGAAGATGACCGCCCGAGCGCCAATGTATTACAAGAGCATGTTTTGGACAGAATGTCTGACGCCCGAGCGGTAGTTCTTGACCGCCCGAGCGCCAGTGTTCAACAAAAATTTGTTTCGGACAGAAGGGACCACGCCCGAGCGGTAAAGATTTACCGCTCGAGCGCCAATGCATGATAAGTCTCATAATCGGGCAGAATGCTCGGCGCCCGAGCGGTGCTTTCTTACCGCCCGAGCGCCGACGGGAATTCAAGAAAAACGAGACACGTTTCTCTAACATGCAAGTGGAAATATATATACATGTGTATCCTTACGCCTTTTGTGAGAAATCCGTCCGTCCGATTTTGAATCCGACATCGGTATTGAGTTCCTATCGACGTAGGCTACGACTGGACGTAAGTTGTGCTACGTTTTATTATGTCTTGAAAATATGGTATTGTCAGAATCTGATATGATTCCTATATGATGTTCTTGTCATGTTAGACATCGTATAATTGAAACCGGACTGAAGAATAGATACCATATGGAATTGTTATGATTTTTAGAGTTGGTTGGATTGAGAATTGATATTAGAATTGAAGTATTATCGAGTATGAGATATTAGAATTAATATCTGATTAATATGGTATTGTTGGGTATATTGATATTATACCGTTATGCCATCGATATTGAATTAAGTTAAGTATTGAGCAGAACAGATTTGATTCGAGTGGTGTATTGATATTATACTCCTCGATATTGTTCTTGTCAGATTGAGTATTGACAGGCTTTGAGTTCGAGACTTCGACCGAGTCAGAATATCAGAAAGAAAGGTATAAATTAATGTTGAGTTGGGATTGCACAACTCGAGTGAGGTTTGACTCGAGTTTCCCTAAATCACATACTGTCATTCATTGCATTGATATTTGCAATTGATGAGACTTATGATTGTAGTTTATTGATTTATAGCCACTGCATGTAATGACTGCTGATTTGCTAGTCATCGATTGATTTGCTTAGATACTGAATGCGTGTATTGATTACTGAGTCGTTGAGTCATTGGCTGATTCGCCTAGTCACCGGCTGATTCGTCCGGTTATGGACTGATTCGTCTAAACGTAAGCTGATTCGCTTAATTACAGGCTGATTCGTCTGGTTATTGGCTGATTCGCCTAATTCTTGACTGATTCGTCAATTCTGCGGCTGATTCGCCCAGACACTGATATATGAATTATATCGATGCCGTTTAGGGATTGATTCATTCCTATCGACTGAGATTCGATATAATTACCTATATCCAGACATCGGGATCCCTAGGTTAGAGTTGAGTCGAGTCTGAGACGATGCGTCAGTGGAGTCGAGTCTGAGACGACGCGTCGGTTGAGTTGAGTCTGATACGACATGTTGATTTACATTGTTTATGTCATTCATGTTTATTGAAGGCTTGATATTGATTTATGTTTCTGATTTGATACATGTTATGAATATTTCTTATATGCTTTCGTATATGTTTCTATATGATGGCATGTATACATTGTTTATACTGGGATATTTATATCTCACCGGAGTTATCCGGCTGTTGTCTTGTTTTGTATGTGTGCATGACAACAGGTGGGGCTGGATCAGGGTCAAGAAGAGGATGAGAGAAGATTAGATAGCGTGGAGATCCGGGCTTCGAAGCAACATAGGATTCAGCACTGATATGTAGTTGAACCTAGTTGAATTCTTGTAGATAACACAAGATTTGTATATTCATGTTTAATATGTAATTTGAGTAAATTACATTATTACGTTTCCGCTTTGTATTTTAAAAAAAAATTTAGACCCTATTTTATAATTGATTAATTAGTCCCAATGATGATTAAGAACTTGATTAGCGTCCGGGTCCCCACAAATACTTTTCCATGGATGATCCAAATAAAAGATTCGCCTCACAAATACGACCCGTGAGACCGTCTCCAACAAGTTTTTGCATAAACAAAAATATAATATATATATATATATATATATAATTAAATTAATAAATTAAAATATAAGAGTACAAATATTTATTATTTCAATAAAACTAAATTTATTCAAGAAACTTAAATCTATAATGACACGCAATAGATATGAAATATACAAGTACTTACGATTATTTGTGTAATTCATTAAATTAAATAAATAAACATTTGATGACATGTTAAGTATCTTAGAGTGAAAAAATAAATATGAAGTGTACTTTTAAAAAAGTGCAGTGTAAGTAACACTGCCTCAAATGTTAGCATTGATCGTATCAGTTCATTTAATTTCGAACTGTAAAAATTTTATATAATATTACGCTTTTCAATTTTTTAGTGAAGAATATCATCGTAATTTTTTGATATGTTGACTGTCAATACATTATTATTATTATTATTATTTATTTTTTTAAATGTTCAAAAATTAATTAAAATTTTTAATCAAAATTTTCATCTAATAAATGATTTTTTTTCAAAATTATTTATTTATTCTTTAATAATTTTATAGATAAATAATCTAGGATTTTTTTAATAAAATAGTATACTCTTTTTATTAGTAACAATTTCACTCAATCAATATAATACTGTTAGGACCAATGGAATCCGGATATCTCCACACTGGTATGATATTGTCCACTTTGGGTTTTAACCCTCATGGTTTTGCTTTTGGAACAACCCAAAAGGCCTCATACCAATGGAGATATCATTCCATCTTATAAACCCATGATCTTTCTCTAGATCTTCCAATGTGGGACTTTGCTTGCATCCCAACAATCCTCCCCTCAAACGAAGTTCCACTATTATTCTCATAGTCCGAGCCTCCCCTCGAGCCTTATTCGCCCTCCAATCGAGGTTACTCCACTTCACTGCGTTGTAGCGCACGCCTTACATGAATACCGGGAGCATCAACCACCTCGAGAGTTTAATCAAGGATTTTTTACCGGGAGCTCTCAACTCCTTCGTTTAGGTATTGAGGATTCCACCCACATGGCTCGATCTAGACCTGGCTCTGATACCACTTGTTAGGACCAATGGAATCCGGATATCTCCACACTGGTATGATATTGTCCACTTTGGGTTTTAACCCTCATGGTTTTGCTTTTGGAACAACCCAAAAGGCCTCATACCAATGGAGATATCATTCCATCTTATAAACCCATGATCTTTCTCTAGATCTTCCAATGTGGGACTTTGCTTGCATCCCAACAAATACAATGATAAATAACTCAATTTGATGGTAGAATTGTTGTCTGAAAATGATCTCAAATGTATAAATTCTTTATATAATAATTAAGTATATTTACTACATCATAAATTTTAAGTAATTATTTAAACATCCATCTATCTATATATAAAAACATAATGAAGTCTGCTAAAAATATAATACAAGCATTTTCCCATCCAAAATTCCTTTCCAAAATAGTAAAGAAATAACATTAAATGTTTTTATACTGACAAAAATATTTCCAAAACAAATTTAATGAATTCATATAATAATAACAACAACAATAACAATAATAATTGTGTAATAATAGTAGTAGTATTACTAATAATAATTATATCATCATCATCACTATCATCATCTATATATAAAATAAAAATAATTTGTGCAGACAAAATTTTCATATTACATACAAATGATATAATCTATGCATCACATGAGTGAGATATTAATATATGTAAAAGTAGAGTTGTTGCTATCTATAGTAGGTTCCCTCAAAAAACTTAATGTTAAACAAGAAAATAAATGTGAATTAGTATTATATATAATAATATTACAATTTCAGTATCATTAATTTATTATTTAAAAAAATAATATTCATCATTGTTTATAATATATTTATTTAAATGTTTTGATTTTGAAATAATATTAAACAAAAATATATTAATATATTTATATATGTAATTAAAGTAATAATTTACATTAAAAGAAAAAGAGCACAAAAATTTATTATTTCAATAAATACTAATTTATTTGAGAAACTTAAATTTACAATAACACACACAATAATTACGATCTATACAAGTATTTACAATTTTTTTGTTATTCATTAAATTAAATAAATAAATATTATAAAAAATCATAATGATGTTCTACGATACTTTAAAAAATGTTAAAAATGAATTGTCTAATTAAAATGGTTGTTTACATATTTTTGAAAAATTACTCAATGAAGTGAGGAGCTAAGATACACGAAAATAATTAAATAAAAAGTATATATTGACATAAGATTATATAAAATAATAAATGAAGAACAACTAAAAGTTTAAAAAGACAGTACAATGTTTTTTTCAAACTTAAAATTATATCTGAGACTATTATCTGATGCATATAATCATGAGCGTTGAGTCAGCGCGGAGTTTCATACTAAACGATGAGTGAATTTGAGGAGCTACACCTACTTGAGTGTCTTGGTTAGAATATCCATGAGTGATACTTTTGGTATTGTCTTTTATCACCTTACATAAATCAGTCTTATCTTTTCTTATTGTAAACCTTGTCACTACCATATCTCAATCTTACCCGTTAATATCTGGAGTCCTTATTTTATGATTCACCAGCCAACTAGATCATTTAGTAGTGTCAGTAGCTTGAAACGTAAATGTGAGAACTTGTTGAGGATCGAAGTTGAGTTTAGAGGGGGGGTGAATAAACTCTACTCGTTTTTCTTTCTCTTCTGATGAGGTACTTGTTGCGTGTTTTCACTACCGCAAGTATACGGTGTCAAGTTTTAGTACTGGTTAGAGTACAGGTATCGATCCCACGAGGAGTGTGTATAAAAATATATATCAATTCTTGTAATTAAAATAGCCAAGACTTTATCTAGAAAAATCAGTAATCAGATTTGTTTGTTTAAACGAATTAACTGAAAACAATGAAGTAATTAAGTCACCGAATTGAGAGATAATACTGAGAGAAATATCTAGAGAAATGATTTCACAAAGTTTCCACGATAATTATTCACAGTTTAATTTATCTTCCTGAATTCCAATCAATTAATGGCCAAGAACACTTAGATTGTTTTATTCCCCCTTTCTCAAGTGACGAATAAAGTGTATCTATCAACTTTCGATTCAATTATTCCTAATTAGAATCTACGTTTCATAGATAAATGCAAACTATGTTCTTACTAAGCCTTGCTAAAGTTATACGCCTTCCGAACGCTATAAACATTTAACGATGTGTTCTAATGATCTATAATCCTAGTCCCTCTCCCGAGTTGTAGAATTAATCAAACAACAACAATTTATGGCCAGTAAATTGCGGTGCAATAAACACATAGAAACACAAGTAAACATGAAATGGAATTCAATCTTATAAAATAACCACGTCAAATCATCGTGTCCACAAAGCTACGTCATTCTCTAGACTGGAAAGTTAGTTCATCACGAAATCCAAGAGAAAACAAGACATGTTTGCGATTCTAGACATTGCTACGCAATAAAATAAAGAAACAAAGGAAAAGATAACAAATTCGAAGTGTCGTCTCTGTCCCCAGATCCGTCGTTCTTCGTATTTGCGATGGTTCTTCGCACTCTAAATCTCTATCTCGTGTAGGCGCTCCATTTTTTGCGTCTTTTTCTCCCTGGACGGCTGAAGATCTCCCGTGTTTCTCCAGTGACGGCTGCCCCTATTTCTGACCTAAGAATCGCGCTTTTATAATTTTCTGGAACGCGGCGCGCGCGCTATTGCGCGACAACTGGTGCTGGGGCGCGTTGTGTGCTGCCGAGTGTGGTGTTGAGTGGGCGCGCGGTCGCGCGAGGTTTGGCGCGAGGGCGCGCAATCCTCTGTCAATGAATGCTGCTGCGAGCGCGCGGTCGCGCGTGAAGTCGCGCTGGGGCGCGGAGCGTTCTGCAATTGGTGTTATGGGGAGTGCGCGCGGTCGCGTGAAATCGCGCTTGCGCGCGTTGCTCTCGGATCTGTGTGCGCGGCTGTGCGTGATCTCACGCAGGCGCGCGCGAGGCTCTGTCCGAGTGTTTGAGTGAACGTGCGCGCGACTGCGCGTGAAGTGGCGCGATGGCGCGTGCACTTCTGTCCCATGGCATATCTTTGCGCGCGCGGTAGCGCAAGAACTCGCGCAGCAGCGCGCATACTTCTGGTCTTGGCAATAGTTGAGCTCTCGATTCGGTTCTGTTTTCTCGATTCACTTGGTTGCGTATCCACTATCTTCTCCATTCCTGAAATGACAACAAAAACTACCAAAAACGCATAATTCTGTTCGAAACAAGCATAATTCAAAATGGATTCTAATATAAATTAAGTGCAAATCTTGCACTTATCAAACCCCCCAAACTTGAACTTTTGCTCTTAAAAGTCATGGATTCGCAAGAAGTGATATTGGCCTCAGATTTTATCCATTTAATGTAATTCACGATTTCCCAAGAGTCACGTGTGTGTGTGATATGTCAATGTTTATTTACCCAATCGAATGCTCAAATAAAGTTGTCATACCCATTCGCCTTACAAACTCAAGAAATCATCAGCTCAGTGCAGCTCACATTTCATTAAAATACAAATTCACATTCATAGATCACAAAGGTCTTTATCGGTGTTCAATTGGCTCAATAAATATTCAACAGAAGTATACCAAAGATGGAATCACACCATGAGATGCTTGCATGCAAGTGATTAAAGTCTATACTCGTTGACAATGTTTTTCAGGTATCCATAGGCTTGACTTGAACAACTTTTCTCCACTAGTATATTGGATAAATGTGACAAGGTTAATAGGTCTTGTAGGCTTGTAACGTTAGGCCACGGCTCATGGCTACAATAAAAGGTATGAAATTCAAAATTTGAGAGAAATAATCGAATCTTTGTCAGGTTCGCTAGCATTTCATTCACCATCTCTTTATTGTTTTCTTCCCAATCATATCCTCTATTTTCCACTTTTTTCTTTTTCACCACTTTTGTGTGATCCTTTTCATTGTTTTTTTTTTTTATTCCTCTTTTCTTTGCCAACTCCTTTTCGCACACTTTACTTTTTCTTTTTCTTTTCAAAGAGCATCTGAATCATTACAACACCAACGAATTTATTTCTCTCAAAAGCAGGCAGGAAATTAAGTGTATAAGCTTCATTTGGTAGTTGCTGTGGGATATAGAATAGATACAAGTGGGGGCTAATTGTATGTCATTGACACACCACTTGATTTTTTAGTAGGCTCAAAATGGGACACTAGGGATATTTCATGTTCATTTGGTAGGCTCGAAGGCTCAACGGTTTCAAAGATCTCCTAAATCATTCCTATGTCACATATTATCCGTATTTCGCCTCGAAAAGTGTTCAAACAAGTTCTAGCTTACCGTCAATCCATTAGTCAACTCATACAAACCAGTCACATGCAAATTTCAATAAAAAATGGTAGATGAAATAGGTGCACGAAGAAAATTTAAGCATCTCAATTAACTTGAAGCTCAAAGGGCTACAACTGACAGTAAACAAAGAAAACATGCCCAAAGATATTGTGAAAGACTGCCTAGCTCATTTCTATGTTTGTGAAAGTGTCAATCAATGTCATGCAAGAATTACCAAGAATCAGATATATGTCGTCTATTTAGCATCACAGGCATACAACTTGTCTCTAAGCAACAATAGTATCAATAAACACGACAGTGCAAAATATTTGTGACTCCTAGGTTCTCATGAACACATATAAATCTCATGACCACAATTCAATTTTTCATCATCGGCCACACGGTTTACTTATCCATGACTTTTCCTATCAAATCTAGCATGCAATAAAAAAAATCAAACTAACTACTGATCGATAAAACAAAAAAATTAAAAAAAATTTGCAGAAAAATTCTAACAAGCAATGAGCAACGCAATTTTACCCTCCCCCAAACTTAAAGTATGCATTGTCCTCGATGTATAGAAATAAAGAACACAACACATACCTCGCGCACGAGTGTCAAAACTCGGGCGCTCGAGCTGTTGTCCGCAGCATCTAAGTCATCCATTTCCATGGGCTGCGGAGGTGATAGATCTGGTGGTGGGTAAAATTAACAACTAATGACGTAAAATAAAATAAAATAATAAAAAAATGAATGCTAAAGAAAATAAATTGTGGGTTGCCTCCCACACAGCGCTTGGTTTAACGTCATCAGCCCGACTATACCAATCCTGTTCATGGTGGATCGTATGATATCTTGGATGCCTTTATTTCCACCAGCTGACCTTCAACTTCCATGGTCATCTTTCCTCGTTTCACGTCAATAATAGCTCCAACAGCAGCCAATAATGGTCGTCCTAGAATGACATGAACGTTTTGACTGTTCTGAATATCAAGTACCACAAAATCTGCTAGAAGCCTTATTTTATCAATCTTAAGTTCAACATCTTCCACAACACCCAGCGGTGTCCTGACCGATTTATCTGCCATTTGCAAGCTTAGTCCTGTGGGCTTTATCCTGCTCAATCCAAGTTTCTCGTAAAGAGAACTTGGCATTATATTCACGCTCGCTCCTGAATCACAGATAGCATTTTCCACCAATTTACCCCCTATTTCACATGGTACTACAAATTCTCCGGGATCTTGTAGCTTCTGAGGGAGATTTCCTTTCTTCTCCTTATAATCTCCTCCATTAAATGCCACATCTTTCTGCTCTGCAGACTGAATATTAGAATGTAGGGTCTTGAGATCTTCAAGACTTTTTTTCTTTTTAAATTCAGCTTGTAATTGTAAAAATCTCTGAGGGTAGGGAAGTAAGGAAATATCAATGCATTGATTTAAATCATACCTCTCAGATTTCTTACCTCGGGTTCTTTTGCTTGGAGTTGGCTTCTCATTCTGAACATGTGTGAGTTCAACCTCTTTCTCTTCGCTGCCTACCACACCAATCTCCTCATGCTGCATAAAAATGGCATTCACCTCTCTCAGATTTGGATCTGCAGTCTTTTGTACTGCGCCCGACGGTTGAGACGTGAGTTGCTTCGTTATCTGCCCAACTTGCGACTCTAGGATTTTCAACGAAGCTCCAATATTTGTCATGTGTGTCTCGAGGTTGTCAAGTCTAGACTCAGTCCTAGCCATCCTCTTGCCAGATTCAGAAACGAATGTCCCAACTAAATCCTCAAATGACGGCTTCCCTTCCCCATTTGATGTATTGAACCCCGGTGGAGGATTCAACACATTCTTATTGTTTGCATATGAAAAATTCTCATGGTTCCTCAAATCAGGATGATAAGTGTTAGGGGGAGGGTTACCTCGATATCCTCCATAGCTTCCAAAGTTTTTGTTGTTGATGTATTGGACTTCTTCAAGAAAATGTGGTTCTTCAACAACAAGCGGTGGTCCCTCAGTGTTTGATGTACTCACTTTATTCATGGTTGCTATCTGTGTAGTCAACGCTGAGACTTGCGCAGTGAGTGATGTGATAGGATCCACAGCATAAACTCCAGCTGTACTCTGTAATCTTGACCTCTCAGACGGCCATTGGTAGCTATTAATAGTCATCTGCTCAAGTAAGTCATAGGCTTGAGCAGGAGACTTGGCAAAGATCGTGCCACCTGCCGCTGCATCCACAGTTGTACGCGTCTGACCATTCAATCCATTATAGAAAAGCTCGATTTGTACCCAGTCTTCAAAACCATGATTTGGGCACCTCCTCAACAACTCCTTATACCTTTCCCAAGCTTCATACAATTGCTCGAAGTCAGTCTGTCTAAAAGTGCTGATCTCAATCTTTAATTGTGCAGACTTCGCAGGTGGAAAATATTTTGAAAGGAACTTCGTCGCCAGCTCCTGCCATGTCGTGATGCTCCCTAATGGCAGTGATTGGAGCCATCCTCTTGCTTGATCCCTGAGAGAAAAAGGAAACAAGCGCAGTCGAATAATATCATCAGAAACACCATTTATTTTTACCGTGTCCGTAATCTCCAAGAATGTTCTGAGATGTAGATGAGGATCTGCAGTAATGGCTCCCCCAAACTGGTTCTGTTGAACCATGTTTATCAATGCGGGCTTAAGCTCGAAATTGTTGGCGTTGATGGTTCCTCGAGCAATGCCAGAATAGTGCGTGTTGATCACTGGTCGAAAGTGATCTCTGATTGGTATAGCCTCAGGCGGCATCTGTCTGTCGTTTTCTCTGTTATCAGCCATCGCTTTGATTTATTCCCTTCTCGCTTTTCTCAATCTTCTCGCAGTTCGTTCGATCTCCGGATCAAAAATAAGCAAATCAGGGCTGTGCGATCTTAGCATGCACTGTCAAACAGAGAAAGTGAATAAGTCAAAAATGAAATAAAATAAAAGCTCTAAATTAAAATCTAGACTAATTGGTAACAATATTGATATAAATTCAAATATGACACTCTCCGGCAACGGCGCCAAAAACTTGTTGCGTGTTTTCACTACCGCAAGTATACGGTGTCAAGTTTTAGTACTGGTTAGAGTACATGTATCGATCCCACGAGGAGTGTGTATAAAAATGTATATCAATTCTTGTAATTAAAATAGCCAAGACTTTATCTAGAAAAATCAGTAATCAGATTTGTTTGTTTAAACGAATTAACTGAAAACAATGAAGTAATTAAGTCACCGAATTGAGAGATAATACTGAGAGAAATATCTAGAGAAATGATTTCACAAAGTTTCCACGATAATTATTCACAGTTTAATTTATCTTCCTGAATTCCAATCAATTAATGGCCAAGAACACTTAGATTGTTTTATTCCCCCTTTCCCAAGTGACGAATAAAGTGTATCTATCAACTTTCGATTCAATTATTCCTAATTAGAATCTACGTTTCATAGATAAATGCAAACTATGTTCTTACTAAGCCTCGCTAAAGTTATACGCCTTCCGAACGCTATAAACATTTAACAATGTGTTCTAATGATCTATAATCCTAGTCCCTCTCTCGAGTTGTAGAATTAATCAAACAACAATAATTTATGGCCAGTAAATTGCAGTGCAATAAACACATAGAAACACAAGTAAACATGAAATGGAATTCAATCTTATAAAATAACCACGTCAAATCATCGTGTCCACAAAGCTACGTCATTCTCTAGACTGGAAAGTTAGTTCATCACGAAATCCAAGAGAAAACAAGACATGTTTGCGATTCTAGACATTGCTACGCAATAAAATAAAGAAACAAAGGAAAAGATAACAAATTCGAAGTGTCGTCTCTGTCCCCAGATCCGTCGTTCTTCGTATTTGCGATGGTTCTTCGCACTCTGAATCTCTATCTCGTGTAGGCGCTCCGTTTTTTGCGTCTTTTTCTCCCTGGACGGCTGAAGATATCCTGTGTTTCTCCAGTGACGGCTGCCCCTATTTCTGACCTAAGAATCGCGCTTTTATAATTTTCTGGAACGCGGCGCGCGCGCTATGGCGCGACAACTGGTGCCGGGGCGCGTTGTGTGCTGCCGAGTGTGGTGTTGAGTGGGCGGGCGGTCGCGCGAGGTTTGGCGCGAGGGCGCGCAATCCTCTGTCAATGAATGCTGCTGCGAGCGCGCGGTCGCGCGTGAAGTCGCGCTGGGGCGCGGAGCGTTCTGCAAGTGGTGTTATGGGGAGTGCGCGCGGTCGCGTGAAATCGCGCTTGCGCGCGTTGCTCTCGGATCTGTGCGCGCGCCTGCGCGTGATCTCGCGCAGGCGCGCGCGAGGCTCTGTCCGAGTGTTTGAGTGAACGTGCGCGCGACTGCGCGTGAAGTGGCGCGATGGCGCGCGCACTTCTGTCCCATGGCATATCTTTGCGCGTGCGGTAGCGCAAGAACTCGCGCAGCAGCGCGCATACTTCTGGTCTTGGCAATAGTTGAGCTCTCGATTCGGTTCTGTTTTCTCGATTCACTTGGTTGCGTATCCACTATCTTCTCCATTCCTGAAATGACAACAAAAACTACCAAAAACGCATAATTCTGTTCGAAACAAGCATAATTCAAAATGGATTCTAATATAAATTAAGTGCAAATCTTGAACTTATCAGTACTATAATCCTGTTAGAGATAGTAGTTTATCTTGTACGTATACCTTCACGTAGATTACAATAAATCGTGCGGAAACAATCTGATGAAGTAATTGAAAGACAATAAAAACAGTGGGCAGCAATTGTTTATGGAAGTTCGAAGATGAAATCTTCTACGTCTCCCCTTCTTCTGTTTCCAGAAGGTAAAACTAAAAGATTTTTGAAATTACAGTACAACTCTTGTACACACACACTTCAGAAGGACTTACACCTCAGCCTACTGAAACTCTTAGTTACTCAACTCACAAAAACGTTATACACAAAGTTCTGAAAAGACTCTTTTCAGATTACAAACTCTTCCTGATAAAGTATAAGTGATGTAAAGATTGTGAATAGTGTAAGAATCAGTAGCACAAGATGATCTTCAAAAGATCAGATATTAGCTATGAAGCGTGTGCTACTTTTCTTTGTGTTGAACTTTAAGTACTCAAGGAATTTCGAGAGTTGTCTGATAAGTGAAAATCGCTTTGATCCTTGAAAATGATGTTATGCGAAGTGTTGTCGTATAAAGATTTGATCCATGTATATATAATCGACTGAGTTCAACGTTCATAATCAGAGGATGTCTTCAGATAACTGATACAATAAGCTTTATTACCAAAAGAGGTTCCTGCAGAAAAGCTATAAAACAATCAGTCTTGTTTTATACTTAATTGGGTAAGGTCCATTAAATGACTCCGTATAGTATATAATGCTGCAATTAATACTAGTACTAGTAACTTTTAACGGTGACAATTAAGGTAGTAACGTTAGGGAACGTCTTCTACTGGTTCTGTATTACTATCCTTTCTACTGCTTTAGTTTTACTAAACCAGTAGCTTCTGATAAGTTAGTATACTGTTCTGGTCTGCTGGTTTTAGTTAAAATCGCCACAACAAAATTCATGTCTAACAATTTCCCCCTTTGTGGTGATGCCAAAACCTAAACAGTAGAAAAGCGTTAAATAAAGCAGATAATCATTAAGCAAAAAGGATAATGTCAATAAAGTATCAAAGTAAATAATCAATCAGTTTCAATATCCCTGTAGATGACTTCTTCATTCTGAGGATCTTGAAGTCTTCTGTCTGAAGGTTCAGCTTCAGCTTCTGATTGCCTAGTTACTGCTGGATCTCTTCTATCTTCCCCCTTTTTGGCATCAGCGGCAACTACATGGGCTAAGAGATCATTCATTCTTCCAGATAGGTTCTGAATGCCATTGGTTAGCATCTCCAGATACGGAGCTTGAGAAGAGACGCAATCATTCAGTGTAGTGAGAGATTGATTTTCAGAATCAATCTTGGCATCCATAAGTTCCAAGGAAGTGGAAAATGATCGGAAGAGATCATCATGCTCGGTGATTCGGTTGAGTATATCAGTTTGAGCAAGTATGATGTTACTGTGATTTCTCGATATAGCCTGTCTGAAAATGATGGTTTCAGCATACATCTTTTCCATGGTTTCCGCCGTGTTATAAATGTATTTGCCCATGCGTTCTCTGAAAGTTTGAGCACCAGTGAATTCTGAAAGGCTTTCACAGGACATTTGTTTGACTAAATCAGACACGTTGTTGAGTACCCGTTGCAGAGTCTCAATCTGAAATTCCAAGTTGAATGCATCTGATTCTGGGGAGGAAGTTCGCTCAAGCATGTGTTGCTTAATCTCAGCAAGACGAGAGTTCGTCTGAGTTAGAACAGGATGAGAGATAGTCAACGCAGTAGAAACGAGATTAGTGTCCATCAAAGCAGTAGAAGGACCAGGGTCTGCTGAGCGTTCTTCTGGAAGAGTAGAGACAGTGGGTTCAGCAGCAACCAGGGGAGGAGCAATTTCTTCAGCGGGAATGGCCAAGTCAGAGGCCAAATTCTCTTCCGTTGGTGCAATGACAGCAGGTGAGTCTGATGGTTCTGTAGTTGAAGGTGCAGAAGGCTGATTCAGAAGAGTATGCATTTCTGCTTGATGAGCAGCAGAAAATTTCTCTAAATTTGGCAAGAGAGATGTAGCATCTGGTTCTGCCATATGTTGCACTGGGGTCGGAGAAGGAGAAGGTAGCAATGAAGTAACCGGTGCTGCTTCCTGAGTGGTAGAAACCATTGGAACAATCGACTCAATGACTTCTTCAACCGAAGCCAGTTCATGTACAGATAACAGAGACGATGACGGAATGGGCCTTGTTGGAGAAGCAGGAGTACTGAGAGCAGAAGCCTTTGGTGAGGCTGTAGTCCTTTCCTCAACTGTCTGAATCTGATGAAAGTCTGGAACAGGGCCGACGTGATATACAATAGGCTCGCCAAAGCCCTGTTCTTGAGCAAGAAGTTGCTCACGCATCTGTTTTAACTTGTCAGAAAGAATCAAAATAACGTTTTGATCCTGAACAGCAGTAGGAACAGTAGGATCAAAATTCGATTCAAGAACTTTCAGAACCGATTCTAGCTTCTGACATTTCAGCTGATCGAGGATGAAACTCCTTCTGCGCAAGGCCTCGCTGATATTTTCAGTTTTTGCAAGCTGAAAAATTTTATTCTCTGCGTTCATCATTTTTGCATAGGTTCCTTTTGACTTGAAGTAAGCAAAAGAGTGGAAAAGTCGGACCGTGTGCCACTCATCAAAAAAATTCATGTCATCATTTGCAGAGTTTTCGATTTCTGCCAGATGAAGATCAACACCGGTGGTTACAGTTGTTTTGAGTCCAAAAACTGGTGGTTCTTCGATCATTTTTCCTTTGCCTTTATCTGATGATGAAATAGGCAAGATGGGTCGGAAAGCAGAAGACCCGCTAGTTGATTCTCGAATAACTATTCCAGACGATGGCTTGAAAACAGAAGCAGTAGATGGTGCTGGAATAGATGTAGTAGCTAGTATAGAAGTAGCAGCAGTGGGTCAAACAGAAGGAATCACTTCTGGAAATACCTGTCTGATAGGTACTTTCTCAATCTTAGACAGTGCTGTTGTCTTCTTGATCTTAAGAACGGTGCGAGCTTTCTTCTTGGTTGGTGTTGGTACGGTTGGTTGAATAGCAGCAGCAGATTCTTCTGATGCTGTTTTGTCCAAATCAGTCGAAATGATCACTCTTTTCCTTTTAATTGTCCTTTGAGGTTTTTGAACCTCAGAAGCAGTTTCTCCAATCTCCTTTTTCAAGACGATAAACTCAGCCACGGTTGGCTTAGGCCTTAAAGCGAGTACGTTCTCAGCATCAATCATGGATACTGAAGCAGCATCTTGATCACTGGTAGAGGCGAAACCAGCATCCTTGAGCATTGCGCTGATTTGAACAGCGAATCCAAAACTTTTCCTGTCAACCATGCCTTTCATGATTCTGAAGAGGAAACGACTCCAGTCCACTTTGATTCCCTTAGTGATGGCAGTCATCACTTGAACTTTCTCCTTAGTCAACTTGTCAAAAGTGCCGGCTTTGATTAAAATGGCTTTTGCCACAATATCGGCCAGAATTTGATATTCCATTTTGAATAATTTCTTGTGACAAGAAGGAGACAATTCTTCTCCAGAGGCCGAGAAAGAGCTGAGCGCAATAGACATATCTATCTTGGAGATATCAGATAGTTTAGAAATACCTGAGAGTGGGAGGAGAAAGGTCGCTCCCAAAAGTGTGGCATCAATGGAGATGGATGCATCTCCTTGAGAATGAACAATCTTTCCTTCATGTACTGTCGCTTTAGCGTAAAAATCCAGGAGAGCATTTTTGTAAATAACAGCTGGTGCTTCCAGGAATTTTCTAAGTCCTGATTTCTCAATGTCTTGAAACATTTTCACGAGATTCTCATCCTTGACGTTGAGAACAGAAGCAAAATTTACTTGATATGCGTTGAAAATGTATGCTCCGGCCATTTCTGTATGAAGATAGAATCAGATACAAATTGCAGTAGTTAGAGATGAAGGAGAGAAAGCAGTAGCTGAATAACAATAGTTATGAAACAGTAAAGATGAAAAGGGGAAATTTAGAATAAATATACAGCCGTCAAATAAACATAAAGACACGTGTCAATATGTTTTTGGTTGAGTGTTTGAAAAGATTTGCAGAAATTGTCAGAGATACGAATAATTTTAAAAATTTGAAAAAGGCGGGCTGTCCAGACGGTTACTAAAAAAATCAGAAGAAGATTTGTCGTTTTATGATAACGTCTGCTGGAAGTTTCAGGGTGCTGAAATATTTGAGCACGTTGACAAAACCAGCAGGCTCGTAGTTTTATCGAAAAGACAAACATTCCATCTGTTTTCTGAAAAAGGTGTCAAAATCTTAGTCTGACTAAGATACTGTTCCCCCTCGGTAAATGCAACTAATAAGTGGTAATTAAAGCGACAAGTGACTCTTGGCAATCTCTCAATCTGAACTGTTGAAAATGAACAGTCGCAAGAGTCTTTGTTTCTTCTATAAATACCTGCACAACTTGAACAAAGTTAAACAAACATAATCTACAATGAAAACTCAAGTTAAAAGAGAGTTAGAGTCTGATCCAGGAGCCGAAGAAATGTTCAGTAGGAGGTTTGGGAATATCATTCTTTACGTAATGATCCTTGAAACAAAATCATGGAGTTGTAATGTCCACAGTCAAACAGATCTGTTGCTTCCATTGATATTGAAATGTAGCATCGATTCCTTCCAGAAGCATGCTAATGCGATTAGAGAGTGCTGGTTGATCGATGATGCTGATATCATCTATGATGCCCTGTAAGGCATATAATAATACATTAGTGCTGACAAGACCCAAGCTTGCTAGATTCTTTCTAGGCCTTAAGCTTGTTGGAATCTATTTTCCTGATGAAGTACTTTGCAAACAAGCTGCAGGGTGCTCATATTACTGAAGACAAAAGCTAAATAATACATTCGTGTAATGTACTGAAATGGTTTCTAATAAAATTTCAATTTACGTACTTGACCTTCCCTTCTGCTTTTCTACAAATGTCTTACTGTTAGTTAAACACGATAAATAACCGAGTAATCATAAAAGCTAAACCAAGATAACAGATAATAATCAAGTTAAATCTATCAAACCAAGAGAGTTACGAAAGTAAGAAAACTTATTTTCCTGTAAAGGTTTTGTGAAGATATCTGCTGTTTGTGGATCAGTAGAAACGTATTCCAGACGAATGTTCTTCTTTTGTACATGATCTCTGATGAAATGATGTCTGATGTCTATGTGCTTCGTTCTGGAAAAAAGTACTGGATTTTGTGTGATTGCAATTGCACTGGTGTTGTCACAGAATATAGGTGATTCAGAGGCTTAAATCCCATAGTCTCTTAACTGTTGCTGAATCCACAATATCTGAGAGCAGCAGCTTCCAGCAGCCAGATATTCTGCTTCTGCAGTAGATGTGGCGATGGAAGTCTGCTTCTTACTAAACCAGGATATCAGCCTATCACCAAGAAATTGACAAAAATCACTTGTGCTTTTTCGGTCTAGTTTGCAACCTGCATAATCAGCATCTGAAAATCCAATAAGATTTAACGATGAATCATTGGGATACCGTAAGCCGACATTTTGAGTTCCTTTTAAGTACTTCAAAATACGTTTAGCAGCAATATAATGAGATTGTTTGGGGTTAGATTGAAGTCTAGCACAAATACAAACAGCAAACATGATATCTGGTCTACTGGCAGTCAGATATAATAATGAACCAATGAGACCGCGATACTGAGTTACCTCTACTGGAATTCCACTTTCATCTTTATCAAGTTTAATAGATGAGCTCATTGGAGTAGAAGCAGCAGAGCATGCTTCCATTCCGAACTTTTTCAGAAGCTCCTTGGTGTACTTGGCTTGATTTATAAAAATTCCAGTCTCCAGTTGCTTAATCTGTAATCCTAAGAAGAATGTTAATTCTCCCATCATAATCATTTCGAATTTATCCTGCATCAATTTTCCAAACTTTGCACATAATTTGGGGTAAGTTGACCCAAAAATGATATCATCAACATAGATCTGTACAAAAAAATATGCTTATTCTTGACTAATGTAAACAGAGTTTTGTCTACTGCTCCAATGGTAAAGTCATGATCGATAAGAAACTGTGATAAAGCGTCATACCATGCTCTAGGTGCCTGTTTTAAACCATATAATGCTTTGTGTAATTTAAATACATGATGAGGTGAGAAATGATCGATAAAACTTGGAGGTTGTTCGACGTAGACTTCTTCTTGTAAAAGACCATTCAGAAAAGAACTTTTCACATCCATTTGATATACTTTGAAATTCTTGAAAGCAGCAAAGGCTAAGAATATTCTGATTGCTTCGAGCCTTGCTACTGGTGCGTAGGTCTCATCAAAGTCTATTCCTTGTTCTTGTCTGAAACCTTGAGCTACCAATCTTGCTTTATTTCTCACCACTGTGCCTTCTTCATTGAGTTTGTTTCTAAATACCCACCGAGTTCCAATGACAGCTTGGTGAGATGGTCTAGGCACTAGAAACCAAACTTCATTTCAATTGAATTGATTCAGCTCTTCTTGCATGGCTTCAATCCAACTAAGATCCAGAAGAGCTTCTTCAATTTTCTTTGGTTCATCCTGAGATATAAAAGCAGCATGCAGGTATTCATTAAGCATTTGCCTTCTGGTTCTCAAAGGCGCTGCTGGATTACTAATAACCAATGATGGAGGATGAGATTTTCTCCAGATAAAAGGATTTAAAAAGATATCTTCCTGATATTATATGTTGAGATTGTTCTCGACGGACACGGTAGTAGGTTCTTGAGTGTCTTCTGCTGGTATTGGTAGATCCAAAGTCTGTACTTCTGGTTCCACTATCGGAATGTGTGGTTCTGGATTTTGAAGATCCTTGATGTTTGCTTCTACATCATCTTCACTGTCTAGTTCCAAGTGAATCCTGTCTAGCCTGTTGCTTAAATCAGATATGTTAGATATTTCAGGAGCATTGTTGTCTTCATCGAAGACAACATGAATCGATTCTTCAACATTAAGAGTTCTATTGTTGAAAATTCTAAAGGCTTTGCTTACAGCAGAGTAACCAAGAAATAGTCCAGCATCTGATTTTGAGTCAAATGCAGTGAAATGATTTTTGCCATTATTTAGTACAAAACATTTGCAACCAAACACATGAAAATAAGATATGTTAGGCTTTTTCCCTTTCCATATTTCATAAGGGGTCTGATTGTGCCTTTTGTTGACCATATATCTGTTTTGCGTGTAACAAGCAGTATTGATAGCTTCAGCCCAGAAGCGCTGAGAGATTTCTGCATCTGCTAGCATTGTTCTAGCTGCTTCTTTTAGAGTTCTATTTCTCCTCTCAGCTACTCCGTTTTGTTGAGGTGTTCTGGCAGCTGAATATTCATGATGAATCCCATGTTCATTCAAATATAACTCAAGATACTTGTTAGTGAACTCAGTACCCCGATCACTTCTGATTTTAATGATGCAAGTAGATTTTTCATTTTGAATCCTTTTCAGAAGCTTGATCAGGAGGCTACTGGTTTGATCTTTTCCTGCGAGAAATATCACCCAAGTGAATCTAGAAAAATCATCAATAACAACAAGAGTATATTTCATTCCCCCTAAGCTCATGATAGGGATTGGACCAAATAGATCCATATGCAGTAGTTCCTGACATCTTGAAGTTGATTTGCTATCTTTGTTCTTGAAACTAGATCTTATCTGTTTCCCAAGCTGACAAGCAGAACAAACATGATTTTTAACAAAATTAATATCAGGTAATCCATCAACTATATTCTGCTTCTTGAGATAATTGATTGACTTGAAATTCAGATGATTCAATTTCTTGTGCCATAGCCAGTGTTTATTTCTAAGAGAGGCAACTAAGCATGTAGGAGTATTGACATGATTTGAGTTCCAAGAGACTCTGTAAGTGTTGTCTTCTCTCTTTCCAGTTAACACAGTAGTTTCAGCAGAATCTCTAACTATACATGAATGCTTCTGAAAAGCTACAGAATAACCATTATCACATAGTTGACTAATGCTGATTAGATTGTAGCAAAGATGTCAACTAATAACACATCATTAATAGTTATGTTACCATGGATAATCTTACCTTTACCCATGGTTTTACCTTTTGAGTTGTCTCCAAAAGTTATCTTTGGTCCAGTGCAACTCAATATCTCGGAAAGTAGGTTTTCTGTCCAGTCATGTGTCTGGAACATCCACTGTCCAGATACCATGTAGAGTTACTGACTTCTGATTTCTTCTGTTGTTCCTGCAAACACAAATTTTAGTATCTGGTACCCAATTCTATTTGGGTCCAAGCCTTATCAGTCCTTTGGGGACCCACATTTGTACAATTTTTGGTGACCTTGTACTTCGGGTATCCAAAGATGTGTGTGCAACAGAAGGTCTGTTATTTCTAACAGTATGCATATTAAAGTGTTGTTCCTCCTTTCTGTTTCTGTTTTCCAGTCTGTATCTCTTCTGAACAGGTTTAGAGTTGTAGTACTGGTAATTTTTAACCTTCATAGGATGTTGTCTTCCAGAGTTGAATTCTTTTCTGAATCTAGAACTCTGGTCAACTTTTTCCTTAGGTTTAACGTAACCCAGACCATAGTGCATTCTTCTGTTCATCTGATTTACATTCCTTTCAACTGAAGCAGTAGGTACTTCTAGTTTCTGTACCACGCTGGATTTCACAAAGTGAATATATTTCCCTTTGCACATATCCAGTGTTGGCTTAGTATTCATTTCAGAAGTGCCTTCATTATTACAAAAACCGAGACCACTCCTATCTCCAGACTGTTTTTGTAATTCTTGCATCTTTTCCAGTGAAACAGAAGACTTGTTCCAAGCATTTACCAGTAGCGACAACTTATGGTTTTCATAAAGCACCTTCTGGTAATCTGCTTTGGCTCTTTCATTCTCAGTTATTAATTTACTCATCTTAACTTGTAAATCATTACAGCTGTCTACTTGCAAGCAAGTTAACTTACTGTTCTGATTCTTTAAGTTCTGATTTTCGATCTTAACTTCTTCAAATGATTGAGAAAGTCTAGAATACTCTTCTACCATGTCATGTAGTGCATCAATCAAATAAGTTCGTGTAAATTCGTTAGAGTCAAAATCAAATACCTCTCCAAATGTCGAGGTTGAATCATTGTCTGCCATGAGACATTTGACTTCTTCTGCATCACTGTCACTGGAATGACTTTCTGAATCAGATGACTCAGAACTAGAGTCCACCCATTTGGATTTGCTTTCTTCAGCAATCATTGCTTTTCGATCTCTTCTGGACTTTTTGTCATTCCTCTTGTGATCCTTTCTATTCTGGTCATCCTTCTTATGTTTAGGACAATCAGCAATGAAGTGACCTATCTTTCCACAGTTAAAGCATCCCATATCACCAGATGGTGAATCTTTCTTGAAGTTGCGATTGGGACCCTGATAAGTTCGATGGTTCTTCTTCATGAACCTGGAGAATTTCTTTACAAATAAGGACATAGCATCACTACTGAATTGTTCAGCAGTCTTCTCCAATGTACTGTCAATGATCACAGTAGGTAGTGCTTGAGGTACAACTGTAGCAGCAGTAGAAGAGGTAGTGGCAGTAGCTGTAAAAGCAATAGCAGCAAGAGCCTTGGTAGGTAGGCTTGAAGGCTCTTCTCCACTTCTTACTTCCAATTCGAACTCGTAAGCTTTCAGATCTGCAAATAAGTCGTGCAGTTCCAACTTGTTCAAGTCTTTGGACACTCTCATAGCCATTGTTTTAATATCTCATTCTCTGGGTAAGGCTCTCATCACCTTGAGGGCTATTTCTCTGTTGCTATGCTCTTTACCCAGAGCTGTTAGCTCATTTACCAGGCTACTGAATCTTTCATCGAACTCGTTTAGAGTTTCACCAGCTCTCATTTTTAGATTTTCGAACTTCTGCATTGCTACAGACAGTTTATTTTCTTTCGTCTGCTCATTTCCTTCACATATCTGAATGAGCTTTTCCCAAATATCTTTTGCAGTAGAACACATTTTGATCTTGCTAAAAGTGTTCTTGTCGAGAGTTTTATACAATATATCCTTTGCCACATTATCAAGGTTGGTCTTCTTCTTATCTTCACTGGTCCATTCACTTCTTGATTTTTCAACCATCTGCGGTGCACCCTCAGTAACAACAACAGCTGTGTTAGGCTTTAATGTTTTCAATGGACCATCTGTGATGACATACCACATGTCATCATCTTGTGCTGCAAGATGAGCTTGCATTCTGATCTTCCAATCATCGAAATCTTCCTTAGAGAACATAGGGATCTTGCTGAAGTGTGACATCTGTTGTAGTTTTTCAAGAACAAGAATGACCTTCTCTGATACCAATTGTTGTGGATCGAAGTTGAGTTTAGAGGGGGGTGAATAAACTCTACTCGTTTTTCTTTCTCTTCTAATGAGGTACTATAATCCTGTTAGAGATAGTAGTTTATCTTGTACGTATACCTTCACCTAGATTACAATAAATCGTGCGGAAACAATCTGATGAAGTAATTGAAAGACAATAAAAATAATAGGCAGCAGTTGTTTATGGAAGTTCGAAGATGAAATCTTTTACGTCTCCCCTCTTCTGTTTCCAGAAGGTATAACTAAAAGACTTTGGAAATTACAGTACAACTCTTGTACACACCCACTTCAGAAGGACTTACACCTCAGCCTACTGAAACTCTTAGTTACTCAACTCACAAAAACGTTATACACAAAGTTCTGAAAAAACTCTTTTCAGATTACAAACTCTTTCTGATAAAGTATAAGTGATGTAAAGATTGTGAATAGTGTAAGAATCAGTAGCACAAGATGATCTTCAAAAGATCAGATATTAGCCATGAAGCGTGTGCTACTTTTCTTTATGTTGAACTTTAAGTACTCAAGGAATTTCGAGAGTTGTCTGATAAGTGAAAATCGCTTTGATCCTTGAAAAATGATGTTATGCGAAGTGTTGTCGTATAAGGATTTGATCCATGTATATATAATCGACTGAGTTCAACGTTCATAATCAGAGGATGTCTTCAGATAACTGATACAATAAGCTTTATTACCAAAAGAGGTTCCTGCAGAAAAGCTATAAAACAATCAGTCTTGTTTTATGCTTAATTGGGTAAGGTGCATTAAATGACTCCGTATAGTATTTAATGCTGCAATTAATACTAGTACTAAGAACTTTTAACGGTAACAATTGAGGTAGTAACGTTAGGCAACGTCTTCTACTGGTTCTGTATTACTATCATTTCTACTACTTTAGTTTTACTAGACCAGTAGCTTCTGATAAGTTAGTCTACTGTTCTGGTCTGCTGGTTTTAGTTAACATCGCAACAACAAAATTCATGTCTAACAAAACTTTTCACGAGGTCGCTCGTTTCAGCACTGCTCTTAGATCTCAGTCAAGCACACTAAACCTAACTATTATTATCGAAGGTAAACCTAGTGCAGGTTTATGAATAATCTCCAACATATATTGTTATGCAATGACCCCAACACGCGTTCAATCAGAATACGTCCAGGAACAAATGGATTAAACCAAAACGCAATTGAATATAAGAAACTAAGAAAATTACGGAATGCAATCAAGAACACACGATATATAGTGGTTCGGATAAAAGAGCCTACATCCATTGTCGAACCAGGAGTTATAGAATTTATTCACGTTCAAAAGAGATTACAACAAGAAAAAGTTGTGGCCTCAAGCCTTTTAGAAGTTGCAGAAGTGAAGAAGAAGAAAGAAAGAAATGAATATGTGTACTCTTAGCTAATGACAGAATACTTGAATATATTAGGCTAACTAACTCTTAACTTCTAATCCTTCACTTTGTCAACTAAGCTCTATTAATTTTCACATTGACTCGAAATGACCCCTTCCATGTTTTTACAAGCTGCAGCTGATTTATTAGTCCATTAACAACACATATATATCTGTGTGTGTGTGTGTTTGTAGATATCATCAAAGGTATATTAATCTAATATGATGCTTAGGATGTTGCACGATTTATCATTATTATCAGTTATAATATTTGGTAAATGATGAGCACATTATCTTCATCATTGGTATGGTACTGAGATCACATATTCAATTCTCATCAATTGCAAGTCGATACAATTATTGAAAGGTTGATAATTAAAAGAGAAGCATCATAAGGCAACTAATCAAATCGATCATATTTATAAAACCACGTTATGGTCATAAGATAGTGTTGAAAATTTGAATCAAATTTAGAGTTTGAATAAAAATTATGTCTCATGAATGTGGAAGTGTTTTTTGGTTCTCCACATTCTTAAGTTAATTGAAGAGTTTTGACTATTCATATTCTTGAGTTAATGAGAATATTAATTGAGTTAATTAATCTTGCATGACTCTTGGTGTGCATTTTGAGGCTTATAAATAGTGTGTTCATTTCCTTATTTCAAACATATGAAAACTTATCTCTTTCAAGTATTCTCTTGCATTTCATATTATTAGCTTTTCATTTGGCCTCCGTTAAATCTTAGTGATAAAGTAAAGGTACGTTTTCAGTTCGCCGTAGTAGTGTCTCGTGCTAAGTCACTGCTGGTTGTTCCGTTGTATCCTGGGAAACAGACGTCTGCTGAAACCTCGAAGCACATATCGGAGGGGGCGAATCTGTTTTAAGAAAACTGTACACGCTACATGCTTCGGTTTGGTTTTGATTTCTTTTACACAATAGTTATACTGTAAACATCACATTTGTTTCGGTTACTACTTTATCTTTACAAGTTCGGTTCTATGCTGCTGTTGTTAGCATTTTTTTTCTAACAAGCTTAAAACAGATTACTCATTACGTGGTTTGTTTCATATATGACTACTGAAACCAATGTGCAAAGGGAAACTGTTCATGTTGTCCCTCAATTGTCCCTCATGTTAACCCACGTTGTTGGAAACTAAATTCTGGAGTTTGACAAAATATGAATCAACTGAAAATACGAACCAACTAATCGAGTAAACTGAACTCAGCAGCTGAATCCATGCAACTGAAAATTCAGTTATTCTCCTCACCAGTAACTGAAACACAAAGAGACATAAAAAACTGCAACTGAATGTGGAACGACGCACTTCAATCAATACAGCTTGGAACAACTGATACACGCAAGTACATTCAACAACTGGACTTAATAACTGAAATCAACTGACTGATCAGTTGAAAACTGATCAGTTGATATATTCATAAGGAAAAATTATTTAATTTTTTTATATATCTTTTTATATTTTATATTTTATTCAAAACTAATTATTCGCTTTTTAAACGAATTTCTTGATTTCTGTTCATTAATGATTTTATGTTGTATTCAGATGGATGAATTAATAAAAAAAAATGGATTTGATTTGACGGTATATTTCAAATGACAACCAAACACACTCTATCAGTGGTTGAATATATTAGAAAAATAAATATATTGTCAAATTAATATATGGAAATAAATGTGTATTTATTTGTTGTCCCGACATGTAAAAAAATATTGACGAAAAATCTGAAAAAAATATATAAAGAATATAGGGTTGGGTTTAAAAAATTAATGAACCTGATTTTAAGGGTCCGCTTCCACTCGTGGGAACGATCTTTTTGCCGGATTTAAATTAATTCAATTTATAAGATCCTTCATTAGATAGAAACTCGACACGTGGCTTTTTTATGATTTAATTTTTTTTTAATTATACACGACATGGGTCATGTAATATTTACTGTTCCATTTAATTATAATTTAATAAAATATATCCGGGGAACAAGGATATTATTATTTGGTTTAGGGTTTCTAGAAATTGTTTTTTTTTTGCCTCCGGTTCTCTTGATGGCCCGGCCGGCTCGGGCTAATTCGAACCCCGAAAACCCAATGTAGGTTGACCTTAGCTCGAGCCAAGTTCGTAATTGGGATTTCAGAATAAGATGAATAAAATTTTAAATAAAATTTTCTAGTGGACCAAAAATGGGGAAAACCTACCTTTACCCCTAATAAAGTTCGTAACTATTAATATTTAGAAAAACATATGTTTTACAAATACAAATCAATTCAAAAGCTCGAATTAAATTTGAAGTAATTAATTTTCATGACATATACACGGAATACTTACTGTCAACGTGATGAGGTGTGTTTGTTGTACCACATTGGTTGAATAAAATCCCTAGGAGTTGCATATATAGAATTGGACAATCATCTTCTCTTGAACTAGCTTTTTGGATTGAGTTAGGTCCAAGTCCTAATATTAACAGTAAATAACTTAATTTGGTTTTATATATCTTGAAAACCACTTATTTCTTCTTCTTTTTTCGTTTTTAATTTTGTTATGAGATGAAATCTACAACTGCTATTCAGATAAATCGCACTGAACAAATATTTATAAAAGGTTCACTCGAAAAAATGATGATAATGGAAATTTAACTTCTAACCATTCATTTATAACTTGCAAAATTGTGTTCGTGTTTATTTAAGGGTAAAAAATGCAACGTGAGTAATTAAGGTGCACATTTGAATAACTTGGCCGGCAGAGACTTGCTTTAATATTAATATTAGATTTGGCCCTTCGGTATTATCTTAACAATATTTTATCAATAATATATACAATGTTTGGATATATGAATTAGAAACCGCGGATACGAAATCTATGATTAATCTTATTTGGATGAGTTTACAAATAGTTAGTATCAAATCCGTTTCGTATATATCAATTTTATCATGTTCATTAATATAATTATAATGAATTTCCATTCCGATTTGAATATCATTTCTGGAATCGGATCTCTCTGTCCAAATCAAATTCATCCGTCCAAACAAGTTATCTAATTAGTTCAACAACATATATAGAGAGTGTTTCCACTTGTAAATTCACGTAAACCAGTGTACGATTAAGACAAGGTATAATGTTAAGAGTATATTACCATTTATAAATAAGAAAATAAATTTTAAAAAAACTTTTATTATTGGTTACCATTCCAAAATGCAAAATCACTTATTGATTTCCCAATCATATTTCTTTACAATCTTGGAAGAGTGATAACCATGAATGGAGTAAATCCCATCACTTCTGGCGTACCAAGGGAATGTATTGGGGATGGTGAGATGGATAGTCGATTTAAAAACATCAAATGCCTTATTTTTATCTCCCCACCAGAGATGACAGAAGAACAAAGTAGTTGGGAAAAATTTTCACAAAAACTCCAATGAAAGTATTGTTTAGTAGCAAGTGTATGGTATCCGAGATCATCGTCCCCGGAAGCGCAATGCAGTAGTAAGAGTGGAGAATCTGAAGGAAGGTCGTTGATCACATAAACATGCAATTTGTGAGCCAAGAAGCAACGATGTTTTTCTGAGGCATTTCCTTTCGAAATGTTTGGAATTAGAAAGAGAAGGAATATTTTGATCAAAGTATAATATTGCATCACTTGCAAAGATGTTATCTTCTAAAGAACGATTTTGATGCAAATTTCAATGTTGATGTTCCTTTTATAGGCTTGATACATATACTTGACCAACAGTTATATGATGCTGGTAATTTGAAATTCAAAAGAAGATTTTGATTTGTAAAATTATTATGATTTATTAAAATAATTGAAATTTTTAAACAAACATAATATGACCTTTAAAATTACAACAATGTTGGAAAATCGATATACATACACAAATATATTTATAAAAGCAAAATTATTACTATATAATAGCTCCCCGACAAAAAAAATCATGTTAAAAAAGGAAATAAATGTGAAGTAATTTTATATTTAATAATATTTCAATTTTCAATATAATTAATTAATTATTTTAAAAATAATAATATTCTTCATTATTTCTCATTTTTTTAAATGTATTGATTTTGAAAGAGTATTAAATAAAAGAGTAGGTTTCTTGTGAGACGGTCTAACGTATCTTCATTTGTGAGATGGGTCAATCCTACTGATATTTACAAAAAAAAATAATACTCTTAGCATAAAAAGTAATAATTTTTCATAGATTATCCAAATAAAAAATTCGCCTCACAAATATGACCCGTGAGACCGTCTCACACAAGTTTTTGCCTAAACAAAAATATAATATATATATGCAATTAAATTAATAAATTATATTAACATATAAGAGTACAAATATTTATTATTTCAATAATACTAAATTTATTCAAGAAACTTAAATCTATAATGACACACAATAGTTATGAAATATACAAGTACTTACGATTATTTGTGTAATTCATTAAATTAAATAAATAAATATTATAAACAAAAATAAAAAAATTTATTTGAAAATAAAAAATTATATTGAAATTTACTGCAATTATATTTTTATGATACTTCAAAAAATATTATAAATCAATAGTCTAATTAAATGGTTTGTCAATATAGACGATCTCACATATATCTAAATTTATGGGACGAGTCAACTCGATATTTTCTATATTTAATAAAATAAAACATATAAAAAATATTGTGTTTATATCAATATTTAAAAAAACATTTGATGACATATTAAGTATCTTAGAGTAAACAAAGAAATATGAAGTGTACTTTTAAAAAAGTGCACTGTAAGTAACACTGCCTCAAATGTTAGCATTGATCGTATCAGTTCATTTAATTTCGAACTGTAAAAAATTTATATAATATTACGTTTTTCAATTTTTTAGTGAAGAATGCCATCGTAAATTTTTGATATGTTGACTGTCAATACATCGATATTATTATTATTATTATTATTATTATTATTATTATTATTATTATTATTATTATTATTATTATTATTATTATTATTATATGTTTGATAATAATAATAATAATAATAATAATAATAATAATAATAATAATATTATTATTATTATTATTATTTTTTTTTTAAAATGTTCAAACATTAATTAAAATTTTTAATCAAAATTTTCATCTAATAAATGATTTTTTAAAAAATTATTTATTTATTCTTTAATAATTTTATAGATAAATAATCTAGGATTTTTTTAATAAATTTGTATACTCTTTTTATTAGTAACCATTTCACTCAATCAATATATTGAATACAATGATAAATAACTCAATTTGATGGTAGAATTGTTGTCAGAAAATGATCTCAAATGTATAAATTCTTTATATAATAATTAAATATATTTACTACATCAATAATTTTAAGTAATTATTTAAACATCCATCTATCTATATATAAAAACATAATAAAGTCTGCTAAAAATATAATACAAGCATTTTCCCTTCCAAAATAGTTAAGAAATAAATTATAATTGTATTATATTTATTAGTAAGTTTAGCTTCCATTTTTTGAATTGTTTAACGCCTTGTACACTAGATAAGAAAGTGAAAATGGGGAACATTATAATCCAACTTGTTTCTTAAATATTTTTATTTTTCATTGTTCTTGTTTTTGCAATTTTACTTAAATTAAAACATATTAACTTAAAAACTATTTTTGCAATTTTACTTTGCTTGAAATAATTTTATTTGGTTAGATCATTTTAAGCTAAACTTACTAATAAATATAATACTATTATATTATAATTTATAAAATGAAATTGGTAATAATTATCTTAAAATTAACCGACCCGATTCGGACAAGTTCATAACTAAGACAGCAATATTTTCTGTGTCAAACAGACTGAGGTAGTGAATCGATCGAGTTAAAATTTACCTGTCGGGCCTAAGAGTTTCGAGAAAGAGACCAAAATAGGCTATTTTGAATCAGAGAAACTGATATTTAAAAGAAAAAAAAAAGTTTTGTTAATACTGAAACAGAAATGGGGATTCGGGATACAAAACAGGGACTGCATTACAAACAATCTCATTTATATACATACATACCTCCAGAATCGAGATAGCTCGTGGATCAAATTTGAACACATACGAAAAATGGATAACCAGAAACTACGCTACACATTATCGCTGCGTTACGAGCCTGCACAATAACCAAAAATTTGATAAACCGACACAAATCAGCCTTTCGGTCATTTCTTGAAACTCAATCGCAGCTCGAGCACAGAAACAAATGCCTAGTAAGATCTCTCCAACTCAACCCCTAGCCAAGTAAACGTCTAATTCTGTTAAACGATCATTTGAAGCCCCCCGTTCGTGACATACTTTCCTTGTCTCTGTGTCGAAAGCAGAACGATGTTGATTCATTTGCACAAAAGCAAGCATGCTGACTGCTAGCAAAGCAGCATTCCCAAAAATACCAGCCGTGTTATCTAATTTGAGGGACTTGGAAACAATGGTAAAAGCAGAGATAAAGAAATTGACAAGAGGATTTCGTTTCGTCCCTTTTTGTTTTATAAAGCTCTCGCCTGAAGGGTACTGTGTAGAGACGTAGAGATGTTCAGGTGTAACAAATTGGCCAGCATTCCGGACATCACCGACCAAATCTTGAGCTTCTTTTATCACATTGTACTTCTTGCCCTGGTGTTCCGCTAATCTCATCGCAAGAACAATGCGACTTTGCTCCAGTCTAGCAACTGCAGCATCTCTCTCAGCTCGTTGCTGTGTCTGTACCATCTGTGAATCGCAACATCAAAGTAATTGTATTACAATCGTTTTACAGAAACTATATCCTAATATTAGTTAACTTGTTGACAAATTTCGCCAGGGATTAGATCCAACACCATGGTTATGCATGGCAGCTTCAGAGTTAATAAAAGCCTTACTGTTGCACGTCTTCTTCTTCACGGAAAATTAAAAACTAAAACCAAGAATTGACTTTTACAAGGAAATCCCACTAGAAAATGAGTTGAAGATTGCATTCCGTAGCTCGTTTTCATAAAGTGCACACATAACATCGAAACAGTCAGCTCAACTATGTTATTTTCCCTTTACTCTTCCACGTGATAAACAAATCCAACAGTTGTAAATAATGAATTTCAAGAACGTCAAGCTGGATTTTGATCTTAGACCCGAAATGTGGAATGCTACTAGATTTTACAGTTACAAGATACAAAATTTCAACCAACAAACTTAAATTACAGAACTTCAACAATTCATTGAAGCATAACACCCACAAAAAATACTGGCAAGATCTTTCATTAAGAAAAGAAATCGTGAAAAAGAACAAATCACAATACAGCGTTGCCAGAGCTCGAGGGCGAAGACGAATTCAATATGTCATAATTAATCTCACAATCTCAGCCAAAACAAATCACGGAGCAAACCCAAGACCCAATACCTCCTTCTAATCAAGATACGTACCAAAGCAGAAGAATCAACAATACAAAAACAAATAAATGGATAAGCATACTAAAATCAAAATGCCAGCACTCACATGGAAAAACTCGAGCTGGTCTTCGAGATTTTCAAGGGCGGTACGAATAGCATACAGGCTCTTCGCCTCATGAACAGCGAAATCACCTTCATCTCCCCGTGATTCCTTCACGAACACGAACCCAGGCCCCATTTTCTCGTCAGAGTCGCCGGTTGACGTTTTCCTCCGATTGAGACAAAATTCGTCGATTTTCCGCGGATTTTTGACGGAATTGAGGAATTGAGCTCGAGAAACAGCGTGGATCGCATCACTGAACCTATCGTGCAAATCCCAGATTTTTTCAAGCACGGCTTCGATCTCGTCAACCTCCATCTTCCATTTCATTTGAAGAAGGAAAAGGTAAATGCTTCGAGTGCTGGAGGGAAAGTATCTAGTTGAAATGGACGGGGAGGGAAATAAAAACAGAATGTTCTAGGGTTTTACGAGATCGTGAAAATTTTTTTTCAATGGAGCGCTTTTAATACGAACAAAGGAATTGTAGGATCAGTAACAGTAGAGAGGATAATCCGTTTGCCCTGGTCTCCTCCACTTTGGATTCATTTTAAACGTTCATAATTAAATAAATTCGATTCGAATTATATTTTCGTTTTCGAGTTTGTCCGAGGAAAAAAAAAAAGAAAAAAAGAAAAGAGATTGAGCTTAAAATTATGTCCAATTCGTTTAATAGGGTGACAAAAACTTGTGTGAGACGATCTCACGGGTCATATTTTATGAGACAGATATCTTATTTGGGTCATCTATGAAAAAATATTACTTTTTATTATTAATATTGGTAGGATTGACCAGTCTCACAGAAAAAAAATTCGTGAGACCATCGCACAAAGACCTACTAAAATATGGTCTATGTGTAAAGGTAGAGTTTTTAGGTAATTAAAATACAAATTTTGAAATTTTTTTATAAAAAAAATCGAAACACTTATCATTTTAATCATCACTTAGTTTATAATTCGTGGCAATTTTGAAAAATCAATCCGACAAAACACATGAATTTTATAAAATATTGACATAATTATATATTTACAATCAAATTAAAAAATAATCTCAAGTGTGTGAGAAATGCCGAGTAATTTGTATTTATTCTTAAATTTATATCATTAAACAACACTTCTAATCTATCAAAAAGAAATCTTCAACAAACAACAACCGAAATGAGAAATGAAGATAAATTGCTTTGATTTCTATTTTTTCTTGATTATCAATTTCATATGTTAAAGAATCAATTAAGTTTGTTTGGATTAGAAATTCAAAAATCTAATGAATAATATATGTTAGCACCAAAGCCACCAGCATTAGAACATATGCGACACCCTGATCTATAGTCGTCCCTGTAAAATAAAATAAAAAAATTGAAAATTAAAAATAAATAATGGAATGATCAAAGCATATAATATTTTTTAAATGAAAGTTCTCGCGTTTCACTAGATACGTCAGCGGCCAAGACCAACGCGACATAAAAAATGATTAAAGTTGAAAAAAAAAAATTTAAAAACAAAGATAAAAGACTAAACTGAAACTCAATAATACAGAGAACCAAACCCGTAAAGACAGAGACACGAAAGGCCAAAATTTGTAATTTTCCCCACACTTATATATAGTTGTAATATATTATATATACTATAATCTTTTATATGTTTAATTTATACTATCTATACTATATATTAAAGATGTGCTTAATAAAGAAAAAATAGACACCAATTTTTTTTCTCATTTTGCCTTTGTGTCATACCAATATTACAATTTTGTTTTTTGAAATTTTCAAAAACACTTTTATTTTTATTTTTTTAAATTTCAGCAATTCAAATAGCACTTTAGTCTCTCGATAATTTGTCAAATTTCACTTTAATCTCTCAATAGTTATAAAAAAAGGTCGTACACATGCACCGCGTATGCAGAGTATCTAGTATATATTGTGACAATTACCTTTATATCATCAATTTTAATCCCTTATATATGTCTCACGCAACTTCTAAAATATCCTTTTTATGTTCAAATTTGATGAAGAGGAAATCATTCGAGAATATCATTCCATCTTTGATGACGTGGTAAGTAAATAAATAAATAAATAATAAAAAAATAAAGCGCGAGAGAGAATAAACATGCATACCATCGCTGGCTGGGGAAGGCGCCGGTGCAAAAGTTTGAGGATGGGCGGCGCAGCCGGAAGGTAAAACGGTAGTCAACAACACCATTGCAATCGCCGCAAGGAAAGATCTGCTGATGGACGTCACCTTCATCTTTCTTTTCTTGCCTAATCAATGTACTGGAGACAGACTCACGCTTTTATTTATATATTCTCCTCTGCAACGTCTCGGCGGCGATCGAGGTAGTCGCAGAGAGAGAATACGCCAAAACACGCTTTCGCTTCACTTTTCTTTTTCCCCTATGAAAGAAGTTTATATGATAGTAGTGAATTTTTTTCCCTTTGGCAGTTTGATTTTGATGGATTTGATGTAAATGGATTTGGTAAAAGAGTGGTGTGGAGAAGAAGAAGGAAATTCATCAAATTTGTTAGGACATGCATGGAATTAGATCGTTAAACAGACCAGTTGTCTAGTTTTTGCATGAATATGAGGTTTACACGCGAAACCCTAGAAATCTTGTTAATTTATTTTGATTGTGAAATTTACATATTTTCTTTTTAATAAAAAGATCTCTAAAATTTTATTTTTCCTTCGTATATTTGTATTTTTTTTATTTAGCACCTAGTGAGTTTCTTGAAAAAGGCCAGCCGATGATTTCATACTAGAGGATGGAAAGTTAAAAGGGGAAATTATGGAAATTCACTCTTAATAAAAGTATTTATGAATTTTTGATATCCTTAAAGCCATTTATATATAGATATTTTAAGGTATATAAAAAAAATTAAAAGTACTACTTTAAATTCAAATGAGCTGATCAAAACTTCGTCGAAGGGTTTGTTATAATTGATTATCAAAACTTAAATCTTGTACCAAACTTGACATCTTGACGGGAGATGAGCTATAAATCATCGATCTTTTGTCGAAAAATTGTCCGTCGCCCTGCATTGAGTTTGGGCCGATTCATGGTAAGCTAGAATTTGAACTAGTGTGGGCTGGCCTATATTAGACCAAAATACATGGGTCAGCCCATTCAGCAACTTCGCACGTGGGGTTATGTTTATATATAAAATCAATGTGAGCATCGATCAGGTGTCACTCTCCTATTTATGCATAATTTTTCTATACTTCATCACATTCAATGGGTGAGTGACACCTCATCGATGCTCACATAGGTGTGCACGATAGATGTGCAGCATATCAAAACTGTACATATATATAGGCTAAGAAAATTGATAAAATTACCAAAACATAAAAAATTTATACTTTAAAAGATATTGTATCACAAAATCTATTTGGTAAAACTAATTTGCAATCTAATTTTTATTGGAATTAAATATGTAATTTAATTGGAAGAAGGATAAAAAAAAGGACAAGATCAGAAGAGAGTTTAAGTCAAATGTACAAGTAAGTTGGTTGGAGCCTACATGTCTGGCTGGCATTGGATTCTTGAGTTGTAACGAAAATTTAATATCAGCAATTGTCTTTTGTTTTTTAATCTTTGGTCGTAGGTTGGAGGCCCAATTCATGAAGATGCTTTGGCAGGTGGGCCTCTCCTTTGTACCACTCAAACAAAATTATATAATTTCAATTTTTTTTAAAAAAAAGAACAATACTGTGTAAATTTTATGTTTTACGTCAAAATATCCTTTCAGATTTGATAGGACCATTTTCTAGTCATTATCAGAGATTATGTTTCATTACATTTATAATGAAAACTATATTTTTGGTCATTTATATTTGATTCTCTATATTATAAAATTTCAATCTCAGCCAGCCATATTTATTTTTTTGGTAATTTTAGTCTTTTATCGATTAAGTGTGATGTGTGTATTGTCATGTTAGTACTCAAATGAAAATGAACTTGAATTGTCAAAAATTGAGATATGCATGATTAAGACTCAAAGATAATCAAAATCCAAAATGCAAAAAAATTAAAAAAAGAAATTTATTTAAACGTACGGATAGAAAGTGTTGCTAATTGTCTTTATTCATTTAATAAATCACAAGATTTCAAATGGTCCAATTACTCGAGTGTGAAAGGAGGCAAATCTTAAACATGCGTGGATCGGAGTAGGTTAAGGATATAGACTATAGGCTATTTCTAGGGGACCCCCTAAAGGAACTACACATTCTTGAAACATTTATCCATGCATGACTACTCAATGTACTATAAAATATTATGTGACAAATCTAAATTCATTAATAATTAAATGAGGAATATATGTTTTTACCATATACACAGAGACGGATTTATTCTAGGACTGTACTGGGCTGTAGCCCAGCCCACTTTTTTTTTAGCGACGGTTTTTCAGCAACCGTCGTCAATATTTGCGACGGTTTTAGTACAACCGTCACCGATCCAAACGGCGACGGTTTTAATTCAAAGAGTCGCTATTAGCGACAGTTTTTTGAAAAACCGTTGCTAATAGCGACGGTTGTTTCAAAAACCGTCGTACATCAATGTCTTAGTCCAATCAAGTCCCGTCCATTTACAAGGATGAGACCAAATTCATCCCATATCCTCTGATCCGCCCCATCTCAATTCTACAAAATTTCTCTCCCAAGTCCCAAGCCCTTTAGCGACAGAATAGAATTGCGGACTCCCGAAGAAATCGAATTGCTCATCGGCAAGGCAACAATCCAGGTAAGAATCGGCTATATATTTTTTATTTTGTTTTTTATAGCTTCTCTGTGCGTGATTTGTGGTTTTTTGATTGTTTGTTGTTGAGTTGTTGATTGACTATTACTTGTTTATTTGTTTAATAATTATTTTATTCTTGTTTAGGATTATAATTTGAACTATTTCAAAATGGAACATCAATCTGCTGCAAAGAAAGGAAAGACATTGATATCCTCTTTCTTTAAGAAGAGAGATCGCCAAGCTAGTAAAGATAATTCAATTCCTACGGTCCTTACAATGCAACATCAATCCAGTGAAAGTATTCTATTTCCCAATATCCAAATTCCTTCATGTTCCTCTCCTAGAGACGATCATCAGTCTTCGTCTACTTTTATTGAACGAGATCTGGGAAAAAGAAAACAGATATGTGAATATCATGTTAATGTACGAGATGAGATAAGACGTTCATATCTAAATATGAGGCCTTATCAACCAGATATGTTGGAGTATCCAGGTACAAAATTTGGAAGCCAGAATCGTCGTTTTCAGAAAAAATGGTTTCAGAAATTTTATTGGTTGGAGTATTCACCTTCAACAAATAAGGCATATTGTTTCTATTGTTTTCTTTTCCTGAATGATGTTAATTCATCTAATGTAATTTTTTTAATAATATATAACTTATCATATTGAGTTCAAGCCCCCCAACTCTTATTCCTGGATCCGTCCCTGCATATACATACATACACACACATATATACGTAAGAGGTGTGCGACCGCCACCGTGTCCGGTGACCATCCCCGTTGATCCCTCCACCGTGAGTACAATAACACCAAAGTTTTCAAACACGCACGTCGACTTAAAAATATCACATCTCTATAATTTTACCAAGTATTTACCATATTTTTATGAACATTCTTGCAATAATTTCAAACCCCGTCATCTTTAGACTCATTTCAAGCATATCCACGAAAATTTTGTCGAGTGTGTGCAATAACCGCCAAAATTCACAGTTGTAACGTTATTTTCAAGGGGCCATGCATTATGTAAAATTCGAGTTGGCCTATTTTTATTTTTTTTTAAAAGTAATTGTTTCGAGATCGTCACCTTATTATATAATTGATTTTACAGAGGTAATTAATCGGTTTTAAAAAAAAAAAAAAACGAGGTTCGACGTGTTTTTGGTGTATGTGCTCCAAAATATATTTTAACCTATCAATCTTCAACAGGTGAATTAATCCGATGTGTAAATTATTGATTTAATCAGATTAACGTTTTTCATGATTGCAAAAGAAAATAGTATTAGTACATGTACTTTTCTATGTTCACAAGTATACTTCGAAATAAATTTTGTCTACCAGATTAAAATTTTCTGGTTACGGCTCTGTTGTCATGCATGACCAGACTTGTAATTGGTTTTTAGTCGAACCGATCGATCCGATACGATGTTGAAAACATTCGTTGTGGGTTTATTATGATCATAATAAAAAAATTAAAATATACATATTAATTCGTTCTTGATAGCTAGGTCTGATTTCATGGTTGTAAAATACAATTTACCATTGTATACAGCATATGCTTGTAGGTCTCGGAATCTGAGGAGTAAATAGAAAGATGCTTAACGGGTAAGATACGGACACCACAGAAAAATAGGACAAAATGTTTTCAGACTTGTACTTTGGTTTTTTCACTGTATAATAATAATAATAATAATAATAATAATATAAAAAAGATTATGTATGCAACAATATATAAAGTAAGAAAATACATAAATTTAAGTGAAAATTTTAAGATAGGTACGAATGAACCCTAAAAGAGGAGAGTACTAATTAAAATTTGGTAAAAATTTGTGTGAGATGGTCTCACGGGTCGCATTTTGTGATACAGATATCTTATTTGGGTCATCCATGAAAAAGTATTACTTTTTATTGTGAATATATGTAGGATTGACCCGTCTCACAGATAAATATTCGTGAGACTGTTTCACAAAAGATATATCTTAAAACTTTTGTAGCTTTAGATTCAAGTGACATCAATACGTGACACGACAAGTTTTTCGAACAAAACCCGAATACGGATTAAAAATCTAACATGAAAGTGTGGTTGGAAATGAAATTGTTTTGAGTAATTAAGTACTAGCATATTTTTTTTGTGGTTTCGTTTTTATTTAAAAATAAAAAATAAAAACTTCTGACATCTGTTTAATGAATGAAGTATGAAAAAGGGCAGCTGTAATTAGAGCAGAATTCGAAGTTTTACAGTTTTGTCCCACCTAGGTGAGTTATTTAATACTGTTGTGTGCACATCACACCAGTAATTAATTATCGCGTCATATTTCAATACTGAATTTGTGGGGGAGGTTTGGATTAAATGCTTTTCCCACATAAAAATTAATATTATTTTTAATATTTGGTAACTGATATATTATATTATTAGGAAAATATTAATCCTATTTTTTTTTTACAATTTATTCATGAAGTCAAACATGAAACATACCTTGTTAATCTTATTATTTAGGAAAAAAAATTTAGTGAGATGATCTCATGAGTCGTATTTTGTGATAGATATCTATTTGGATAATCAATGAAAAAATATTACTTTTTATTGTGAATATCGGTAGAGTTGACTCGTCGTCTCACAGATAAAGATTCGTGAAACCATTTCAGAAGATACCTACTCCGATATCTATTGCAACTTCTATTCATTTTTAACATCGATTAGAAACATACATAATAAATCTGGAAAAAGTTTGAAATATCAATTTTCTTTCTGTATAATTGTTAATAATTTCAGAAATTAAATCTAAATTTATACCGAAATAATGTTGAAATTTTATATAAAATATAATTTGTTACTTCAAAACAAGAACATGTATATATATATATATATATATATATATATAATATATTGTATGTATGTGAGATAAATGCTGACGATAATGATGACATAATAATACGAGAAAAGTAGAGGTAAAAGATGGGTTGTTAGAAGAAGGTAAATGTGAAGATGATTGATCGACTGTAAAAATACAGACAGGTAATTAATTATATATATCATCAAATCCATTCATTGAGTACGCACTCCCATGCAGTACTTTTCTCTATCAGTATTCCGCCAACCCTGATACATTTCTTCCCACTCTGCGTGTGTATATCCAGATTTGAGTAAAAAAATTGTAATTCTAATTTTGTAGGGTTTCTGAAATAATACTGATGTAATCGATATTATATATATACGTTGATGACATGTCATCGATTCATCAGAATTATATCATCACTTTGATGGAAAATGACTAAAATCGTAAAAATCCCAAAAATAACAAATAGATAAATATACAGAACTATTGTGAGGTCCAATAACTTAGATACAACAAAAATGATTTATTTAAACTTGCAATGGAAAAATGATTTAAAATACTTCTTATTTTAAAGCTCATTGACTTACTCTTTTTGGGACTTGTTTTTTTTGGGTCCTGCAATCACAGCCCTCATTATATATAATTGAACCTTACTCACAGAACTTCTCACACTTAGTTATGGAATACGTGTCTCCCCAAATTTTGAATCTAAGATCTCGTCCAGACCATACAACTATCGTGACATTTTCCTCGTTAAGTTATATATATAATATAGTATAGTATAGTATAATATAATATAATATAGCGAAGTTCAAATTAGTCAGTTGGATTATATAAGGAGGATTGAGACTATACATCGATTATCGACTGCCGACCATCTAAAACCACAAAAAAAAAATTTATTTATGTCATATTTTCAAAATCTGGATTTGTCAATTCCCAATATATGAATTCTAAAATTTTATTCAATGGGAATCAAGCTGTCTGACAGTGACACTTGAAGTAATGGGAGTTGGTGGAAACATTTTCAAATGGAGATCATAAACGATTAATTAAATTTGATAATTTTTATATTTTTTGAATTAATTTCATATTATTACTTTGATTAAAAAATAATCGCACTTAAATAAAAAAAATGGTGGTTTATTACTTCGAAATTACTTAGACTGAAGCTTTTATGATTTCAATATGATCATTTTTAGTGGTAGACTTCTTGACTATATTTGTGAATAAATATTTAATTTGTCGGTCTCCAAAATTATCTCTATTTCCTTTTCTTAATTTTTAGTTGAGTTTATTTCTAATCTTGGAAATGTACCAGATTTTTAGGTGATTATTTATGAAATTTTAAAATTTTAATATATACATTTTAAAAATACCTACTCCTATATTAATAGTAAACGAAATTTATGCTCTTAAAGAAAATTTAAAATAAGATATTTTTCCTTCCAGTACAGACATAAATATAAAATAGTAAAATTAGTTTCGATAGGTAGACTAAATTTGATTTTAATAATCTAACTAATCTTCATAAATTTACTTATTTTACAAATTTATTCATTTTTCACGAGTACTACATGAAATATATTGCAAATTTACTCGATGTCATGTCAACATTCTAAAAAAAAAAATTGAAATAAAAAAATCGAGTTATTACACTAAAAGTTATCTTACGTATGTACAGTGGCGGAACCAGAAATATGACTTTATATCCGAGCTAGATTTTTAAATTTTAAAATCTTTTAATATTTCAAATTGATCTACTCGAACTAATATAATATTATAAAAAATTTACATGTAATTTTTTTAAAAAAATTGGGTGCGTAGATATATGTCACACACGCACAAACAAAAAATTCTTGCTCTCATCTATATTCAAAATGTGTGTTGTTATGTACGTGAATTTGTAGCATGTCCTCTCATAACATATAGCTAGTCCATGCTAAAAACAACGAACACACTGCTTTCTGTGATTGTACATACAGTTGATGCGAGAGTAAATGTTTGGTTGTACATTATATATATATATACATACATGTCGCTGCTCACATTTATGTGATCATCGATGAGTTAATAATCACCCTATTGGATTTGATGAAATATAGAAAAATTGTACATTCAATAAATGAGGTGTCGCATCATCGATGCTCACATAAGTATGCATATTGAGTTTGCAGCATATATATATATATATATATATGTATATGTATATGTATATGTATATATATATATATATATATATATATATATATATATATATATATAATATTACTTAGGTAAGACGTCATACGGTAGTGATAAAATTAATAAAGGGTTAGGCACGCAGATGGCGTGTGTGCGCATTGAATATCTGTTAAATTCATGAATCTCCCTTAGCAAACAAATTGCAGACACTGTTCAGTGCCCTATCAGCATCTCCGATCCTTCTCCCTTACCCGACTTAAATATCGTTTCATCCTCATTTACTCTCCCCCTTAAATTATGCATATACGTCGGTATATACGACACAAATAACATGTACATACGCTTATATATATATATATATATATACACATAACCTATTTTGGATTCTGGTAATTTACATAGTCAAGATTTGATATCAATGCAATAATCTATTTATTTGTTTTTTAAACAATTTTAGTTATTTTTTGACGGAGTACTGACACAACACTTGATATTTTAACGATTTTTGTCATTATGTTAGCAATATCAGACTTAGGGATGTAAATGAACCAAACAGTTTGCGAGCTATTCGAAGCTCGGCTCGATAAAAAGCTCGTTTGAGTTTGTTTGTTAATCATATCAAACCAAGCCCAAGCTCGATTTTGAGCTCGAAAATTTAATCAAACCAAGCTCAAGCCTAAGGATATTCGGCTCGTGAGCTCGCAAACATGTTTGATAAGAGGCTCGTGAGCTCGAGCTCGAGCTCGGCTCGTTTAGGTGGCTCGTCCTCGAGCTCGAACTCGAGCTCGGCTCGTTTAGGTGGCTCGCAAACATGATTTTGGAATGTTCAATAATATACTTATTTATATTTTTTTTTGCTCTTATTTGTGTCGTTTTGGTTATTTATGAATAAATTTACATTTTTATGTCTGATTTAAAATTAGTTTATAGATATATTTAATTTTTAACAAGCTCGATTCAAACTCAAACTCGAGCTCAATTCTATGCTTATCGAGCTCCAGCTAGGCTTGTTAAACGAGCTATTAATGAATCAAGCTCGAGCCTGGCTTGATTAACATGCTAAACGAGCTTTTAACGAGCCGAGCTCGAGCCTGGCTTGATTAACATGCTAAACGAACTTTTAACGAGCCGAGCTCGAGCTTTTAACGAGCTCAGTAATTTCAATACAAACCAAGCTCGAGCCTGATAATAGAAGCTCGAATCGAGCTCAAGCTCGAACTCGAGCCTCAAGCTGTTTTAAACAAACCAAGCTCAAACCTGATATTGTTTGGTTTGGTTTGAATCGTTTACATCCCTAATCAGACCCAATTGATGCTCTGATTATTGTTTTATATGATGTTCACAATAGAATTGATAAATATAGACAATGGGATCTTTTGTTTTTTAAATCTTGTTCTAGTGAACATTCAAAGTTTTGAATTCCAATCAAGTTTTGAAAATTTATCTAATCATGGGAAATAATATTCATCATGAATTTGATTGACTAATATATGGATCTAGCATCATATATTATTGACTACTACTTTTCAGAACAAAGAAGAGAAGTTGCACTTTTGATCACATGTATTTGTATTTCTGACGCGACGGTGTAACGTGGTGTTGACACGACGTTTACATGGTGCTGATATATTCTGTGAAAAAAGAATAAAATTTGTCGAAAATTGAAAGATACAGAACTAATATTGAAATACAACATAGATGACCAAAATTGTAAATTTGTTCATTAAATATATGTTTTCAATTGAATTAATCCGCTGGCATCACGTTTTTATTATGGAGATGTGACAAAAATAAGTGGAGCCAAGACTATCAAGGAAATGGAAAAATTCTTATAAAATGAGGATTCTAGAGAAAATAGATGAGTCGGTATGACACATGCATGACCCCCTTGTCGTTTGCCTTCAATCAAGATTCGAAGTTTTAATTTCTCCGATACATATAATATATATATGTCACATTATTAGATTTTGAAATTATTTGAAATTTAATGATGTGATGTACAAAGGAATACTTTTCCTACAAATAATTAAAATATACATAGTATTTTCTCGTTTTCTTTTACAGTTACAAAATTATCCTGTTTTTAGAGTTTGTTGCTTGAATATTACATCATTCGAATATACAAAGAAAAAAAATGAAATCTTAAATAAAAAAATTCTACACCATGTAGTTTCAACTCGATAATTCCTTATCTTCGTGTATATAAATTTCCTTGGTTCATTTGATTCCAGCATACGACTAAATTTTCATAGATCTTCATTCTCCAATTCGGGGTTATCTCCGAAGAACACCGCATTCATTTTCAGGTATATCATCCAAGTCAAGCCAACTCATGAGTAGCTAAATTTTAGTTGAGTTCAAGTGTAGTGGCTCTTGTTCCTAGCCAGTCGAGTCGTCGCGCGCAAAATCAGATGCTATTCGAATCACTCGAGCTTGAATTTTTTTTAATGCTTTTAAAAATACAAAATATAATTTTCCCCTAAACATTTGTGTGTGTGTGTGTGTGTGTGTGTGTGTGTGTGTGTGTGTGTGTGTGTGTATATATATATATATATATATATATATATATATATATATATATGTTACCTCTATATTTATGAAATAAATAATAAATGTTAGAAAATGCATGGACAAATATATCCTTCATGGACATTTCTTTATTATATGCATGTACTCTACTTAATAAAAAATCATGTACTTTATGCTAGTATTTTTACATCTATCCTCTTACCTAATTTATTATTCGGACTTAGATATTAGTATTTTAATGCATGATACATTTAAAAATGAAAAATTTTAGAATAACATATTACTGCTAATTAACATTAAAATACATGCTTGTATCATTTAATTAATAATATATACCCAAGTTGATCTTCATAGTTTCTAAAAAAAATGCATTGATGTAAAGTACAATAAATATTATTTTTTGAACATTAATTTATCATATATTGAAACGGTATAAACATCAATGTTGTATCAGGAAAGCACAAATAATTTCTTAGCAAGATTATGAACAGTATTTATTTAGGTTTTGAAACTATTATATTTAATTTTTTGTGATTTAAAATTGAAGTCAGATGTGCATATTAAAAGACTGACACATACAATTCTAAAGAAATTTCAACTTTAAGGAAAAAAATGTCTTATTTGCTCAATGTACAAAATTGGGCGAAAATACTTTTGAAATTTTAGGAGAAAAAAATGACTTATTTGCTCAATGTACAAAATTGGGCGACAATACTTTTGAAATTTGCTTTTGTCATTTAAAGTAAGAGTAAATTTGCTTTGAATCATCACATTCAAGTTTAATTTTATTTTCAATTCGTAAACAAAATATGTGTTTGCATTTTTCAATTAAAAAAATATTTTTGTATCTTTGGACTCATGTGTTTCTTTTTTTCAAATGAAAATCTATACAAATATTAACATATGATATTAATATATAATATTTGTGTGTAAGTTGTTTCAGCTCTGATACTAATATATGATTTTTGAGTACTCAAACATGTATGAAAACTATTGATATAATTGGCAAACTTATATTTCTGATGAAAATCGGTACAAAATATTGAAAATATAATACTAATATATGATATTTGAGTAGCAACTGTTTCAGATCTGGTACTAATATATATGATTTTTGGTTACTCGAACATGTTTAGCAAATGTTGATATTAACAAAGTTATTCAAAATTTAAAACAATTGATACTCAAATATTATATATTAGCATCATATTTTAAATGTTATGTACTGATTTTTAATAAGAAATGAATGCAAAATTAAATTTGGTTTTGGGGATAAAGCAAATTCACTCTTGAATTAATTAGTTGACATATTTTTTAAAGAGTTCAGTTTAAGTTTTAACATGACATATACAACGTATATATATGCGCAGTCTTGAAATATCATATCTATAATCAATAAATGAAATAAATTTCACCGAACATATAATTTCACCGACGTATATATACATAAAATTACAGTTTTGATATATTTTTTTTTTGTTTTGTTTTGGTTTTTTGTCTTTTGATGTACTAAATTATAGTCTTGCTTATGTGTCTTTCAATATTTTGCAATTTTAGATATTTTTTCTGCTAGAATGCCGATAAAGCATTGTGTATGTTTGCGGCTTTGCACCATATCGGTGTCGTATCAACATCATATGACTAGCAACAATATCAAAAAACAAACAATTATAATAGACTAAAAATGAAATTTGACAAAAAAAAAAAAAAAAATACAAACAAGGTAAACATGTGAGACCTAATTTAACTTTCTACACACACTTGTGTGCCGAACGCTACTTCCCCAAAATTTAACGGTTTGCATACAAAACATATCCATATAAAACAAAGGGCAAAAACTTGTGTGAGACGGTCTTACAGGTCATATTTATGAGACGGATCTCTTATTTGGGTCACCCATGAAAAAGTATTACTTTTTATACTAAGAGTATTACTTTTTATTGTGAATATGGGTAGGGATGACCCGTCTCACGGATTCTGACCCGTGAGACGGTCTCACATGAGACTCACTCCAAACAAAGCTACCCATTGGCCATTACTGTCTTGTTTCTGAAACACTATTGATGTCGATAGTTTGGTCCTTTTCAGATCACCTTAAATTACTTTTTTCAACTACTCCAAACAATATTTCATGGGTTTTGTTTAATTTTCTTGATATATATCTCCACCTGCAGATTAAACCCCATCATTTTTTTCATTACTGACCACTAACCCGTCGACCTGTTCTTGGTTTTCGAACTTTTTTTAATTTGTCTTGTTGAAACTCAAGCTTCAAAAGATGGACCGTGAGGGTAATACATCCGATTTCTTCGGGGAATCTGCGTTCAGTGAAGCTAATAATGTCTACAACGCCGCTTCCCCGGACGATATTTTCAGTATTCTCGAGGCTTTGGACAGTGGTTCTGATCATCAAACGGAATTTTCAGCCTTAAACAATGGTGGAGAAGACAGCAAAGAAAGCTTCGAGTTTCAAACAGTTTCTGCAGGTTATTCTCCTTCTTTAAGTGGTTTTTGGGAATCCGAAGCCGAGGCCGAGGCCGAAGCTGTGGCTGCGTCTCCGAAACCGAAGAGACAAAAGTTGAATGCTGCGACAGCATCTTCTAATTCTGGAGAAGGGCAGGAGAGAATATCACACATTACTGTGGAGAGGAACCGTAGGAAGCAAATGAATGGGAATCTCTCCGTGCTTCGGTCTTTGATGCCTTGCTTTTATGTCAAAGGGGTACGTATATATGTTATTTTACCATTTTTTGTGAGTTGGAAGGGTATTACGCAGTTGGGATTTGTCCCCAAACTTAATATTTTAGTATCAGATTACAAATCATCGATTTTATCGTAAAGTCATATTTAGTGTTATATTTTTGTTAATGTACCGTGAATTATATGATACATTTCTCCCTTTTGGTTACTTGGACTAAAACTATGTTTTTCTAGCAAATTGAAGAACTATTGCTAATTGAAATAATGCATGTTTCCCAGTTATTTAAACTTAAAGTTAGTTATAATTTGTGCTCCTCCAAACTCCGGAAATTATAAGAAGGGATAAGCCAGCTGAGACATATATTTTTGGCAAAAACATGTGTGAGACGGTCTCACGTGTCATATTTGTGAGACGGACCTCTTTTGGGTCATCCATGAAAAAGTATTACTTTTTATGCTAAGAGTATTACTTTTTATTGTAAATATAGGTAGGATTGACCCGTCTCACAGATTAATATCCGTGAGACAGTCTCACATGAGACTCACTCTATATTTTTTGATAAGGACAACTATCACAACTCGTCTCGTTAAAGTTGACTGTCTTAACTCGGTCCTATCGATACATTAAAATGGATATTGCATAAGTGTCTCAATTAGTCGTCCCTATATGTCGGCATTACGAAAAAACATCTTTTTTCTGGTAATATATAGTTTTTTGTGATGTATGTTACATGGCTTAAAATATTTATTTAAATCGCATTGTTACTATCAGTTACGATTTTTGACGGAGCGACGAGAATTATTTTTGTTTTAGGGTGACCAAGCCTCAATAATTGGAGGAGTAGTGAATTACATCAACGAGTTGCAACAAGTTCTCCGTTCCCTTGAAGCCAAGAAGCAAAGAAAAGCCTACAATGAAGTGTTGAGCCCGAGACCCTCGCCCTTGAGCCCACGAAAACCACCATTGAGCCCGAGGTTAGGCGTCCCTATAAGCCCGAGGACCCCTCAATCAAGCAGCCCGTACAAGCCTTTGCTGCACAGTAACCAATCATATTATCTCAACTCACCGTCTCTTCCAAGCCCCGTGGACCGATCTCCATGCAATTCGTCGACTTCATCGATCAACGACAGTGTTAATGAACTTGTGGCAAGTTCAAAATCAGCTGTAGCCGAAGTTGAGGTGAAGTTCTCGGGCCCGAACCTGCTACTCAGTACAATGTCCATTCGTATTCCAGGCCAGGTGGTGAAGATCATCTCGGCCCTGGAAGAACTTGCGCTGGAAATCCTCAAAGTGAGCATCAGCACAGTCGATGAAACAATGCTGAATTCTTTCACCATTAAGGTACGTACCTAAAATTATTTAAAGCTGAAGTTTGATTAAATATATTCATATATATATATATATATATATATATATATATATATATATATATGGTTTTCACTCAAATATTATATACAATGCATCTTATTTTTTCTGGACGACTCAAGATTAATTGAGAAATGGACATGACAATTTCGAAACGGTAAACAAAATTCTGACACCAAAATTAAATGAAACATAATCTACACTTCCACAAGTCTTTGTCGCCTTTTAAATTAATTCGTTTTTTAAAAAATTATTTACTGTCTTTTGCAATGTTCCTGTAATTTGTATATATATATATATATATATATATATATATACACACACACACACACTGAGTTGAAACCATGAATTGTTGATGCATCCGTTGTCAAATTAGCAATCGGACCAAAACAGCCGAAAATTAAAAGTTAGTGCATCAAATAAAAAATCTGAATACTTAGTACACTATATGATAGACTAGTGGACCAAAATAGGTATTTTCGCTATCGAGAATTTAATTTTTTTTCAACTCGGTTAAATGTTAAATTTCTTTTTATCCTAATTGATCGTGCGGGATTACGACTAATGAACGTATAATTTGTATCTTATTGATGTATAGATTGGAATTGAGTGCCAACTTAGTGCAGAAGAATTGGCTCATCAAATTCAACAGACGTTCTGCTAATTTCGATTTAACATCGATCGAGTTTTCGAGCCCGAGCTAATTTTTCAGCTGAAAATGCTTCAATAATACGATATTTAGAAATATAGTCGAGTGGTAAAATTTTAGCTTGGAATATTTATTGGTGGAATTGAAGGGTTTTTTGTTTTTTTTTGCTTCAATAAAGCAATGTGGAAATGTATTAGTTAAAACATAATTGCTGGCTAGTGAATAGTGACATGTATTCATGCAGTTCTAGGTTAATTAAATCCTTAATTAGTCAGAAGATGTAATGATTTGTATTTGAATTATATTTTAAAATCTTCTATTTGCAATGAATTTATTGAAAAGCTTATTTTTCTATTTTTTTTTTTTGAAAAAATACTAGTACGTATGATTATAGTCAGAATATTTTAATTTCGGCAGAATATTTTGGCAGTTGCAAGTTAGCCTTTTTGTTGGGGGTAAATGTTTAATTTTCATTTATTTATTTCTATTTTTTTGAGGCAATTACCATTTTTGAGAGTAAAAAACTTTGTTCACTGCCGTCTCTCGTTTACTTGTTAGCGAGCCCTATTCTTCACCTTTGCTTTGTGGGTATCTAAATATACAGTTAGGTACAGTTTGATACATAGGATATGATAAGTAAGGGATATATAGTATAAGGATAAATCAAGGATAAATATAATGAAAAGATAATATGTTGAATGTTTGGTATGATTTTAACAAGAGTGATTAAATTTATATATTGAATTGTAATGACAAAATTAACCATATCACAAAAACTTATATTTCATTGTTATCAAGATCTTGTAATTGCATATCTCAATTCTAAATCACGTGTATATACGATATATATATATATATACACACACGCATATATATATATATATATATATATATATATATATATATATATATATATATATATATATAAATATATATATATATTTATATATACACACACACACGCATATTATATATATATATAATATATACACACACATATATAAATATATATATATACATACACACATGTATATATATTTGTGTGTGTATATATATGTATCTATATATTTGTATATATGTATGTATTTAATAAACATTTAATATTAATTTAAATACATTTAAATTGGGGTTAATTAAGTCATTTGTAATGTATTTTATCATTATATTAAAATTATCACACCTCTTACAAAGGATGTTTTATCCTTCTCAAAATTTATTTATCAAGGGGTTTTTAAAAATGTACCAAACATGAGATAATGGGGATTACTTATCAATCCCACCCTTATCCCATGTACCAAACAATGCCTTAGAATATGCTTTTTTAGTTAGATAAGCGACTAAGATAATCAACCAAAATGGATAAATTTATATGATGCATAAACGACATACGAAGAGGATATATTTTCAACCAATTTGTCCAATTTTTTTGTTTCAGTCTTAATTTGCTCCAAAAATTGAAATCGCTCACCTTAGGCGTCCCTCACCCACGGCCCGACAGGATTGTGAGAGGAGGTAAATCATGGTGACTCGGTCAACCAACAGCAACTAGACTTTATGCTACGCTGCGCACAAAGAGTTCCCTCTCAGCATTCCCTATATCATAACTCAAACAAGTTAACCTATTTTGATTCACCTTCAAACTCTTTGTCAAAATCGATCGACCATACGTCAATAATTTTTGATATCATGTAAGTAACTTTTTAAATGTATTATAGTAAAGTAGAAAAATCAACTACACCAAAACAAATTAAATATTTACATTTATGAAAGGCTGCCTGCTGGGTTAGTCTAGTTATATAGAGAGACAAGATTTCAGTTGTTTTATTCCATGTGTCGAGTATTTATAATTAGAACGTGAAATAATGTTAATTATCCAACATACAAGTGCAGTCTACAAAAGGCAACTTTCCTAAATTTCATGCTAACCAACTCAAACAATAAAAGTCTATAGTCAGCTGATTGACTTTATTGCCTCCTACCTTGGAGACAATCCATGTATTATTTCTTACCTAGCTACTTCTGATAGGATTCGGATGATTCTTCGTACAAAAAATTTAAATAAATAATACTACAAAAATTATACATAATGATAATTTATATTCACTCAAAATTTAAGATCCGATTCCAGTAGGTGACGCTAGTCCGAATGCAGATCTCGAATAGTTGGAGTATTTTATCGTTGTTGAATTTTACGAGGCGAGTTGCGGCTAGGTTGTGGGTCGGCCCATCCTGCTAATTCGTTTTGACGTTGTTACGTTAATTTCTTATTTAACATTAGACAGATATGTTCGAACCAATCCGTTTTTACCCCTTTTTAAAGAAATATATTTTTTGAATAATTGAGTTTATTTATCATAAATAATGATATTAAATCATATACCATGGAAAATAATCTAATATCTATTTTGAGTAATAATTTTGAATGATCAAGAGATTCTACAAGTTATAAAGTTAAAACTTTAACCTTAAAAAATAGTTGAAGATTTATTCGTGCTTCATTTAGGGGTGGTCAAGGTCCAACGAACCAATTTTAGTGGATTTAAATTTTTTATTTAAGAATGGGCTTGTGGATGGCACAAGCGGGCCCCCAAAATGAGCACTTTTAATTATTTTTTTAAAATAAAAATGCAAAGAAATGCTAAAATTAATTTTTGACATAAAAGTGATACTATATAGATAATAATACTAATCAAATATTGATGATGTCAAAAAAATTACGTGCCTTGGGTTCGTGATGAGCTAGAATATGGCAATCTTTGTGGTAAATGTTCTGCCCGAGCTTCCCTTGATTCACTATTATCCGAGCCTATCTGATCGATAATCTCCCTAGGTGAATTCATTTGCAGACAAACAAACATTAAAGAATGTTGAACAGGGTTCCCGCGACGACACTTAAGTCAGTCTGAAGAGCAAGTGCGAATATATAGTACAATGTAAACAAGTAATGAATGAATGTAACAACAAGGAGTCCTGGTATTTGTAAAGATAGAAAGGGTCATAATTCGTGTATGAACTCTGGTATTGTAAGTTATTCATCGCCATACTTGTTTGAGTTTGGGTCGGTGCATTCTTCTGTCGGCTGATCGGCCATAATGTGTTCAGCTGCTCGGATTCTACCGTGTAGGATCGTTCTAGAGCACATGATAATGAAACGGACTCCGAGTTATTTATTGGGCCTCTACTTTAGCCTTGATTGTATTCCATATGAGCCCATCATTTCGGGTAATGGGCTTGACGTTGATCGGATCGGTCCAAAGCTCATCTGGGTCAAGTCGGAAATATGGGGTATCAAACACTTCTCCATTTCACATAACATTAAAAATGGCGAAATAATTAATAATAATAATAATAATGTCATATATTAACTAATATGTACATCAATAAGAAGCTTATTTCAATATTTCTACACTTTATTACAATATAGTCCAAAAATAGAATCAAATATATAATGAAAATCAAGGGAAGTAACTTCAATTTCCTAAGCCAAAACTAGATCCGAGTTGTCCTGATGAGCTATCAAACGAAGAATCCGCGTCTTGAGTAGGCGGCTTCGGCTCGGGCTCGATATCTCCTGAATTATTAATTAACACATTCATAATCGTTGAAATAATTTAATTCAGGAGCCGTGGGACACATGAAATCCTTTAAATAATCCTCCCACAAAAGATGGTCATCGGGAAAAATGGGATCATTTTCGGGATTGAAGTTTGATGTTGAAGGAATATTGCATTGTTTATCATAGCTACTGTCTATGATCTTAAGGCTTGTTTGGATGTTGAGAAATGGTTCATGTTGGGATTCGTTAATTCGATTTTCGTGGGATACTGAAGGTGTTTTCGGTTCATTTTGATGATGGATTATTGGGAATGGGATTGGTGGATCACTACGGCACGTGTGGAGTCCTTTGTAAGTGACTTCGAATGTTGTCGGATCTTCATCTGATCTTTGTATTTGTTTTCTAGCCAAACAACCTTTCCCTTGAGTGCACCTATAATATCCCCTGCAAATTGATAATATATATATACACATATATAAGAGTATATATATATATATATATAATTGATAATATATATACACATATATAGAGTATATATATATATATATATATATATAAGAGTGATTATGAGTATATATATTTTCCAAAATATATAATTATTTATTTCATTTGTCTCAATATAATCAACCACGAATTTTAATTCAGTTTTTATAGATATCATATATATTTGTGAAAATCATATAGCACATCTGAATCGTTTAAAATTTGAAATTTTGGTGTCAGATAAACTATATAACAGTGTTACTTGACATTTTGATGATGAGTGAAGGTGAAATGAATAAACAAACAGTTGACATTCCTATTAATAATGTAGCCTTTTGAAATAAATAAGGAGAATTTAGCTGTCGAGGAAGGACAAAAAATATGGTGTCAAAGGGGTCAAAAGAAAACAAAACGACAACAAAGAGGTTCTTGGATGTGCTCAAGCAAACCTAATTCTTTAAAATAACACATATACACACACTATTATTATTATTATATATAAAATATGAACAAGTAACTTGTGTGTTTTCATTGAGGTCTACCCAATGTGACTAGTTGACTCGGCATTCTAAGAACTTTTTATTTTTATCAACTTGTGACACTTGCAGATATGTACTATTTTCAATGTATATTTTATGGGTTTGATCGAGGTCCAAACATACTTGGCAAAAACTTGTGTGAGACAGGTCTCACGGGTCGTATCTGTGAGACAGATATCTTATTTGGGTCGTATATGAAAAAGTATTACTTTTTATGCTAAGAATATTACTTTTTATTGTGAATATGGATAGGGTTGACCCGTGGTCTCACATGAGACCCATTCAACATGTTTTATATATATCAAGTGGAAATATACATACAGACAAATACATACCTAGGATTTTTGGATCGTAGGATGTCTTTTTGGCCGTATTTTCTCCATCTGTGGCCATCATCAAGCTGTGTCTCTTTTGCTGTCTCTCCACACAATACCATTTTTTGTGTCCACCTTGGCACTCCCTTTGATCCACTGAAAATTTACACCAGATATCCACATATCGTTTAGTACAAAATTCACTCTAATCCTCACTCTTTATTAAAGAAAAACATTCAAATCACTATTTAAAAATCATGCGACTCGTAGTAAATTCATCGTCACTATCATATTATAAAGCATCAATATGTTGCTAGATAACATGAAAACCAAAATCACAAATAGATAATTATATAAAACAAAAAATACACTGATAAATGTCATAATTTTACTGGTAAACACTATGGTGTGCATCTAAATAGTTTAGGTAGAAATACAACTTTAGACCATATGATACGGTGTATAATTTGGTATATAAAAATGTGAAGGAATAGAAATATACAACAGAAAGTACTTTTTATACCTTATCCTACAAGCCTGATCTTCTTGATTTGAATGACTGCTGTGAGGGCTCGCGGTGAGTGGCGTACCGGGAGAATCAGACATTGTTGCCGCCATCACACCACCGCATCCTGGCGGTGCACTGCCACTAGCACCGCCAGCGATACGGCCACCATGTTCGATCACTGACAGCGCACGATCGTAGGTATTCAATATTTCATTCAGCAGATACAAGAGAGTTTCCTGTGAAGAAGACTGCGCATTCATATGCAGTTGTAGCTGCCCAGCCAGCTCTCCCCCATGTGTCAGCTCTTTTTCGAGATTCTTGAAGACCGAATCTGATGGAAACTTCTCCATTTCTTGAACAAATTAAAAATCAAAGTGCAGACTACAAATTCGAATTCTGGCAAGGGAAAAAAATAGAAAATGTTGTCATTATATATGAGAAATTTTCTTGGTTTGAACGGGAAAACACAGGAGATGACACGAGGAGAAGAAGAACGACAATGAAATTTGACTGAGTTATTAATTAAGTGGAACCATTTCTTTTCTCAGTTTTTGGTCAATTAAGAATTGGGTTTGAACCAATTTACTCGGTAGTGGCGACCATTCAACGCATCACTACATGCCATCACGATCTAAATTTAAGTCACACTTCGTACAATATAAAATCTAGAAATTAAACAATCAAGAATAAATTATTCTTTTAAATATAAAATAAATTAAATAACAATTTTATGCATTTTTTTAAAAAAATATAATAAAGTTTCACCTTTCCACGCTTTTTTTTTAAAGAAAAAATATTTTTTCGAAAATAGAGGATTACTATTTCAGAAAAGAACAAAGTCGCCTTTTGCAAAAAAAAATAATAATAATAATTAATAGACACGTCGATAATAATAATTATTAATAATGTGAATTAAATTATAAACTTAAAGATAACAAGATGGATATTGGTTGAAAGACCGCTGGCCAATGAACTGTAGTGGAAAAGTATATTTTATGAATAAAAAATGAAATAAAATAAAATAAGATATGTGATCCAACTAAATTATATATATTAATTATTCAATAAAATATAATAATTTGTATATTTTATGAATAAATAAAACAAAATAAAATAAGATACGGGATCCAACTAAATTATATATATTAATTATTCAATAAAATATATTAATTTGTATATTTTATGAATACATAAAACTAAAATAAAATAAGATACGGGATCCGACTAAATTATATATATTAATTGTTCAATAAATTATACTAATAAAAGAAATTCCACTCCAAACCACGCAACGCGTCGTCTCAGTACTGACGAGTACAGTTTACGCTTCAGACATGTTGAAGCATGAAATATGTTTATATTATAATATGGAATAAATAAATAATGTTTGGAGATTATTTATGCAATATTAATATTCAAGCTTAAACAAATATCAAGTATTCCCCAAGTCTAAAGTACCGCGTTTAACTATGATAGTTGATACTTTTGTAAAATATTGGTCATGATGACCTGACATACTAGATGGATAACCCAAATCTGGGTCAATCTACAAAATAGATTCTTCAGAATCCGGGTTAGGAAAATGCCCGAGACATTCTTCTCCCGAGCGATCGAAGAGCCAGGGCTCTCATGCAAGTGCCCGAGAACTTTTATCACATCTATCTCGAGAAGCGTATCACACTCGAGTATATTAATATGGTCAATCTTATCTGTTAGAACAACATGTCTTTATCGTGTCATATAAGTCATCAGAAAATATGGGCGGTCGACTTGACATATTTAGTAGGTAGGCACTAAAAACAACGTATCTACCACATTTTCTCCTATAAATAGCATGTATTACTTTTCTGTACATGTTTGAAATCTTTGAACTCTCAAGAACACATATATTGCTTGTGTTCTTTGTCTTCAACCTGATCACTTTAGCATCGGAGTGGCCACGTCGGACACCCCTCCGGTGCTCATTCACGAGTTCTTTTCATTGTTTGCAAGTCACGATCGAAGCCATTATCCTTACTCAAATTTCTTAAACACTAAATTATTATCGATTATGCAGTGGATTGCCCATGTATATTGCACCTGATTCACTCGGATATCATCAATAGTAAAGGAAAATTCGGGTGGTTTAGAATTGAATTCGAGGCAATTTATTGTTATGATATTCGAATTCGTGCTTGAAACATATGAATACCATATTAGTATGATAGTTAATTAAATAACGAGATACAATTGGATTAGTTATTATCAAATGAACGGTACACAATTAAGGTCTTTTTTTCGATTTCCGTTAGGAAATTTTAAATTTTAGTAAAATAGAGACAATTCAAAAGTTTTCCTTGCATAATAAATTACATCCTTAACAACTTTTTTTTTATTACCAAAACAGACATTATTTATCAGTGTAGGCGATTGTGTATATTATAATAATTTGATTCTTACTTTTTTTGTAATTAAATGTAATCACAAACTAGGAACAATAATGCTATTGTATTAAATATATATGTATTTTATATAGATAATTGATAATTTTTGTCATTTGGAAAGTGAATAAAATATGATAGTTACGATTAAATTACAAATTTAATCATATATATTTTTATGTTATTTTTTATTCAATGAAAAACAAATTTACTATTTAGAATTGAAAATTTATTTTTTTGACTTATGTACGAATCTGAATTTTAATTTATGTTTGGTGTCAGGGTTCAGATTAAAATTTAGATATAATTTAAACTCAAAATTGTTAGTTTAAAATGGAATAATTGTCCGAATTTATATATTCAATTTTCAGAAATTTTTATCGAATGATGTTGGATAACTAACACATAATCTTTACGTCCAAGAATGAACATATGTACATAAATTTACAAATGATCTAAATACGAGTAAAACGAGTGACTTAAATATACACAATCTAACACATAATAATATAACCTAACTACGTAGAGTTTAACATATAACGATAAATTAAAAATCTCTAATTTTATTTTAAAATTAAAATTTGAAGGTGACTCAACTCTAACAAAATATATATAATTATTTTGTACAATCAAACATGAAACAACGAACAATAACTTGCTAGAAGGTCTTATGCTTCGTGCATGATCTAGATGGATGACGAAACATTTGTTCGGACCATGTATACACACGTGACGGGCTATATTAAATGATTTTTTTAAAAGAAGTTGGTGAAAAATCGTTAATCAAAATATTTTTTGGGTTCACTCTCTATCAATAAAATTGTGGTATTATGTCATACAACATATGGTACATTTCATGTGGAAACGTGGTACACTTCATGTGGAAATGTGGTACAAAAAAATAACTTGGAATTGAACAAAAAAAAAATCGACGACGGGAGATTGAAAGTTAATTTCCCGTTTTTTTAATATTAAATAAAAGTCTAAAGTGAAAATAATTTACCACAATTTTCTACCCAAGTGAGATTGCATGGAGGACATGCACGAAGCCACGTGCCCAACCCCATTAACTCTGTCTCACACCTCATCACCCTACTCCTACACATGGCTGCTTCAAATATGCTGCCGAAATCCTCAGTCGAATCTAGAAATCGCACACCATTGTAACTCCTTTTCCGTTGTTTTCTGAGCGAGAATGGTGAAGCTTGCGTCGGCCCGGGAAATCCGAATGTACGGCCCGAGATGGGCTCGGAACAGATTGGAATATATAAACGCCGGCCTGTACGTCTTCGCGACGATCGTGCTTGTGTGTGGATTCGCGAGCCTGTGGACAAGCCAGGCTCGATACGGGCTGGTTTTGGCCATGATAGGTTTGTTGATAATTTTATTGGTGAACGTGCATGATCTTGTCGCGCATCTCGCCGGAATCGATTACAGGTTGCCGTTGATGGAACTCGATTTGCAGCTGGGGCTCGTGGAATTCGCCGGACCGTTGGTTTTTGCTATCGGCACTCTTCTTTTTTTCTTGGCCACTCTTTTTCTATTCATTCAGGTATCGTGCTTATTACCGTGTTACCTGCTGGGTATCTTTTACTTTCGATCGGTTAAATTTGGAGTTAAACCCTCCAGCTTATTCCTCTGATTCACGCAAAATGTCAGTTATCTGATTTCCTAGTTTTGATTCAATCTTCCATTTCGGAATTAACTAGTGGATTGGATGACGAATGACTGGATAATAAATAGAAAATACGAGGATTTAAATAATATTATTCAGGGAAAATCATTCTTGATTGATCGGTATGACGTAGCTTTGCGATTTTAGTAATATGTATATATTCAGGGAAAATCGTTCTTGGCTGTGCCTCATCTATGCTATGCTATATTGATACAAGGTTGAGGGGCTTTGAGTACGTGAAGTTTTGGTGTCAAGATCAAATTTTTATGTTCCAAAAGTACTTCTTTCAAACTACAAAAGATTCTGTTTTATTTAATAATAATGGCAATTTTCCCTGTGCATTTTTTGCAGGCAGGAAAACGATACGACTATAATAAGTTGGAAGTACATGCTTTAAACATGCTTATTGCTGGTCCAGTTCTATGGTTGCTTGGATCCATCCACAACTCCTGTCAAATCTATGAGAGAGCGGACGGGACTGTTCAGATCTTGCAGGGGAGTGTTCATATACCATTCATGATGGCGAGCTTGTTGTTCCTAGTCGGCGGTATTATCAATAGCCGAGAGCAGATTGGTTACGATCGCCGTGGCTTGGATCTTCTGGTATTTTATTCACTTAGTTAAAACAATTGAATATGCTTGTGATATTCTGCTCATTTATGCTGATGACCTGCTCTCGTCGCATATGTCCACCTTTCTGAAAAATTGCATTTTTACATCAAGTTTTGTGTGGAAACCATGTCTGTTTGTGTAGCTTGAACTTTAAATTTAAATGTTTACTAGATATCCCAACGTTTACTTTTGTATACGTACAATATGAAATGATTTCCCACTGATATTTTTGTGTCGACTTGTGACGCAATGCGATTAGAACTTCCGAGTCGAAAGTAATTTTAGATCAACTATTAAACCCTGTTTCATGATCCTTAGGCGGTGAAAGCCACCTAGAAACTGTTGCGTGTTCTGTACGAGTCTCAGTTATATTAATGGTTACTGAAAAAAATGAAGGCTGATTAATGTAAACGAGTTTCTTGATCAAATGTTCTGCACTTTTAAGACAGTAATTGTTGAGGCTGCTCAATGTATGGACTGAATGATTAATTGACTTCTAAAATGAGACAAAAATGGGTGCAGGGTGAATCATGGATTTGGTTGTGTGTATCCGGAAGCATATTGCTTTTTCTCGGGGGCGTGGCAAACGTCCTAAAAGTTTTTGAGATGCAACATGGTAGTGAATCAAGACTAGAGAAGCTGCGGGGTGGTGCACAAGACCGTTTGGTTCGCATAAGAGAGGGGCAAGTGCCACTCATCGGAGAAGAACAGAGGCAACAGAGGCCAATAGCTAGGGATGAGGGGCAACCGAGAGAGAGGCAGGTGCCACAAGTTAGAGAAGAACAGTGGAGGCAGCAAAGACCAGCTGCCGTGGAGGAGGGGCAGTCGGGCGTGACTACAACCCCTTACAAGGATGTTCTTGTTGGTTAGGGCATCAAACATTTTCTTCCATTTTTGCATGAAAAGTGAAAGCAATAAGAATGTACATGGATCTTGTGTTCCACTTTGGAAACCTTAGAGAAACTTGTGCTTTGATTTGGTTTTCATGAAAACTGGGGCTGAATTATGCTGTTTCTTGTCTTGCATTGTCGAGACATTTATAGATTATCTAATCTTGCTTGGACGATGCTTTGATACTAAAAGAAATTGAATTATCAAAATTTTAAAAATATTATTTATACTCATGATTTTAATGATATATTAGTTGTCATTTTTTTGGGAGGTGTTGGATAATTTGATACAAAAAAATAGCAACCTAATAATAAATGATTACCTTTAGATTTATATTAATATTAGAAATTCAAATATTAATATCTAGGCAAAATATTAAGTGAGACGGTCTCACGGATTTTATTTGTGAGACGAATCTTTTATTTGGGTTACCCATGAAAAAATATTACTTTTTATGTAAAGAGTATTATTTTTTATTGTGAATATGAGTAGGATTGATCCGTCTCACAGATTATGATCCATGAGACTGTCTCACATTAGACTCACTCTAATATCTATTACTATATACAAAGAATCTCTTGACAAAAAAAATAACATCTGTCCTTTTTCTCTAAAATTGTCAAAATATATACAAATTACAAATTGGTTTTACTTTGTTTTTTTTTTTATTTCAAATTATATTTTTTTATAAATTTTAAAATTATGATATAATTCATATAAATATAATTAATTTAAATTACTGTATAATCTTTCTTTATTTTATATCATTATAATATTAATTTTATTTGAACATAAAACAAATTAATTAAAAAAAATATTGTACATACGTTAAAAAATTAGAAAAATAAATACGTACCATAAAAATTCGATCATTGTGTTGGATTCTGGCAAAATACCCACCCCTTCGAGGGTAAAGATTGAGTTGGCTCCAAGATGCAGCAAAACAAGTTTATACAGAAGGAAAAGGGTATTTTCTAAGCCAAAAGGATGTAAAGATAAGCTGTGCTGTTTGCATTATATTAAATTCTACTGAACTTGAAAATATCCGTCTGATCTTCAATGGGGAGCGTTCCAATATTAAAGACGACTGAATCAGAAGCAATGTTATGCACCTCTCTTTATCATTTCCTATGGCTGTGAAGTGAAAGCGATGTCTTCATTCTTGGAGTTGGGGGAAAGAGACGTCGAGCTCTCCGTCTTCCGAACTTTCTTGTTCAGATGCCTCATTGGTCCCGTTATCACCTGAAGAAGTTCCAGCGGAGTAGCTGCAGGATCCAGCTCCAGGCAATCTTTGGGGGCGTTTTGAGCTTCTTGGCCAGAAAGTAAATGGTTTGGGACCTGATGAGAAAATTGGAACATCTCTTCCTTAGGTATTCTCTTGATCATTTCAGGGTCCAAATTTGAAAAAAATACTGTTTTGAACCCGACCGCCTTCACAAGAGGAGCAACAGTGACACCCATATCCTCGCTATAGTCAGCTAATACCGTCACCATATCGTACTTGTGTATAACTTCATCAGGTGTCTGCTCACTCCAATCAGATGACCAGTTTTTGTAGAGTGCCCAAACATCACCCTTCCTGGGGAGTAATAAAATGCCTCCACGCAGCCTTTTCGAATAACTAACCTTGTGAGAAAAAGAATTGATGAATTTACAAGTTTCATGTTTGCCCACCCTAAATTCTCCGCATGTTTTATAGAAACCTGAGCCTATCCAGTCTAGATTACTAAATTCACTGTTAGTTTTTGAGTTAAGCCAGCTAATCCCTCAACTTAAATGGCTTCCTAGAGATGACCTTGTTGATTAGAGCATAGAAACGTGGCATGCCATCATCATTGTCATATGCAGCCCAAACTTCATTATCTCCAAAAGAACTTTCAGTTCTATCCAGGTCAAAATCATGAAAATCGGGATCTGGAACATTTATGGATGCCACTGCAGGATCATCTCTCATGGCATTACCAGAAGCACAGTTAACCTGATATTTTTCTGCTTGCTTGGCTATCCTGGCAGCAGACGACTCACCTTGAATTATCTCTTTCTTGCTTGCTTTCATCTTGTCTTTCTCTTTAGTCACAGGCTTGGATATCATCTCCAGCTGCCATTCATTTAGCTTCTTTTGAGTCTCCCGTCGAGCCTTGACCATAAGCATGTTTCGGGTTTCCATGGCTGTCAACTCTCTAGTGATGTTTGGCTTATCGTATGTTCCAGAAAAGTCATAAACGCTTGATCCAGCACTCGCACTGGAAGTTCCAAATCCACCATGTCCCTGGGATGAATTATTGTTAGTTCCAGATCTCCTGACATCATCATCTAATTTTCTCTTTTTAATATACGCCTCCCACCCAGAGGAGGCATGTGATTCAGTGTGTGCTCTCTTCAACTTATCCCGTGCCAGTTGAACAACATTGGCAGCTTTGACAGCAATCGAAGGATCTCTGCTACCTACAGTAGCTGTTCTAGAGAGTGAATCCTGATGTTGGTTAACATGCCTATTGGAATTTGGACCTGACTGGCCTGTTATTGACTTTTGAGCAGCTCCACAATTTTTTCCAGGATCGTGAGCATTTCGATCGGGTACATGATTACCATGAGTAGAGTGCCGCTGCGGAGGAAACTGATTGGTTGGATTGGAACAATTGTATGGCGAAGCAGTCTCTGTAGCCTTAAAGGCCTTTTTACAATTTTGACAAAGAAGAGTATTGTTTAGATATATCTTCACATACTCATAATGGATCTTGCACAAATCACATATCGTCCAAAAAGTATCAGTTCTTTGATGGGATGGAGTAGGAGTAGGAGTAGGAGCAGGTTTAGGGGGCAGCTTCACATAATTATTTTGGGTCACTGGAACTGATGTCCTGCTTGCAAAATTGTAATACCCATTCGCCCTGGGTGCCGCTGATGGACCACCATTATGCACAGGAACCTTCTGGAGAAACCCCTTGGAGACCCTCCTTTGATTATAAGCCAACCTCTTTGCCTTATCAGATAACAAAGTCCATGCTTCAGAAACCAGTTTAAATGCACCTTCGGCACCAACAGATTTATTTTTATCAGGGTGCAGCATGAGGGCAAACTTCCGGTACTGTTTTCTTATTGCTTCATCATCAGCCGAGGGGCTTACACCAAGTACTCCGTACCAATCTACTTCACCACTTATCTTATTCTCTGCAGACACATACACATCCAGTGTCGCCATCAACTGGGATATTCCATCCAACCCTGCATACAGAGTTTGAGCTTTCAAGGCAAATTTTCTCGCATCTCCAAACTCCTTTTTCTCTAACTTGCCGTTAGCAATTGATTTGGCCCGGAGGGCTTCATCTTTATTGCACTCCATCCTTCAAAGTGATATGCCTCTAGTTTTTCATTTTATAATCAATGCATGTACACTTAAGTCGCAACAAGAACTATTGAATAACAGGGATTGTTTGGCAACAAAGGTCTTCCAATATAAGAATTTCCAAGTACCTGAAGCCTGACAGAGGATAAAATATATGTTTTACAAAAAATTTAATATAACAATCCCAGAACAGAACCATTCTGATTAAAAATCAACATTCACAGAACAGTCTGAGTTCATAAACAATATCACGTGAGTCATTTTTTGATAATTATCAAGATTTACTAGGGCTGAAGGATCATGATAAACCTAGCAACCCTGTCATTACAGCATATCGGCAACTAACGGGCTCATGACTTCAAATTCCAAAGTAATATCCTCAAAAGGCTTGGAACCACATGTGAAATCAATAATTGAGATCACAACTAAAATAAAGACGCAAAAAACTCGGCTTGCACCATGTCTAACAGCAACGGTGCAGCCAACAGATTGATAAGCCCACAACAATTACATTAAAATTTAAACCAGCCCCACATTATTGAGCACCCTATCTTCTCAACATTTGAAAAAAAATCTCAAGAACTAAAGGCGGATAAACACGGACAGTAAATTTACGAAGAAGAAGCAGCGACACTCTATCATTACCTATGATGGACAAGTATGGACGTTGGATTAGATAATTTTCAAATTATAATATGAACCAAAATGATACGGCTAATTTATATAAAGATAAAAACAAATAAACAATAAACGTGCACAAATTATGCATATGTATATTAATAACAAAAAATATCATGAACACATCAACAATTAAATTAAACAATTTTTTGTGCAACACATTAAATTTCAAGTTTATTTTAAAATCGATCTAATGATCATAAATAATAATGCACACGTATTATAAAAAGTGCACTTCGTTTTTATCAATAACTCCAGATAATATTATTTGGATTTTTTTGAAAAAATTAATAATGAAAAAATCTTAATTTTTAAAATATTGCCAAAAATGATCCCTACTACTTTTAAAATCAAATATAATTCTTATCCAATCAGACATGATCAGGATACTCCATTGACCTTATCGGATGCTGTATCCAATTAATTTTTAAAGTTCCTCATTGGATGCTTACAGTAACTGTACCCACATCTACCATATTCAGGGAGTGTCTTGATAGAATACATGGTCATTTTTAGAGTATCCATGCATCAGATATCATGATATATGGAAGCTATATTTTTGCCATCTGATTCAACTTAGATGGATAGAAACTTTTCTAATACGTCAAAAGGAGACATCTGCATAATCATACATGAATATCCACTTTCAGATAATCGCCTGAAGTTATTCAATCTGATTAATTTTTAGTTTACAAATTCAAAATTCAAAATTCAAGGGAAATATGCTAAAAATATAATGTTCAAAAACTTAATTTCCAGTCTTTAGCCAGTGGGTGCTTATAATTCTCATACCATTAGTTTCAACATTATCAATGGATAAAAATACTCCTAGAATACACGAGAATATAATATAAATTTCGCCCAATATGCTCGTCTAAACGTCACAAATTCTTTTGGATTTGATCATAGTTGTCAATAGCGAGCTATTGCCCATAGCAAGGCGAAGTGAAGCGAAGCCCCGTTGTAGGCACGGGGCTTCGCGCACTACACTTCGAGATAGCAAGCGATATCGTCGCTATCAACGCGACAGCGTTTGAGGCGATAGCGTCAATAGCATCGCTATAGGAAAGAAAAGCTGTAGGACATTTTTTTTAAACAATGCAGAATTTTTTTAGGACCATTTTGCACAATTTTTAGGCCCAACAATATATGAAATCAACGATTCTTATCCTCTTCTAATTAAATCTTCTTCATTTCTCTCAATCAACCCTTACGTAAACCCTACCATTCTCCACTGTTACTTCTCTTTTGTTGCTCGTGGCTCGCCGGACATTGGGATGTCGGCCGCCGGACTTACCTTACGTCGTTGTCGGTAAATAGGAAGATCTTCACATCTAAACCTACAGGAAGCTCGAAGGCCATATCTACACTTACAGGAAGCTCGAAGGCGATCACATCTAAATCTAGACGGAAAAGGCCAATAGGAACATCTACTACATTTAGACTTGTAGATGAAGAGGATGAATTCGACTTTAATGCAGAAAGTGAAGAAGAGAATTATGTCGAGCGCTATGCAATTTCAAATGAAGGAGATGGTCTTGATTTTGATGAAAAAGATGAATTTTAGATTACGTTTTCTAGTTTTATAATTAAAATTTTATATGCTTTGAACTTATATATTTATTATTTAAGCATGAACAATTGAATTGATGTTAGCATATACTATATATTATATATTTATATACTTGTGGCGCTTTATTTTCAAATAGTCCTCGATACGCTATTATCTATAGCCACGGGTAACCTCGGCGCTACAGCCACGGGCAACCTTTGCGCTACGGGGCGCTACGCGCGATTGACAACTATGGATCTGATCGGATATTTAATTTGATATATGTAATTCCATATCTAATCCAGTAATATCACATGGAAAGGTCTTAGTGGAAATCTGATTGAGTATGTTTTCGGGTCGGATACTAACAAATACACATGATTTCTGGAATTTTTGGCACATCTCTACCACCAAGTGCCGTAAAGTTGATGACACAACAACATTAACGTTGAGTAATTGATATTTGCTTATTATGTTATTATTGATGAAATGTATATAAACTACATATGTACATTTATATTTGGAAACACATCAAATTAAGATCCAAACATAATTCGGAGAATCCTAATTAAATCTAACTAAACTATAACGGTACATCTTTCAATTATATGATCTTTTCTAATGATTAGTGATCTGTGAGTTTCTTTCCAACACATTACTGCTTATATTCAATTTTAAAATTATTCATTTTCATGAGACACTAGTAAGACACGACTTCTCAATGATAATTAACCAACAACCATGACGCAATCATGAGTCCATGAACCGTGCCATTTAGGTGTTTCCTGCACTTGGAGATAGCTAGTGCTGAGGATTAGCCTTATTTTTGTCCTAGCATATTCTTGTCAGATTTAACATCTAACATGAACTTTAAGGAGAAACAACAGTGGCAATGAAGTAGCTCAAATCCTCCGGCAAAAACCCTTAACAAAACATAAACTAATTTCAACAGCATTAAACGAAAACAGCTTAACACTCACAGATCCCAAATTAACCCTTAAATCAACGGAAAGGAGCATTTCCAGATATAATCATACAAAAGATTGTCAAACTGCCTAATTCAATTCAGTACACTGCCCAAAAACCCTAGATTCCAGAAACAAAAATTTAATTTCAACTTAAAACTGCTCACATGAAAAATTAAAGGGAATGTAAAATTACTCGCGAAATTCGGAATTTGAATAAGCTGGAAGAGTGATTGCTTGATTTTTCCCACTCCCCCGCCAAACTTAACTGGGACAAAATCCTAGTGGCAATGGAGAAAGTGATCGAAACAATAGGGTTATGAGGTAGTTGCATTTCCTAGTGACGCAAACTATTGGGTTGAGTTCCCATCTTGGAGTTAACCGTGGTTAAATTTGCACATATAGCTTAACCATGGCTGTGAGATATTTCCATTTCATGGTGGACAGTGGACACAAACTTTTGGGTTCCCACCTCAGTTACCTCACTTGAGTTGGAGTTAACCATGGTTAAATTAACACATTTGGAGTAACCATGGTTACATTTTAACTCGTGTATTTTCTTAACTCTGGATACTTTTTAACCTTAATCAACTCTTTTTATTTATAAAATTTTAACATTTATATTATTTGAATATAAAATGTGATATAAATTCCAATTCTATCATGTAAAACAAAAAAACCAATAAAAACAATCATATTGAGATTTTTAAGACCGGAGTCATATTAATGATTGGAAAGGTGTGTAAATTGGGTTCACTCGACCCTACTCCTGCGGACACTGCCCGCTAGGGTCGATCCAACGGCTCGCATTTTTCCGAGTCAAATTTTTTATTTTTTTTTAATGGAGGTGGGCCCGGATCACTCATATGGAGTGATCCGGGTCGTTCATTACCCGTGCAGGCACTGCCTGCACGGGCAGGGTGATACAATCCTGTAAATTGTATTCTAGGTTTTTTTTGTAAGAATTGGTTTATCGTGTTTTACGTACATAAGATAATATGATGAATGAATGAATTTTAGCTAAAAAATAACATCAGAAAAAAATTTAGGAGACGATCTTACGAGTTAATTTTATAAGACAGAAATCTTATTTTGGTTTCTTATTGAAATTTATTTCTTTTTTACGCCAAAAGTTTTAATTATTTTTGTAAATATGAACAAAGTTAATTCGTCTCATAAATAAAAATCAGTTATACTGTCTAACAAAAAACCCGGTGTTACTTAATACATTAATGATTTGATATAATCTTTTATTTAAGAGAATCCATTTTCTTGCAATCTTGTCATACTATACCTGTGTTTAAAGGCAACAAAAAGGTTTATCTAAACACCAATCTTGTCATACTATACCTGTGAAATCTCTCACTTCAAATCCATCGATCTGCATAAAGAATTTCAAATACATTTGTATAATTAGGATCAATTGACAACAAGAGAATCAAAATATCAACCACGTCTTTATTAAATTAAAATTAAATTAGACCACACATTTGAATAGACCACGAACACATTTATGAGTCAAAGAACTTCTACACAATCACCAGAATTTCTAAATTACAAGACAAATTGCAAGAAACAAACCAATGAATAAACAAACCATAACCCTTGGCTCGACAAGCGAGTATGAATTAGAATTGCAAATTCATCGACAAACTCATCAACTCTGTTGGGTCTCCTCTGACTCTGGTTCAGAATCTAACTGGGATACCTCGGGTTTTGGTTCGCAATCTTGCTTTGTTTCCTTCAGTTCAGCTTCAAGATGTTGAGGAATTTCCTCTGGCCTGGTTTTATCATGGCAAAACTTCACGACGATGCAGGTGATGTTGTCAGCACTACCACGAGCGAAAGCAGTTTCCGTCAACTTCCGAGCTCCTGCTTCGGGGTCGTCTTCTGTTTGTGCTATCAACACAGCATCCTGAAAACAAGGGTTCACAATGATGTAAAGCCAGTAAACTGTTACTAAATTTGGTCTCGTTACCGGTATTTTGGAATGTATTTTTTTGTAAGCCAACAGCAAATATGATATATGTGTCATTATGTAAAAATAATATATATATATATATATATATATATATATATATATATATATATATATACACCAGAATATTGGTCAATAAGGTATAATGTATTTATTTAGAATGTAGCACGAGTATTTTATGTGATTGAACAGAAGTTAGATTTAAAATAATTATTACTATCAGGAGTTGTTAGAATAGAATTAAAAATAAATAGATGGAAATGAGACGTTCCAATTTTGGATATAAAAAATGTTCTCCAAAAGTGAAAACAAGTACTTGAAAATTCGAATATATGATAAATTATTAACATCTTTATCCATTAAATACAATTACCTCATTAGGTACAACGTCCCAAAGACCGTCACTAGCAAGAACGAGTAATTCAAGATCTTGATCAACTTCTTGTTCCTGAAAATTCACATGACAACATATGCCCATTGAACTTAGTACATTACAAAGTGTATTTCCCTGAAGTATCAAGTAACATCAGACTCGAGCTGATTTCAAGGTAAACCATCTGCCTTCTTACTACACCGAGATCAGGCTACTCAATCATGCGAGACCAACTGAGTTCATCAGTATATGGAAACCAAAATATTCAATGATTATGATCTGAGGAAGTACCTGAACTTCAGGTTCAGCCACTACAAATTGCTTGAGCATGCGATTTCCGAACGCACGAGACATGGCCAATACACCTCCAACCCTCCAAGTGCCTGAAACAATAGCAAAAGTTGTTATGGCTACTTTTGAAATCCTTTTTAAGGATCGATTTTAAAATGTGACAGGCCACATCTTGGTTCCTGGGGTTCATATTCTTGCTCGAAAATAATCTATCTTTCCAAGCACCTGTAAATTTTTCACCCGTGGCAACCAGTCTCTCAAACAGTGGAAAGAAAAAGGTAACATAACTAAACATACGGGACATCCCTATCTTTAGAGGATAGAGATCGCATACTTTCATCAATGATAGAAGGTGGGTTTAGTGAGATCACAAAGATCAATCAGTCCACAAAATATGCTGCATTTGTGCCCATTTGTTCATCAAGAGAAAGTAACTCCCTATGTTATCATTGAAGGATTCTCATTTGTCTATTGGAATTGTATACAAGGGTTAATGATGATATATTCTTGATCAAGCACACCACCTCTTGGTGTCTCGGGAATGATAAGATTTATTGGAGGCAGATTCTTGCTATTTATGTACAGATATCAAAACGAGCAAGCAGGATGAGACAACCCACCATTAGGCGGAAAGAGGTGGGCCGGCCCACCTTTTAGGTAAGATGGGAAAACACCAACCCAACCCACTTATTTTTGGTGGAGCGGGCCAATCCGACGGACTTGTGTATAATTTGGCGGGTTGAGACAGGCCAACTCGCAACCCGCCACAACCCACCATTGGGCGGGGTGGGGCACCATTTGATGGGTTGGGAAATTGCCGACCCAACCCACCTATTTTACATGGCGGTATGGCCCAATCCGACCGGCCTAGCCCCATTTTGACACCTCTATGGATATGCAAAGAAATTGAATAAGCTTTAGCGGTGATTTATGACAAAGATAATACCTGCCCACATCACGATACCTCCAGCATTTTCAATTCTTTTCCTCTCATCACTTCTATTTGGTTTATGATCTTCTGAAAGTGGTATTGCTGTCAAGCAAGCCAAGGGGGGTGATTTGTCAAAAGAGATTTTAAACTTGATAAGTTTCCAAAGTATAGTAAAAAGAGCTGTAAACATACAATATATCAAAAAAGATGTAGATCAATAAATCATATATGGTAGCTCAAATTTTTAAAAATGTTGGCTCAATATTTTGCTGACATACTGATACGTTAATTTATTAATCAATCCCGCCAATTCTTAAAACTCCATATATGTCCTAACAAAATCATCCACCATTTATAACGAAATGATGGTAGTGGTCATTAAATAGTAATTCCAACTTGAAATTGTGTTTGAAAACAGAATATTGCCTCGACGAATCTGCAAAAGTTCAAACACTTCTGAAATTAGCCAGACCAGGTATGGAATTGTGAAGTTAAAAAATAATCATTTTAATCCTAACGCGTAAATATCATAGGAAATGGAAAGAGAGACCAAGCGAACTTTCTTTTATTCAGATCGCCACTTTAGGTAACTCAGTTCCTCGCTCTGTCCATATGTACGTCCGGGGAGCATTAAGTTCAACTATCCCAACTATCAAACTGAACTAAGTGGTCATTGTGTAATAACCAATGTCAATTTCTATCAATTTGCAGACTGTTTCTTGCTGAGGGAGACTGCCAGATTCGTCATAATACCTAGACTACTTTATAAGAAAACTAAAATGTGATTACCTTTTCCAGCTTTGGATATTATAGTTCGAGAATCTCCAACATTAGCAACATAGAGGTGATTGCCAACAAGAACGGCTGTAGAAGCTGTTGAGCCGTCATCCCGAAAAGTGTCTTTTTCAGACTCCAGAAACTCTCTGTCAGTTTGCTGATATGCCTCACCTATGATTTTATCCAAGTTATTTAAATGTGCCATAAAAGGATAGACATTGACAACATAGAACCACCCAACCACTGGTACAATTACTTCTACACAAGGTTTTTGCCCATGATAAAAGGTACTTTTGTTAAATATATAACAGCAGCACCGGATATGGTGAGGTGAGGTGAGGTAACCGGCAGGATCAGACAAAGGGAATGGTGAGAATATATCTTTTATACCCTGGGATCCCAGACAAATTAATAGCTCTAAAGTCCTTACAGAGATAAATTCAGGAATTTGATTCGTTGTGTAACTACAGAGCTGTCACAGATATATAATAGGGAGGCACAAAAAGCAAGTAATAAATTACCATGGTCTGGAGGAAAATAATCAATGTGCATTAACCATTACCGTTTCTTACAGCATAGGACTACCATTACCCTCTTCGATAAACAGATGTGAGATAATATAACTTCATTGGCCCTCAGAGGCGAACAGTTGAAACAAACCGAATTGCATGATACAGGGCACATGTAGACAAGGAATTGGGAACTCAACTAGCAGGCAGCACAGATAATGGTAAACACATAATATCCCATACAATTGGTGCAGGTTGAGGAAGCTCTTCCAGAGATTAACTCAATAATTAGGGACATATTTAAAGTCCTCAAAGCACAAAAAAAAATGCTTAAGTTGATACAACTCAGTTCCCTGGTCATCAAATATCAATATTTTTTAAGATAAAAAAACAGTGAGGAATAGGGTTATCAACTCACTTAAAGCCAGTTTCACATTTCTAATAAATTCTGAATGTTTCATGATATTCTCAAACAGGTGTTCCTTCAAAAATTCAGCAGCACGAGAGCCACCATGACCTGTAACAACAAACAATCCCCATTAGAAGAGTATTATGCCATCTCACTCCTCTTGATCTTAAGAGCATAAATTAATGAACAGTAATTACGAAGCAAGATTTTAGTTCAAAACTTGTACTGTCTCAATTTTACGAGCCATATTCAAGCTGGGGGACAACAAAGGGGAGAGCTACCATCAAATATCCCAAAAAGGTAGACTGATTGCCCATCAATTTTGGAAGTCTTGATATCGTAGAAATCCTCCATGCTAGCCCTTTTCCCTCTAAAACTGGAATAACCACAACTTAATCTTCCATCTTCACTGCCAATCAGGAAAGAAAAAGTGAATCCAACCTCAATCAATAAAATTGTTCCACGAACATAGTCCGACAACATAACGAAAGTAGAAACACTCTCCCAGCCGATAAACCACAGACTTTGCACATAATTCAACTATGCGATAGCAAGCATGGCGCTATAATGTAGTAATAAATATCCAGAACTTCTCATAAATATTTATCAAAGAATATATGTTGAACAAAAGTTGGGAAAAATGGAAGAGAATGTTGAACTAAAGTTTGTTAAAAATGGCCCACAAACTTGAACCCTAACGCTGGAAGTCTGGAACAAGATGCAAAGTACCATCACAATACATGCCATCCGTCGTGTCAGTTTGTGGTATAAGCTTTTGATGAAGCCTGGACCAAATGCACTAAAGAAGCTTTACTCTTTTCGTCCAATATTATCTAAACAATTAACTATGTTTCTTTTTTGTAAGGTTCATAAATTCAAATCACCATAAGTACCCTCACAGAAGCCTAAGGACATAGAGATGAGCGCAAGGAACAGTCAAAAAAATGATTTTGTTTAACATAAAAAACACAATACAGCACAACCAACACAAGTTCTTTCCATCAGTCCAGAAAGAGAATGACAGATTAGAAGATGTTTATAGCCAGTTGAAGATACTCCAAAGAAATGATTTGAAAGGGCCTTTTTAAAAGTGACGATCATTATTGAAATTTGAAGCAAGTTTTATGACAAAAATGAAAGGGTCTTGTCTCAAAAGGTATTCGCTTGAAACCAATTATAATAAAACGTATAAAAGTTGATAGTAAGCCGCATAAATAGGTTGTAAGGCATGATGACGCAGAGAGAGGTTATATATAGTAACTGAATCATTTCTACAACTTTTATTTAAATATACTCCTATGAATGACAAAAAAAACGGCAAGTAGCATCTTCCATATCGCAACCAAAATAGCAACCGCAAATAAGAATTTTATACCTGCCAAAGAATGATTGAATACCAAATATCCACATAAATACAAAAACTAACAGAATTATTTAATTCAATCACCTTTTCCACCCTCCACTGGCAAAGCCACCACCATCATCCTTCTCAGTTAAGACATCAATGATAGGTCTTCTTGCAGTCGACCCAGAATCCACCATCATCTTTCTAGTTCCCACAAATTTTCTATCCCACAAATATGTTAAGCGGCAAGTAGCATTAGAACCTCCGCAAATATACCGAAACTTCCCCACCTCAATAGATCTCTCAATGTGTCCCGCCCAAAGATTTACAGACCTCAAAAAACTGTTGCATAACATCTAAATTTGATGCTTTGATATCAGATTTTGAATCTAATGAACCCTAAACCACATAAGAAGAGAGGAAACAACAGCATCATCAATTCTTTAGTAGATTTTCATGCAAGAGGAGATGTGAAGAATAAATAATTGCCGAGTATAATAACACAATTACTTTTACTATGCAAAGATTCTCTTTTCCCATAATAAGTTCGATAATGGACAAACACCAACTTTGTTTTTTTCCTTGGTTTTTATATTAAATAAATAGAAAAGTTTGCATCTTCAGCTGCCAAAGCAATTGACGAATCAAATCCAACAATGATAACATTTCATTTACCACAACTTTTATTTCCTCGATTACATTCACAAAAACGAGCTCAGATCAAATTAGCGCCTTCCATTTCAACACGCGCATACATGAAATCACTACATATTTCATCATTAATTTTCAAAAAATAAATAAAGACAAAAATACACAATCATCAGCGAAAAAGATCAATCCTCACACTCAAAGTAGCTGACTCATCTCGACACCAAATCAAGATTCAAGATGCAGATTCACTGCCATTTTCAAATTCAAAACTTCACCATTAGATTAAAAAATCGAATAAACCCGTACAACCTCACGAACAATCACAGATCGATTGCCATCAAAAGGTGAATCAGATCCAAAAAAAGATCCAAAATCGATTCAATCATTAAATCGAATCAACTCAGAAAATTACCACAGTTAGCAATTATAATTAAAAAAAAGGTGATTAAAAAGGGGATTTTTCAAAAAACGGAAAACCCTATAGAGAATGATCGTGGGAGTAGAGTGAGTGGGAGAAGAGTATTGGAATCTCTGTGTGCAAGGGGGATGTCGACGTTGTATCTGCTCACTTTTAAGACGGAATCGTGTGTGTCTCATTCAATCACCTAAATCTTGCACTAAACACAATGATGACAATTATTGTCTTTAAATTTACCATTCCCTCTTTTGTTCTTTCATTTATTATTATTATTAGTAGTAGTAGTCGGAGCTCGGAAGCACACATTACATGTGCATAATAAGTATTATTTTACATTAACCTACAATATATTTTTCATTATAAGATTTTCATATATAATGTTAAATTTTAATTTTAAAAACTCGAAATAAATAATGAGTTTGGATTTGCAGGTTGTTTCGAGGTAGTTTCTACTACTTCTCACTTTCAGCTACGTGGTTCTGAGGCAGTTTTTATTTTTAAGTCGTGCTTACTAAATATGTTGATAATGTTAGCGAATTTAGCTTATTAATACCAAATATCAAATCATATTTGATTAGTGTTCTAAATTTCGGACTAGAAGGCCACCTAGTCTGCCAGAACAGGCAGCCTAGGCGCCAACTTATCGTCTAGGTGCCGTAGGCTTTCAAAAAAAATTCTTTTGGGTTTTTAGAATTAAAGCCCAAAAATAATAATAATAAATGGTGCCTCATTTGTTGGCATGCACTAACAATTAAAAGCTCGGTTTTATAGGACTTCTAAGAGGCAACAAGAAAATCTAGTCTGCACCCTGCAGTTTGTTGATACTTGATATTGTGGAATTCGCCTAACGGCATCTAGTCTTAGTCTACATGGCTTAGGTGCTGGTCTGGCACCCGACTAGCGCTTATCAAATTTTAGAACCTTGGATAGTTGGATTTGAATATATTTGTAGTGATTTAATTTCTACACATTTAAACAGGTTAACTTATAAGAAGTACGATGAATATTATGAGATGTGTTATAATATATTTGATATTTATTACTATCTATTAAGGACGAAGGTATCATACTAACCACCTTTGGTAGGTTGGTATGACCTTTTATCATTTATAATTATATTTTAGCCACAAATAAAATTGTAATATGATCTAATCAATTTTTATAATTATGATATTACATTTATTTTAATATAAATTAAATAAATTATTAAAAAAATGTAACTCCAAATTTTTTTTGAAGAAATAAAAAATTTTATAAGTACGCAACGCGTGCTCCTAGATTCTAGTTCAAATAATATATCAGAAGATTTTGTAAGACTACCCATTTCATTTGGCGCAATCTCTACCTACACATTTATGAGCAATTGATTAGTGAATATCCAATGTAAGGAAAGGTTTCTATGTTTCTTATCAAAAAAAATGTAAGGAATGGTTTCAATATATTTATTTGCTTTATATTTATGCACCACATTATGAAGGTTGAGAAAGAAAGAATGGCTATTAATGATATGGATGGGTGGGAAATGAGAAGATATAGCATATAAACAGGGATTAGGTGGAGCCCATTCATGCTACTCCTGCGAATTAGCAATCAGTATGAAGTCATTTTATCTTATGAGGCTCTTCATAAAAATTAGAAGGCCTCGCGTCATTTTTTGGAATCCAATAATTATGATTTAGACAAATAATATGGGGTTAAAAATCAATGCTACAATTTTATAACACTCCATCCTTAAAAGTGATAATGTGATATGCCTCTATATTTTCATCTTATAATCAATGCATGTACTTTAAGTCGCAGCAAGAACTACTGAATAACAGGGATTGTTTGGCAACAAAGGTACTCCAAAGCATGAAAGAGGATAAAATATATGTTATTACAAAAATATAAATTTATAAATCCTAGAACAGAACCATTCTGATTAAAAAAATGCGACATTTACATAAAAGTCTGAGTTCTTAAACAATATCATGTGATTTATTTTTTGACGACTATCAAGATTTACCAGGCGTGAACATAGTTGTTAAAGGCACAAGGTGCACTAAGGCGCAAAAAGGTCCTGGAGCCTGCATTTACTACTATAATAACAGAACACTACTATTGAAATAATTAGGCTAATAAAAATATATCATAACAAAAAAATGTATTCGTCTGTCAAAAATACTATTATTAATGTTTTAGAAAAATTTATTGGCATACGGGTATTTTACCGCAATATACATTTTTTAGTATCCAGTTAAGAAATCTTTCATTCTTGGCAGATTTCTGCGTTACTTTTATTCTTTTGATCTAGATTATTGAGAATTTATTTTAAGTATGTTGAGTAGTTAAAGAATCTGCTATTCCTGGCAGATTTTTTTCTCAACTTTTATTATCTTTCTCACCAAAGAAAGTGTAAGGATTTCATCCACTAATTTGTCCAGTCAAATCTAAAATTTAGATTTTAGTTTAAGGCTGACTGACAATTTAGATCCTAGTTTAAGGCTGTTGTGTATCTATGCGTAATTTTCAAATATTTTAAGAAATAAAGCCTCGATTAATTCTTTTTTAAAATAGGAAAAATATGTGACTTCCTAACGCGCCCTTAAGCGCGCCTGAGAAAAGCTTCCCAGGCGAGCACAGGCGCGCGCATGGGCTCACCTGAGTAAACCGCTGCGCTTGGGTACATACCCAGGCACCACAGTCTCGCCTTTTACAAGTGAAGATCATGATAAACCTGGCAACCCCATCATTACAGAATACCGGCAAATAACGGGCTCATGACTTCCACTTCCAAAGTAATATCCTCAAAAGACCTGGAATCAATAATTGAGAACTAAAACAAAGAAGCAAAAAACTCGGAATGCACATGTTCGGCAGCAGCGGTGAAGCCAACCGATTGATTAGCCGAGTTGCCGATGACAATTACGTTAAAATTTAAACCACCCCACATTATTGAGCACCTTATCTTCTCAACATTTGTAAAAACTCAAGAACTAAAGGCACTTAAACACGACATGCTTCACGATAAACAATGCATTCACGAAGAAGAAGAAGTGACACTCTATCATGAGATGGACAAGTATGTACATTGGATTAGATCATTTTCAAAATTTATAATACGATACAAAATGATATGGCTAATTTATATAGAAATAAAAATAAATATATCAATAATAAAAAAGTTCACAAATGCATAAGTATATTAGCAATAAAAAATATCATAAATGCAGTAATGATTAAAATTAAACAAATTTTTGTTCAACACATTAAATCTCAAGTTTATTTTAAAATCAATCTAATAATCACAAATAATAATGCACAACATATTATAAAAAGTGCAATTTGTATTTATCAATAACTCCAGAATATATTATTTTGTTTTTCTAAAAAGTAATTACTTATTAAAATTTCTTAATTTTTTAAATATTGCCAAACAATGATCCCTACTGTATCCTTTTAAAATCGAAGATAATTCTTGCCCAATCAGACATTGTCAGGATACTCCTTTGACCTTCTCGGATGCTGCATCCAATTTATTTTTTAAAGTTACTTATTGGATGCTTACCGTAGCTGTACCCACATCTATTCCATATTACGGGAGTATCTGATAGAATACATGGTCGTTTTTAGAGTATCCATGTGTTATATATCATGATACATGGAACCTATATATTTGCTATCAGATTCAACTTAGTTGGACAGAAACTTTTCTAATCTGCAAAAAGGTGACATCTTTGCATAATCAATACACGGATATCCACTTTCGGATAACGGATAACGCCTGCAGTTATTCAATCTAATTAATTTTTAGTTTACAAGTTCAAAAGTCTAGGGAAATATACTAAAAATGTAAAGTTTAAAAACATAATTTCCAGACATTAGCCATCGGGTGCTCATAATCCCCATACCATTAGTTTCAAAACTGTTATTAAAGGTTAAAAATACTCAGAGAATTCATGAGAATATAGTAATAAATTCCGCCCAATATGATGGTCTAAACGTCATCTTTTGGACCTGATCGGATATTGAAATTTGATGTCTGTAATTCCATATCTAATCCATTAATATCACATATACGGAAAATTATGGTTTAATGGATATCTAATCAATACACATGATTTCTTGAATTTTTGGCACAACTCTACTACCAAGTGAAAAGTTAGTAATGCCACAACAACATCAAGAATTGAGTAATTGATTTTTGCTTGTTATGTCATTATTGATGTATTGTATATATAATACATATGTGCATTTATATGGAAACAAATCAAACTAAGATCCAAACATAATTTGGAGAATCCTATTTAAAACTAACTAAACTATATCTTTACATCTTCAATTATATGATTTTCCCATTATTAGTGATCTGTAAGTTTCTTTCCAACACATTATTGCCAACATTCAAGTTTTCGTGAGACACTAGTAAGACATGACTTCTGAATTATATTTAACCAATAACCATGATACAATCACGAATCTGTGAACCGTGACATTTTAATGTTTCCTGCACTTGGAGATGGCTAGTGCTGAGGATTAGGTTTTTGCTTTGTCCTATTATAATCTTGTTCAGATTTAAGATCTAACCTGAAATTTAAGGATAAACGACACTGGCAATGAAGTAGCTCTAATCTCCGAAAAAACCCTTGCCAAAACATAAACTAATTTCAACAGCATTAACGAAAACAGCTTAACAGTCACAAATCCCAAATTAACCCTTAAATCAACGGAAAGGAGGATTTCCAATGGATCTGATATAACCAAACAAAATATTGTCAGGCTGCCTAATTCAATTCAGTATAACACTTCCCAAAAAATTTTGATTCCAAAACAAAAAATCAATTTCAACTTAAAACTGCACACATGCAAAAATTAAAGGGAATGTAAAAATTACTCGCGAAATCCGGAATTTGAATGAGCTGGAACAGAGATTGCTGATTTTTCCCAATCCCACCGAACTGAACTTGGACGAAACCCTGGTAGATAATGGAGAGTGATCGAAACAATAGGGCTATGAGATGGTGGCATTTCATAGTGAACAAAAACTATTGGGTGGAGTTCCCATCTAACTAGAGTTGGAATTAACCATGGTTAAATTTACACGTTTAGCTTAACCATGGCTGTGAGGTGGTTCCTTTTCATAGTGCACACATCGAAATTAATTTATAATTTTTTGTAAAAAAATAATAATTGCATTCATATTTTCATTAGAAAATAACGAGATTTTAATTAAATTTAGAATTTTCTGATCTATTGGAAAAAATTCCAGATTGGACTTTAATTTATAAAATTATTGCCCTATTTAAAAAATTTAAAAAAATATCCCAAAAATTTATGAAAAACAATATACAAATGACAAAATTTAAACGATTCTAACAATATTAAATAAACAATGGTATTTAAAATTGAAAAATAACAAGCTAATGTGATAATTTGGATATATTATCACATTGCTTTATTAAGGTGTTCAATTATCAATTCTAACTTATTATTACCAATCGTTATTACCAATCATATTTCAGTCGCTATTAAATTCTTCTCGGTCATTCTTTAGTTTTCTCGATCACAATTCAATTACTTTTTGGTGATATATTATTACCAAAATTAATTATTACTATATTATAATAATCAAATTACATTATTTGATTTGTAATTAAATGATGATAAAAAAAAAAAATCAGTCATCTCTCATTCGCTGTCAAAATCTTCTCAACCTTTAGCGTTATCAAGGTTGGCCTTGAGTCAGGGGCGGTCAGGCCCGGGTAGTCCAATTTTTTTAAAAAAAATTTATACGTAAATTTTTGTATAATTTTGGATAAATTTGATATTAGTTCGGGTAGATCAATTTAAAATATTAAAAGATGTTAGAGTTTAAAATTTTAGTCCGAGTAGCGTCAGATTCCTGACTCCGCCACTACCTTGAGTTGTTTGTTGGTGATAAGATCTCGATCAACTTCTTGTTCCTGAAAGTTCACATATACCCATTGTACTTGGTAAATTACAGTACTGTACAGTCTGTACTTCCCTAAAGTGCCAAGTAAACATCATACTCGAGCTGATATCTTAAAAAATTGTTTTCAAAGGTTCGGCCACTACAAGTTGCTTCAGCATGCGATTTCCGAACGCACGAGACATGGCCGATACACCTCCAACCTTCCAAGTTCCAGAAACAATGACGATATATTCTTGATAATACACACCAACTCTTGGTGTTTGGGGGATGATGCAATCTATTGGAGGCAGATTCTTGCTATATATGCAAAGAAATTGAACAAGCTTTCGCCGATGATTTATCAGAAAGATAATATCTGCCCACATCACGATGCGTCCAGCCAAGGACGGAGCCACCCAAAAGCTGGGGTGGGCTCTAGCCCAGGCTACAATTTTGGGCTTAATTAGGAATATGGATTGAGCTTTTTTTTTTTAAGTTTAACTTTTTATTTTTAATTTATTAAAAAATATTAGCCCCATTTGGTAGCCCATTCTTGAGGGTTTTTTCAGCCGTGGAAACAAGAATATGGTTTGTATCACTCCCTAATATTAATAGTTAATTTTTAAATATTTGATTTATATTATGTAATGTTGTTTATCGATTCGTTCGGCCCAAGATCAAAAAAATTTTTGACTATGTCCCTGCCTCCAGCATTTTCAATTCTTTTCCTCTCATCACTTCTATTTGCTTTATGATCGTCTTTCTGAAAATAGAATTGCTGTCAAGAAAGCCAATGGGGATGATTTGTCAAAAGGGATTTCAACCTTGATAAGTATAGCGAAAAGAGCTGTAAGTTTAGCACATATAAAAAAAGATGTAGATTAATAAAATATATATGCTATAAAGATAATTCCAGATCAATATCTAAACTAATAGAACTAAAATGTGATTGCATGTACATTTACTGTCGTACTTCGTATCAAAATACATTTTTACATTTTATGATTGAGTTATTGTGCCTTGAGTTTGCTCCATTTTTTGTATCCACTTTTTTAGAGTGTATCCATAGAAAACCTTGTGATAAAATTTGAAACTTTAGTGTTTGGCATTCGACATGAATTAATGTAAAATAAGACATAACGATTATGATATTTTATGAATCATGATACATGTACAATTGAAGGTTATACATTGGATTACATGAAAATGCATTTGAAATGATTGGAAGAGTTTTCCAAATAAAATGAAAAGATAATTTATCATAATATCATTTGCGTTGAGATTTAGTAGGTGTTAAAAATGACAATCAAATGTGATAATATGCTAAAGCATCATTAAAAAAAAAAAGACAACCAAATTCCAAACGATGAAGATCACTTCAATATAGTGCGAAAAGCAATAGTAAAACCATAAGGATGACACCATTATTCTCGCAATCAATAGTCGAAGAGATTATTGCAGCAGAACTAAGGAATACTATATGAAATTAATTATAAATAAGTTTCATTTTCGTAAAATTATATGCAGATACAAAATAGACAGCTGCATTCATCTCACAAAATTAGCGGTTAAACTAATTTTACACAACTTCCAAATATGAAATCTACTTATAAACTCTATTATAAGGTATGCGTTTAATCTCCATCAAAATTAATCAACAAATTCAAATCTTTAAATTTGAATGTCTCAATGAGAACAAAAAATCAATACTTGTGATTTTATATGGTTCAATGATATAGCTAATAGTTGGTTCACAAATCAGATAATTCGAGACAACATTTATATATTATATGAGCTTACCCTTATTTTCCTCATTTTGTGCATCAACCATTTGATCACAAGAAACAATACATTATTGATAGCATATAATATGATAACTTCAGCTCATATATTCCACTGAAATCTCCAATCATTGGTACATTGAGGGTTTCATATGAATTCGATAACGTTGTTATGTATCTTTGAGTAATTATAGTGAGATCATATCTGGAATTAGGGAACAACGTTCTCTAAAGCACATTTCTTACTTTGAATAGTGGTTTCTTGCACTATTAACTCATCATATAACATATAATACACACATTCGTAGGTGAGCAGTGAAACCAACTACAAATCATCAACTCTTATGTATGTTGGAACTACACACAAACTCGTCACCTGATAACCTTCGCTGAGTCAGTAAACGAGTCAAAGTGCAGTACTAATACGTTATGTTGTCTCATGTTAAAGAACTAATGGTATGCAATCATAACTGCATATTTATCCACTTGATAAATGATATTCACTTAGAAATTTTAATTCCTAAGGTTATGTGTAGTGTAACAAACAGGCACTGTCCACCACCTATTTGATTTCTCATTGGGGGCAGTTATTGATTACATGTGTATGGTAGTTGTTTATATATGTTGAATGTATGATTTCTTCATGAATTGATTATAGTAAGTCGATTTTTCTCTGTTGATTCCTTCCATTTTTTTCATGTATTTGACATATGGAGAGAAAAATGAAATACATTAAATTTCGCACAAGGTTTATACACACACAACTTTTTAAATAAAATATCTAAAATAGTGAATAAGTGGTTTTACATTATAATCTTGACTAACGAGGTATTATCCAAAAAATAATTCATTAAATATAAAAGAAGATTTTATCATTTAGAAATGACGCAAAAATTGAATAGAAGCTTTCAAGAAGATGATAGTCATTAGGTGACATATCTTGCCATTAGTAAAATAATTACTCATGTTTTAGTTATGATTAGTATACTAATATTTTTTGTTTTTTTTTTAATTTAAGCATATTTAATTAATTTAAAACTATAAAATTTACTTTAATAAGTTTTTTTTTTTTAAAATCGGGCAATACCTGAACCCCAATAAACTCGATTATTTGGGAACTGAGTTCGTGCATAAAAATATAAAACCTGAACCAGAAAAAATCCGACCCGTGCCCAACAATTCCAAATTTGGTGTACTGTATTTGAGCCTCAGTTCATATTGTATACACGAAAGTTGGATTAAATTAAACTTCAGTAAGATTTATTTCATACGTCATAAATAGAACCGAAGGTCCTCCCACTCATAGCTACCAAGCACCCATACATAGAACATTGGGCTTGCATTTGCCTCCATCGTTCTGCCCATACAAAGTTTAGCAAGCACATGTCCGTGTCTGATTACAGTATGACTTTTCAACTTGAGCCAAACGTTTACAAGTGTGAAAGAACATCACTACTATAAATTTGAATTCAGTTATAAGTTCAAATCACTGGGGTCAAATGACACAGCATGGTAGGCTTTTTTTTCAATGCAATATTTAGGCGATTGAGAGATTTTCTTCGTTTTTACAGTGAGTTCGAACTCATATCTTTTTCTGAAATGAGAGATGTTTATACAACTTCACTCAAATAGTGCCATATTTAAGATGATATAGAACTTAGAGTTATTCGTATATTATGGAATACATGTGATATATTTTAAATCGTACCTTAGTTCAAACGATGTGCTTTAATACAATAAAAAAATGTTATGTTGTATTTAAAAGACACGACATGGTAGGCTTTTTTTTCAATGCAATATTTAGGCGAGAGAGAGAATTTTTTTTCGTTTTTACGTGAGTTCGAACTCAAATCTTTCCTTCAAATGAGAGATGTTTATACAACTCGACATAAGTGGTGCCATATTTCAGATGATATGGAACTCAGAGTTGTTTGTGTATGATATAATACATGTGATATATTTTAAATCGTACTTTAGTTCAAACGCTGTGTTTTAGTACAATAAAAAAAATGCTATGTTGTAGTCGTTTTCTATTATGACAATCTAAATACATAGCAAACTTTCATTGCCAACAAATTCCACAAAATATTTCAAGTCAATATCATGCGAGACAAGATTAGATAGAGGATTATTGTTTATGCATAACCAAAATTTATTTATTTTTACTATCTTTTTGGGATGATAAGTCCATATTCACGTGTATTAATAGCATCCAACCAATGGTCGGAAGTCGGGAAAATTGAATATTCAAATATGAAATCATAATGGTTTTGATTTGTTTGCTTTCTAGAAGGTAAATGTGCTAGATAAGACTAGGTCATGGACCCCCTGCCCTAAAGTCAATTTAGATTGGACTATTTTTGCAATTATTCGACTCCAAGTATTTTATTCAATTCCAACTTGTCAAGGCTAAAGTCTTGTAGAAAAGTTAATTATACAAAACCCTTGTTTCAAAGCTTCCATCATTTGCATACCACAATTTCAAACTTTTTATTTACGGTAAATAATGTTGTCGAGTCGATCAATAATATCGTGATTATTAAAACATTTGAATAAGATGTTGAATGATGTTGAATGATATTGAATAATAATAATAATAATAATAATAATAATAATAATATGTTTGATTTGATTTATTAAGTTTGAGATAAAATGATAAATTACAAATTTATTTTATTTTTAATAATCAATGAATGTAATTTTTTTTTTAAATATTAATGTTAGTTTTGTATTTTTATATTAAATGATTTGATTGATGTATGATAAATAAGTAGGTCTCTTGTGATATGGTCTCCCGAATATTTATATGTGAGATGTGTCAACCATACCGATATTCATATAAAAAGTAATATTTTTTCATGGATGACCCAAATAAGATATCCATCTCATATAATACGACCCGCGAGATCGTCTCATACAAGTTTTTGACATAATAAATAATACATACTTATAATTGTAACCAAACATTTACTTTTATTGGGATTTGTATGATCAAATATCATTAACCAATCAAATTAAAAATAAAAATTATAATATGTATATATTTAAATATAAGTTATATCAGTCAAAATACTGATAGTTTGTTGAGGAAAAAAGGGACAATTTAATATTATAAGCCAAGCTGCCTAGGCGACTAAATTATTGAGTCCGATAAAGAATTAAAAACTTAAATCTTGTAACGAAATGGTTAAAATATTGAATTAGTCGTTTTTTTAAAAACCAAACAGCCCATTATCGACAACTGGCTGGCTCTAGGTTTTTTATTTTTCTTTTTGGAAGTCTTCTTTGAATAATTAGTAGTTTGAAATGGTCTTCCCATTGACCATACATATATATATATATATATATATATATATATATATATATTGAGTTTTGATATACTGCACACCTACTGTGCTCATTTATGTGAGCACCGATGCTATGTTACTCACCCATTGGATGTGATGAAATATAGAAAAATTGTGCATCCAATGGATTAGTGATTATCAGACGATCTTAAAATGTCAATTTTGTGAGATACGTATTTTATCTGAGTCATTCATTCAAAAATAATTTTTTTTTAATATTATTTTTTTAGGAAAAAAAATATTATTTTTTATTATAAAATAAACCTACTCTTAAAAATATATAACTTTTTTCCATTTCATAAAAATATTCACTTCTTCTATCCACCGGAGATATTTATATAGTTAATTTGAAATTAAAATCTTAAATTTAAGACGAAGTATTCTCGAAATCAAATAAATAATTAGTGGGAGCTTTTTGGCTTGAAAACCGTAAGCACCGTACGCCTAAGGAACCGTAGGCAAAACGTTGGTGGATTTTATTTTTCACTTGAAGGGTAGTTTGTGGACTCGTTATGTTGGGAATCGCTGTCAATTTGTTTTCCCAAAATCCATCAGCAGAATTACTGATTTCCCAGAGCGAATTGTAGATTTATTTTACGGAGGGAAAATTTGTCAGAATCGTTCCAAATTTCAGGAACTGAAGTGAAATCTCCACGAAGCTTCCTGCAATAACTTCGCAACCCCCACCCTCCCTTTTTCTCTCGCATACATAGTGATGTACGATGTTGCGGACTGGTCTTAACTGCGAACCATAGCTTCGGTATGTGTTAATCTTGTGTTTTTTTTTGTTTAATCTTCAGACGTTGTGTTCCGAGACTTGTGTTTTGAGAGTAAGCCCCTCGGTGAAAAATTTGTGAGGTTTGATTCTGACTTAGTGCGATTATTCTGTGATTATCTGTTTGTTGGGGGCGAGTTGATGTCCCCGTATGGTGTTCAGCCATCGTAGTTTCATTTTTTTAGGGTGCTTTTGAGTGATGGTGTTTCAATTGGTATTGTTGACTCCTCCTTTCTCGATTTTAGGTTACATTTGGTTTGTCGACTCGCACTTTTTCTTCTCTAATCTTTTGAAAAATGTCTCTTTTTTTGTTATTTCAGGTTAGAGACTTTGTGCGAACTCAGCTTTTACTTTCATAAAAATATAATGAATGACAGGAATGTGTTTGATCAAAACGTAATTGAAATGGAAATGGTACTGTGTGATCTGTGATGACTATTTAAACATATTTCGGACTCCCAAAATGCGAATTTTATGTGTGCCGCATGGATTTTACTTTCTTCTGTGCTTGAATTTTTAAAAAATAAAGAAAATGTATTAAAAGAGTTTCAATTTTGGTCCAGTTATACATGTTTATTTGTTTTTATTTTATTTGGTGTTATAATGTTTACAACATAAAAAATTGACTATTTGGTATTGCCTGAGATACTTATTGTTTATGTTTCTAGATTTGGAATTTCACTTGGTATTGAAATATCTATCATCTAATGGAGGTTTATAAATATTTTTTTGGGCTCGACTTTCTGCAGTGTGCTTGGTGCTAGCAGAATCATTTCTCTTTCTTGCTCCACGCCTGTATTCAAAGTTCATAATTTGCTTCGGAAGTTTCACTTGTAAGCTGGAGTTATGAATAATCACCAAGAAAAGTTTGTGAGGTTAGTTCTTCACGGTCATTCACAGATCCATTTCTAAGAGAGGCAGTATAGGTCTAGGTAGCATTTATGGATTTAATTTGTCTAGTTTGCGGCAGAGAAAACCTAATAGAAAAGAATGGCCATATGGAGGTAAAGTAGGAAAAAGTACTTCACTTTGGGAAGGATTCGTCGACTCATGGGACCTATATGCTAAAGATCGCTCTTATTTCTTGTGTTAAAGTAGAAAATAGAACTGAGGTGGGTTAGTAAAAGAGATGTGAAATAAGGTATGGACTCTCACTCTCCATATGTCTCTCATGATCAATTTAACTACTTGGCTGATTTCCTCCTTTCAAATACCTCTTATAAGGGGAAGAAAAGTCGTGCATGAGAAACTTAGACTGTTTGGTTAAATATATAAGCTATTTAAAAAAAGTTTGTAAGATGCTTAATGGTTTGTAAACTGTCTGGTTTTATAAGATTTAAAAACAACCCACTAATCTTATGAGATATTTTTTTTTAAAGATCAGAGTGCTCTCTGTGTTTCATTTTTCTTACAATTGAGTGCTAGTAATGTCTTTGTCCCCTATTAGGTTTCAAGATTGGAGATCTGAGAAAATCTACAGTGGGCATTCTCAATCTGAAAGTGGAGTACCAGAGGGTAGACTTAGAGTAGCAGTGTCATCAGTTTCAGACAGATTTCAGAGGGGTTTAGAATCTGGTTCTGATAGAATCAAAAGGTTCACAGGATCCTTGAGATCCTTCTCACTGAGAAAGTTTCTGGCGGATGACGAGGGATCTCGGAAGAAAATTCTTGATCCACAAGGGTCATTCCTTCAGAAATGGAACAAGATATTTGTATTATCATGCGTGCTTGCCATTTCGTTGGACCCCTTGTTTTTCTATATACCCATTATCGATGATGAAAAGAAGTGCCTTGATTTGGACCCAAAATTGGAGCTCACAGCCAGTATTCTACGATCCTTTACGGATGTGTTTTACCTCATCCATATTCTATTTCAATTTCACACCGGTTTCATTGCCCCATCTTCTCGTGTATTTGGAAGAGGTGTTTTAGTTGAAGATTCTTGGGAGATAGCAAAGAGATATCTGTCATCATACTTCATAATTGACATCCTTGCTGTTCTTCCGCTTCCTCAGGTTAGGGAAAATTTTCATTTGCACCTATGGCCTGATTGTGCATAGATATCCGTTACATCAGATAAAACATACTCTTCCACTAGAACAATAATTTTTTTGTGTGACAAGAAATCAGGAAAGGTTGCTTGTCAGCATTTTCTGTGGTCCTTGCTCTTGTAACTGACTGTATATCAGCCTCTGTGAAAATAAAGCCGATCTCTCAAATCTCCAAAATTATTATATAATTCATACATTTTTTTCCCAGAAGTTACAACTCATGTTCAGAATATATTTTTGTTGGGAGTGTACCCATGAATCTGATCATCTAATGATTTTCCAGGTTGTAATCTGGTTTGTCATTCCCAAACTGAGTGGTGCAAAATCTTTTAACACAAAGAATTTGTTGCAATACGTGGTTTTCTTACAATATATACCAAGGATTCTCCGTGTTTATCCTTTGTATAAAGAAGTCACTAGAACTTCTGGTATACTCACTGAAACAGCATGGGCTGGGGCTGCCTTCAATCTTTTTCTTTACATGCTTGCCAGTCATGTAAGTTTTTTTGGAGTTTAATTCATATTTTCACTCATTTTCTCAGCATAAACAATGCTGCAACTCGTTAAACTATCAGCCTGATTTTTGTGTTTATCCCCCTTTAGGTGCTTGGAGCCTTTTGGTATTTGTTTTCGATAGGGCGTGAAACTACTTGCTGGCGAAAAGCCTGTGGTAATCAGACTGCTTGTCGACATGCCGCATTTCATTGTGTGGGTGATCACACACAATTCAGCACTATGTTGAACAACTCCTGCCCTATTCAGAATCCCAATACAACTGCTTTTGACTTTGGAATATTTCTTGATGCCCTTCAATCTGGTGTTGTTGAATCAAAAGATTTTCCTCAGAAATTCTTTTACTGTTTTTGGTGGGGGTTGCAGAATTTAAGGTATCTTTCTCCTATCAAGATGGTATAGCTATATTCTATTCATTGAGTTTCTGATTCAGGATTTGAGGCTAAGCTCTTGTCTGTTGTTTCAGTTCCCTTGGCCAAAACCTTAAAACAAGCACCTTTGTTTGGGAAAGTTGCTTTGCAGTTGCTATTTCTATATCAGGCTTGGTGCTGTTCTCGTTTCTGATTGGAAATATGCAGGTGAGTAAGTAGTTTCACTACTCTTAACTTGGAGCCAATGAAATGGCATTTGTTCGGTAACGAAGAGACACATGCAAAGGTCTTCTCTAAAATTTGCTTAGAATAAAATTTTGGCCAAGTGCTATAATATATTAAGATGACAAGTCTTATGGACGGCTTTTGTAGCATGAGTTCCTACTAATCTGTAGTGTTGGTAAAACAGACGTATCTGCAGTCCACAACTTTAAGATTAGAGGAGATGAGGGTTAAAAGACGAGATGCAGAGCAATGGATGTCTCACCGGTTGCTCCCTGATAGTTTGAGGGGTAGAATCAGGAGGTACGAGCAATACAGATGGCAGGAAACTAGAGGTGTTGAAGAAGAAATTCTGGTTCATAATCTTCCCAAGGATCTAAGAAGAGATATCAAACGGCATCTCTGTTTGGATTTATTGAAAAGAGTAAGTCCTTCAACATGCCCATTTATTGCATCAAAGTTGACACTGGTTCTTTATTTGCTGCCAAATACCATAATCTTGAATAGAAAATTGGACTTAGGTTTGCTGATTTATAACTTCCTCTTCTGAATTCAAGGAGGAGAAATGGGTAAAATGATTTGTTTATAATCTTTCACATGCCATCTCTCTTGTGAAAGTGTGGCAAATTCTTCTACTTGGCGAATAACAATGTAATTTTCTGTGTAATCAGAGTTTCAGTCCGCCCTTTGTAACTGTTATATTTTATAATCTTGTTATAATATATTTTCTTATATAAATAATTGTCTGTCATTCAGGTGCCAATGTTTGAGAAAATGGATGATCAACTCCTTGATGCATTATGCGACCGTCTCAAACCAGTGCTTTACACTGAGGACAGCTACATAGTACGAGAAGGGGATCCAGTGGATGAAATGATGTTTATAATGCGTGGAAAATTGTTGACTGTAACGACAAATGGAGGAAGGACCGGGTTTTTTAACTCAGATTACCTAAAAGCAGGTGATTTTTGTGGGGAAGAGCTCCTTACTTGGGCACTGGATCCTAACTCATCATCTAACCTCCCTATCTCGACTAGAACTGTCCAAGCTCTATCAGAAGTTGAAGCATTCGCGTTGAAGGCTGACGATTTGAAGTTTGTAGCATCTCAATTCCGACGACTACACAGTAAACAGCTACGCCATACTTTTAGGTTTTACTCGCAGCAGTGGAGGACTTGGGCAGCTTGCTTCGTACAAGCAGCATGGCGGCGCTATAGTAGGAAGAAGCTAGAAGAGTCTCTACGAGAAGAAGAAAACCGATTGCAGGATGCATTGGCGAAAGGTGGGGGAAGTTCACCGAGTTTAGGGGCGACCATCTATGCCTCGAGATTTGCTGCAAATGCACTTCGTGCATTGCGACGAAACGGTACTAGAAAGGCAAGAATGGCGGAAAGGATATCACCTATGCTACTTCAGAAGCCTGCCGAGCCAGACTTTACAGCTGAAGACAAATGATCGTGTACATTATTTTAGTCAATTGTATTATAACTTTTTGTTTGTTATAATTTATAAATATAGATAGATGTGGGGTTCAACTCGAGACTTGGTTTTGTTCCGTTTTACTGCAGTGGGATATTAAGACATGAGCCCTTTCTGTATATTATGTAATATGTACGTTGTATGCGTGAAACATTTATCATCTAACCCCATTTATTGCATTAAAATAAGATTTCGATGTTGGCTCTCTTGAATGAAAGGTACAAATTCGCCAAATGTGAATCATTCTCATGTTTAAGACTGATAAGGTATTAAAACACATTATGGATTTTATTTTCAAGACCCGTGTCAACTATTTGTGTACGCAAAAAAATGAAGAGCTGAATGTCATTTAAAACAAAATTTAATCAAAACCTTATGTCATACGCTTGATCCACACCTCATGTACAGAAAACTGGTGCTGAAAATAAGAGAAATCTTACTTTGACTAGTTTACATTGGAGGCTTCAATTCGGGTTTCGTCTTGGTGCATTGGCTGTTTAAAATGGTATCCAGAGTAGAGACAGCCTTCAGAATATGCTTCCCTTTGTTCAACATCACACAACTAGTCCTGCAATGTATATCATTTCATTTGAATGAGTAAGAACAATCGATTAAAACAAATGTTATCGTATTTAATTTTTCAAATATATAACTTAACGAAAAACTAACTGAGAAATTATAAAAAAAAGAGATTTATTAAAAATTTAAATTAATATTCAGTTATCGGACCGAGTGGACCGACTTGGGTTATCTGAGTGCACAACAAAGCTTCAGCTACAAACCAGGCTCGGATATTTACCAAAAAGAACCCAGCTACCGACCGGATTTCATCTGGTTCTGAATTTTGGTTTGAAAGCTTTTTTGTCCAATTTTCGAAACGGAAAACACACTTAGAACATGAGATTCAAACTCGTGACAAACCAAGGCCATTGTCACCAGCCATACTTGGGATTCAAGTATCTACTTATGAAGAAACTCGTTTAAAACTACCTGCTGGTGGTACGAGCTCGGTTAAGAAATTATTGTTTAAAGCTCTTACTTTAAGTTTTGAAAACAAATATCATGCAATTTTGACAATTAATATGCGGATAAAAATCATATAATGATTATAAACCAAAAGTCGGAATACTACTTACCTCCTTCCCATCTCAGCATCTATAATTTCCGCTCTACTAGGAACCCCAGACTTAACAAGTGACTCCAAAACCTGCGTTGCCAAAATTACTGGTACATGAGCAGCACTGCATATAGATATGATTTCTTTCTGTATATCTGCAAGCTTTTCCCACCCGCATTCCACAGCAAGATCGCCTCTGGCAATCATCACGCCCAATGGATTCGGAGATTTCATTGCTTCCAATATTAAAAGTGGTAGTTTCTTGAATCCACATTTTGTTTCGATCTTCAAGACAATTCCCAAGTTTGAAATCTGTCTCTTTGCAAGTTCTTGACGCAACAAGATAATATCTTGAACATCTCGCACAAACGAAATTCCAACCATGTCAGCATAGGCAGCCACAAAATCTAGATCCATAAGATCCTTAGAAGTGAGACCTTCATAACAAATATCACTGTCTGGGATGTTGATAGATTTTTCTGAGCCAAGTTTGGTACCTTTCAGACCAGCATGAGTGATTGAAACAACCACTTCTGAAATGCTAGTTCCTTTGATGACACCCCATATCTTTCCATCATCAAATGATATGCGGTCTCCTGGTTTGACAGAATCGAATAGATAGCCAGATGGGCAAGTTATCCTATGGGAGCCAACGTCTGAACAAGTCAATCCATCCCCTTCGTCTGAAGAATCTCGAGATATTGTCAGCAAGTCACCAATTCTCAATCTAACAAATTGCTCAGAAGGGGGAACATCCACCACAAATCCAATGGGGTATTTTCGCCGCTTCTTCTTAGCATACAATGCTGTTCCAGTTTCAACATATGCAGTCTTGCTGCACTCAGCCATGAACCCAACACCAGAAAAAATTGGACACTTGCTTAAAATTCTGAGACTCCTATGCTTTCCTCGGGAATCAGCAAAACTTACAGAGCCATCAATCTCTAACTTACTGAGAAACTCTTGGCCATCCACGTGGATAATAACATCAGCTGATATATGAGGTGGTGGTGGACCTGCACCTCGTGGTGAAAGCCAAACTTGGGCTGGCCGTAAGACATCACCAACAGCATTCCTTTTCGGAGAGATTTTAGCCACACCTGGACCAGCATTCAGTTTTCCAGTTCTTAGCTTTGGTCCAGCTAAGTCCATGAGGACCCGACAAGGTTTCTCCAGAAGCTGAGAGCTTCTCTTCACTATGCTAATTATCTTACCCCAAATTTCAGGGTTTCCATGCGCACAGTTGATACGAAAAATGCTGGTTCCCGAATTGATGAGATCAGCTACAAGTGTGTCGTTTTCCACAATCTCCTGGTCTACTGTTACCATGATATGAGTCATTCTTGGGCCCTGGAGAGTTCCAAGCAATAGATCCTTATTAGAAGATGCCATTTTCATCATTGTAGTCCTTGATAGGTTCTCGGTTTGATATTCCATGCTCTTGTGAATGGGAAGCTCCTCAACAGAACCTTCCATGCTTAGCAAGGACTCCGACATTGAGCAGACAAGTATTTGAATACATGCAGAAAGGCTCGGAAGGACGTATGGATTTATATCCCCTAAATCGGAAAGACCAATAGAAGAAAGCTCTTCTTTGATCTGTTCTACATCTAATCCTTTAAGAGCCAAAAAGTTTATCATGTTGGTAGCACTCGCTGCATAGTTTCTGTGAGTAAGAGGAAACCGTGTTAGTTCCTTGTGAAATTTGTGAAACAGGAAAGTAGTGCATTTATTTGATAAAATTGTCATATACAAGTTCCAAATCCCCAAACCAAAAAATCCAAAAGCAGCCAAAAACTGGGAAAGCAAGCAACTTTACGAGGATCGTGAGTGGAAATATCTGGCTCACGATGCCATGTTTCAGGCTTTACTGAGACAAAACCAATATAAGTGCAGAAGAAAGTACAATCCCAGAAACTCATTATATTTCTTTTGCTGAAACATAACATACCGGTGGCACGTTTTGAGCCTGGATGCATTCCACTGCTCCATAGCTAGAATATGCAAGTGAACAGCTTTCAGCTTGTCAAGAAGACTATCTTGGTTCACCTGTTTCGTAACAGGTGGTCGAAAACCGAACATTTGGTTCACCTCTGAGTCCTTTCGTGATCTCTTGGAATTGCCATCATTCTTGGGACATATAGACACCAAATCATCATTTCCTGGCTCCTGAGAATTGCCATCGTCTTCAGGACAGATAAACAGTGGATCATCAGTCGATTGATGAGAGCGGTAGCTCTCAGCATTGTCATGTGACAGTGACATGCCATGGGCAACAGTTCTTAGTGCTAGTTTCCCTCCTGGCCTTTGAAACAGCCATATGTTATTTCTACAAGCTGTTAGTTTAGTGCTGGACTTGCATGGAGGGACTGTTAACTTTCCGTATGAGTTGGGATGTGCAAAATCAGATATACCGGTCTGCATGGACGAAGAAATCATATTTCTCACATGATTTCTCTCAAGCTTAGAAAGTCCATTAAAGTCCAATATCAAAGGGATGCATGGGCAAAAAAGGTCCCAGTCAAAATTATTAATGAAGAAAAAAATTAAACTGCACTGGCTTAAGTAAAGATTAAAAGTTTGGGGAGGTCATAAAGAGACGAGTGCTTGAATCTGGCACAAATAAGAAAAATTCAACAATCAACCATCATTCAACCAATGTGAATAAGTCAAGTACTTCACATTCAGGAAATTATGGTCTTTTCACTCATTCAGTGAATATAAAATAGCACACATCAGTACTTGTTGTACTTCAAGAAAAAGCCAACACATAAAGACATCAGGTGAAGCAATAATGAAAGGCAAAAATAAAATTAGATACTGGCTTAGAATCTAATACCAGAGCTCGTTAACAATCACTGAATTGTTGCATAATTGATCACTTTCAACCAGGATTAGTAAATAAAACTAACTCAAATACAACTTTTTAAATAAAAAAAGAAAGAAAAAAAATTAGCGAATACACGTTTTGTTGACGGACTATTTTAACCCTCATAATGCTTGATTCCCCTTTACAAGATACACACCATTGACCATGGAGAGAAATTTTGAAAAAAAAATATAAACAAGCAATCTCCTGCATCAGGGGATAGTAACACTAACCCGATTTATAAATGATGCCAGTTCAGTTATTGAGAAAGCTGCGATCGCTTCAGCCATCTTTAAGTTCCTGAAACCAAAAGTGATTTAACTTACTGCTTTAGATTGCAAAAAAAGAAAAAAATCTGCTTTATAAATAGCGTTAACACCAACTTATGGTGATTGATAGAATCAAGCAACAAATCCTACAAAACAGGTATTGGGCTGGTCAATTTATAAAACCAAGATAACTAGGTTCTCAAAGATACAAGATCATTAGAGCCATTTCCTCCAGGAGCAATTTATACATTCCAATCATAAAAGTAACCTGGATTCTGTTCATATGAGCTAAAAGAACAGGAACTACATTTTACTTCATTTCAACAGACTACAACGTGCATAACACAACCAGGCAGGCACAAAAGTTTTGAACATTTGAAGCCAAAACAACAACACAAGAATAATTCCATAAAGATCTCGTATCCGTTCGCCAGACACACAACATTCTTTAAAGCATTCAAATACGTAATCAAAGAACGTGAAAGCTCCAATATTTTTGTACGAAAACACAATTCGGAATAAATAAATGAACCCAACAACAAAACGCATGCAACGGAATCGAAAATCCGTCACGCCACGCACGAAAACGTACTCGTTATAAATGGATTGGATGCTCCAAAACAATCAGGACGACCTTGGAAATTCAAGTCAAGCTTCAATTTTCCCTCAATTAAAGTATATAATCATTCTGCATAAAAATTATGCAAGAAAAAGAGTCGAATTTCACAAAACAACAAGGAAAATTGAAAGAGAGGAGTGTGGTGAGCGCGTTCCAGATTCAGCTGCTTGAATCAAGAGCTGTGGCAGAATCTTCTGTAAACGCGCAACATATAACAAACCGCTAGTAGTAAAACACGCCTTTTTTGTGAAACAAATCGGTTCAACTTGCTCCATAGACCTAATTAAGACCGACAATTCCATCACATACGGTTTTAATTTCGGACCTTTAGGTCTACGATAATTATATGTTAAAAAGACACCTTTTAAATTAAAAATAAGATAATAATATGGAGATAAATAATTTAATATAATAAAAAAATTAAAAAATATTTAATATAATATTTATTTTGATTGATAAATAATAGCTTGTTTGGTTTTATTGGTTAAATTTGAGATAATATAATAAATTATCATTTTGTTATTTAATAATTAATAAAATTTTAACAAAATTATTTATTAATGTTAATATTGTAATTTAAATTTAGTGATTTGATTGATTTAAGATAAATAATTAATGATTTGATTAATGTAAAAACAAATATTTAGCAGATTGATATATAATACGACCAAGTAAACGCAAGATTAGATTAATAAATTATCAATTGATTAAATTTTGTGCAACTTCAAAACGATGCCTAAATGAAAAAAATAATGGAATAACTTAGGATATATTTAAAAAAGAAAGCAAATTTAATTATTTAACTCTCCATACAAATATCTTATGTTGAGAAATTATTTAACTCTCCATATTATTATCTTATATTCGATCGGGATATATGAGTTGAAGAGATCGTACTGTACGGTAACAATAACTCAAGGTTTTTGTAGTAATTATCATTTATACCTAGGGGATCATGTGGCGATGCTACTAGATGCACTTATCATGATCCGATTGGTACAATCAGAAATAAGTTTTGACATCTTTGAACAAGGGGTTGATGAAAAGAATGAAACAAATTGGGGTAAGCTCGAATAAGAATAAATATCACTTTGAATCACATAGAGGTGTGAACCCACGACAAGTTGAATATTTAAACCATTGAGTGTCATACACATATTGGATCTGGTATTTCCATTGAATAGTCAAAGTTCAAAGAGTTGAATTTAGTGACTGTAATTTGATAGAGATCAAACAAAATTCTTATAAAGAAGTTTGTAAGTTGGTTCCATAGGATGTAACAATTGGAAATTAGATTAACTGTTAATTAAATAAGATAGTAAAACTGTCTGTTTTACTGAAAAAGTTCACAAAACCAACAACGGCAAAAAATGGATCAATGGAAATTTTGATCTTCGAAATTTTCAATTTTCCTTACATGAACAAGATTTGTACCATCGGTAGATCAGTGTTGTCTAATCGTTGATCGAGGTTATAACGAGTTTACAATTATTTATTTAGTAAATTTAAAATCTACTAACTAAATAATGTTGGTAGTGGTGACTATTATATACTTTATTATCATTGAATATTCTAGAAGGATTTAAAATTGATTAACAATTAATTAAAAAATTAAATAATTATTATTTAATTTTGCATATATATGTTTACGTTTACATATGTGTATATGTATGTATAGATATATTAATATATATATATATATATATATATATATATATATATATATATAATATGTATATCATTAATTATCAAGAGTTGATTTTACATGATATATATTAAAAAAGAATTTTGAATAATGAAAATAAAGAATCTTTATAATATGAGAATCCGAAAAGGATTGTGATATTGTATTTAACTCGAATTTTCTTGTGATAATTGTGTATTTGTTATGTTATGTTATCAAGTCTACACTTTTCTCCTCTCTCCCCACTTGCAAAAATTAGCTAACTCGATTCTTGATTTTAATAAGCGGCTCTCGGCCAAATTGTGAATTGAAAGAAAAAGGAAAACTCTAGCATAGGTGAATCAAAGAATCTCTCAGCTAAAATTTAAAATTAAGAGTTATAAACATTTGATCAATTTTTCAATAAAAAATAAAACAAATCTGGGACATTCTTTGATTGAAAAATCACTAAACTTTCGGCAATATTGATTGTGAAACAGAAGTCTCGGCCGAACCAGCACAACCGCCACCGAATCTTCGGATTCTAGTATCAATGTAAAGTTTGTTTAGATTTTTAACCGATCTAAATAAAAAATCCAGTTTTTGATCGTGGAACTGATTAAACGATCAAAAGACAAAAATCCATTCGAAATTATATACAAAAAAGACTATCTCCACTTAAAATCTGAATAGTTTGGAGTCAACGTTAAACACGTGATAATTCTAAACATTTTGTGAATGTTTAAATTGATACGATGAGAAAACGGTACTCAACATTGTTCAATAGTTATTATGATAAAAGCAGAGTTGAGAGTCTCATAATCAACACCTGATGAGAGGTCAACGTCAACAACCACTGATAGCGTGCATTTTGACAAATCCCATATTTCCAGTTTGGAATCATGCTTGTCTTGTACAATAAATATAATTTCCTAGGAAATAAAGAAACAATTACCTATATTTAAAGAGATTCAGGAGCCATGGTTGTCAAGTTTGACTTGCCATTAATACACTTCACCAAATGGAGAGACTTCTTCTACTCACTAATCTTCTTGTTGTCATTCTCAGATCAACAACCGTTAACGGTCAAACAAAAGTGACATGCAGCTCCAATGATCGAAAAGCACTTCTAGATTTCAAGAATGGTCTGAACGATTCCCAGAACACGCTTTCGTCTTGGCGTGGCCTCGACTGCTGTGACTGGAGGGGTATTGGTTGCGATAACATCACCGGTGGTGTTATTACTATTGATCTTCACAACCCTTTTCCATTTAGCAATGCCAGGTATGGATTCTTGAATTTGAGTGGAGAAATTAGGCCTTCACTGATGCAGCTGACATTCTTGAAGCGTTTGGACTTGAGTTTCAACACGTTTGGAGGAATACCAATTCCTCAATTCATCGGTTCTTTAACGAATTTACAGTATCTCAATCTGTCAAATGCTGGATTCAGTGGTAAGTTGCCTCAAAATCTTGGAAATCTGTCTAATTTGAAATATCTGGATGTGTCTATTTCAGGATTTCCAGGACTAAGTGTTGACAGTTTTGAATGGGTATCTAATCTTGTTTCTTTGAAATATCTTGGAATGGAAAATGTTGACCTTTCACGGGCAGATTCAAACTGGTTGGAAATTCTCAACACGCTGCCTCATTTGACAGAAATGCATCTTTCAAACTGTGGCTTCTCTAGGTCGCTTTCCTCCTTAAAGTCACCCAATTTTACTTCACTTGTTGTGATGGACCTCAGTTTTAACAGCTTCAACTCAAAGTTCCCCGATTGGCTTGTCAATATCAGTAGCCTTGTGTATATTGATTTGAGCTACTGTACGCTCAGAGGAAGGATTCCTCTTGGTCTCGGAGAGTTGCCCTATCTACAATTCTTGGGACTTGAGTCTAATGGTAATCTAAGCGCCAGTGTGTTTTCCTTTTTCAATGGAAGCTGGAAAAGCATAGAGTTCTTTAAATTAGCTTCCAATAAATTACATGGTAAACTCCCTTCAAGTATGGGAAATATGGCATTCCTTGCTCATTTCGACCTGTCTGATAATTACGTAGAAGGCGGGATACCAAGCACAATTGGCTCACTCTGTCGGTTGACATATTTTGACATTTCTGGTAATGAAATGACTGGAAGTTTACCAGATTTACTCGAAGAGACTAAAATTTGTGGTGCTGATGTTACTCTACCTAGCTTAGTGATCTTGAGATTGACCAACAATAAACTAACCTCAAGATTGCCAAATTGGTTGGGACAAATCAAGAATCTCGAGGAGTTGTCGTTGAGTCTCAATTTCTTTTTTGGCCCTTTACCGGAGTCTTTAGGATCACTCCAGCATTTGACTCATTTGAACTTGGCTTGGAATAAACTGAACGGAACTCTGCCCGAGAGCTTTGGCGAGCTCTCTGAGTTGTCTGTTCTTGATATTTCTTCCAATTATATGACAGGCATTGTATCTGAGTCTCATTTCTCCAACCTTACTAAGCTAAAGGTCTTAATGATGTCTTCCAATTCTTTCATCTTGAATGTCAGTTCTGATTGGATCCCTCCATTTCAAATACGTAATCTTGACATGGGTTCGTGTCGATTAGGTCCTCCATTTCCAGGGTGGCTCAAATCTCAAAATGAGATCATGTTTCTTGATATCTCTAACGCAAGCATATCGGGTTCTATTCCTGACTGGTTTTGGGATCTTTCAGCAAATCTTTCTTTGTTAAACATCTCGTATAATCAGTTACAAGGTCAACTGCCAAGTTCTTTTAAGGTAATTCCATTTGCAGATGTTGATCTTAGCTCTAACCTGTTTGAAGGACCCATTCCCCTCCCTCAAGTTCCGATCGAGCTGTTTGATCTCTCGAGCAACAGATTCCGAGGCCTGATTCCGAATAATATCAGTGGTGTAATGCCAGATTTAATCTTTCTTTCCTTTTCAAACAACCAGCTCACAGGACAGCTTCCAGAGGATATAGGAAATATGGCTTCACTTTCTGTGATAGATCTTTCAAGAAATAGTCTAATGGGAACAATACCTTCAAGCATAGGCAATTGTTCTTATTTGAAAGTGTTGGACCTAGGAAATAATAATTTGTCTGGTACAATTCCAGATTCTTTAGGACAATTGAATCAGCTTCAATCACTACATATGGGCGACAACTTAATCTCAGGCAAACTGCCCTCTTCTTTGAAAAATTTATCAAGATTGGAGACTCTGGACCTCAAAGAAAATACAATAAAAGGCGATCTTCCAACATGGCTTGGTGAAAGTTTTAGCAGTCTAAGAATCCTTAGCTTGAGGTCAAACGCATTTTCAGGCAAAATGATAATCGAGTTTTCAAACTTAAGTTCACTCCAAATCTTGGATCTTGCAGAAAACAACTTGACAGGGAGAATCCCAACACGTTTCTCAGACTTAAAGGCCATGGCACAGGAGCAAATGACGAACCGATACCTTTTATATGGAAAATATAGAGGCTTATACTATGAAGAAAGTTTGTTTGTGAATTTGAAGAATCAATTTCTGAAGTTCACCAAAACTCTGTCTCTAGTGACGGCCATAGACTTATCAGGAAACAACTTATCTGGAGATTTTCCTGTTGGATTAACAACACTGCGAAATCTAGTTGTCTTGAATTTGTCAGGAAATCACATAACTGGAAAAATCCCAGAAAACATTTCAATGTTTCGTCAACTGGCGTCTCTAGATTTATCAAGCAATGATCTCTTCGGTGTCATTCCTCCTAGCATGGCTTCATTATCATTCTTGAGTTACCTTAATCTATCGAACAATAATTTATCTGGTAAGATACCTTATACAGGGCAGATGTTGACATTTGACGCGCACTCTTTTGAGGGAAACCGTGGCCTTTGTGGAACTCCACTTGTGAAGTGCCCTGACGAAGACAAGTCCAGCCTAGGGAATGATGTTATTTATGACAGCAACAACAAATTCATTGATCAGTGGTTTTACCTCAGTATTGGCTTAGGATTTGCAGCTGGCATCCTTGTTCCTTACCTTGTGTTAATGATCAGAAAACCATGGAGTGATAAGTACTTTGATTTGGTTGACAAAATTGTGAGTAAATTTTTGTTTGCTAGAAGAAGGCCATAGCCAGCTCAAATAGGCCAATGTACCATGTAAGCAGTTCAATACTCAGATTTCTTGTTTTTAAGCTTAACGACAACTTCCCATGTGAGGAAAAATTTGATGTTGTGTTTTGGTTTAAGATGAAATCATGTTTTGCTTTCTTCTTGACAAAATTTGATGAAAATCTTTATTTCAATATTTTTTGTAATATTTGCATATTACAATTCTTTTTTCAACCATGATTTGACTGTAGGATGAAGCCATGATGTAATCTTCTCAAAAGAACAAAGACTGCCTTATCTTATGTATTGTATGTTATCAAATATTTAAAAAAGAAAAGCAAATAATGGTCCAACCCGGTTTGGGAATTAGAACCGAAAATACAAATATGTGGAGATAAAGATAAGTTTGATTTCTATTTACTGTTTCAAAGGAACCAATCAATGTTTGCGTCTTAGCTCTTGACTTTGGTGTATGCTTATTAAATAGTAAAATGGTATGTAATCTATATACCTATGATATATGAGCTATATTTGTGAGTTTACTATTATGACATCTTGTTTTGTATTTTGCCATAGTTGATAGGGTTATTTCAGTCATTGTCTATGTTAAGGTTAGTTATCGTTCAATTGTATTTATGTCGGTAGAAATTAATGTTTTGTGCATTTATTTTTTTAGTTCATGTGTTTATTATATTCTTGTGACATTTAGTATTACCTTTGTATTCTTTTCACTTGCTTTATCATTCTTCTTCATTTTTTAAATTGGTTTCTTCATGCTTTTCTATTTCTTCTTTGTGACATTCGTTTTTTTTTTCCACTTTTTTTCACTCTTTGTGGCATTTTTTTTGTCGAAAGAGGTTTTGTATTCTATTATGATGACTGTGTTTTTTTTCCTTTTTGTTCTTCATTTCTTTTGTTAAGTATTTTTATTGTGCCTGACATTCTTGATCCATTTTTATGTGATGCCACCTTATTGGTTAGTTTCATTTTTTATCATTTGAGAAGAAAGAGAGAATATATATTTATATCAACTCAGTTTTGAGTTTTGTTCCTTAGTTTTGTCCCAAAGATGATGTTAAATATGTAGAAATTCGCTATATTATAATTGATAATGTTCAAGTTATTTTCATTTTTACCATCTCCTATTTTATTATATTATAATCGTGTGAATGAAAATCCTTCATGAAAGCAAGTGATTCAGGTTTTTTGTCATTAGGCTTGATAGTTATAGTAGTTGATTTACCGATTTGGCATATGATCTTTTTATCAATCGTTAATGATGTTTTGGCTATATTTGAGATTATTTTGAAAATAATTTTAGAAATATTTTTCTCCTTAAAATGGATGTTAGAGGAAGCGATTTCTATATTTGGTCTACAGTTATTGCTCGAGATGTAAATTTCTGTTTTAAACATTTTTGCATGTAGAATTTTTTTAATGAAATTTAGTTTAAAATATTCACAGGAAAATATGTATTCCGATACAAAATTATTATCTAAATATGTAATTCTAAAACCAAACATAGAAAGTATACAAAATCTATAAATGTTTAAAAGTTAGCAAAAACACAATTTAATTAAACTTGATAACAATTTTAGTGCTGATTTTAGTTAATTAAGAGATTTTTTTTATTATCGCTTATAATTTTGTGTGCTTCATTTAAGTACAACGTCGTTTTGATCATAATAAAATTCATTACTCTATTAATTTATTTTTATTGTTTTTCTTTTATGAATGATATTTGGATAAAAAAAATCTTTTCTAGTTTGACAAAGTTGTTATTATGTCATAATCACGTTGATTTAAAAGTTTGTCATATACCTAAATCGTTTTTGGTTTAGACAATACCTAAATTTCATATATAATTATTTTCGATCGTTTATCAACCACGTGTTAACACACGTGCAATTTCCTAGTGTGTGTATATAATCGAGCCAAACTTTTCCAAATAGAGAGTCCATTGCCACAACTACACGGCCAAGAATCCAGGTTACATGTTGTGTATTCATTCTACACATCTTTAGCGAACTCAAAATCACTGAGTGTCAACATGATACACGACGTACTTGCGTGAAATTCGCCATCCACGCTACAAAATATGCATGTAGAAACCTATTACACGCGGACTGGTTTCAACGAAGAGCTGACACCTCCCGCTTCACGAAAGAAGGCAAGGTCAAGGTGAAGGCGGCCTCATGAATCTGTCGAATTGACATAGACAAATTGCAAGCTACTCAATTCATGGTTTCCCTGCGTTGATGTGTGGATGATAAAGGAAGAGCATGAGCTATTTTAAAAGTGCAGCCAAATATCACCCACAATTTAATGTTCGAGAATTTTATAGAGCCACGTTGTGCATGAGGTGGTTATTGAAATCGAATGGTAGATTAAAAAAAATGGTGATGCACAGCAAAGAAGAGATTAGGAGATAACCTCTGTGTTGTAAAACTTGAGTTCTCTTCTAACCTGGAGAGCGCTCTGCAGCTTCTCGATAGGGTTAGTAGGGTGAACGAAATCGACAGGTGGCCCTTCCGTAGAGCATAAAAGAAACCCTATAACTCCACTGTCGAACCAGAAATGAAAAGTATGAAGGTCATGAAAAATTATCATACCAGTTAATTTTTTTGGTGTAGGGAACCATTTTACCTTGGATATGTAGGAACACTGACCCACGCATAGTGGACAGAACCCTTGAATATTTCGCGACAAATATAAACAATGTCGTCGATAAGATGTGTATGGAGCCACATACTCTCCGCCATGTTACATAGTACACCGCCAGGCCTTAATGCTCGACCAATGTTCTTGAAAAATGGTTTCTCCACCAGCTCCTGAGCAGGACCTGTGACTATAAATCAATTAGTTCATAAAAAGTGGGATGGATATGATATCACAATCAAAGGCGATAGGGCCCGAGATTCACCCGAGACAGAACTAACGGTAACAACTGAGAGAAATACATCATTTTAATATGTTCGCTTGTTATCAGAACACATACCCACAGGGTCGGATGAATCAACGATAATTGCATCATATTTCCCTTCAGGTGTTTGCTTTAAAAATTCAATAGCTGCCATTGAAATGTTGTGAATTAGGTGTTTGCTTTAAAAATTCAATGTTTTGAATTTGTGTTATATCAGAATTAAGTGTTGTGTCAAATATTATAACATTTAAGACAACATGCAGCGGAATATTAAAATTTGTAACACAAATTGACTTTAAATAAATAGATGGACAAGATTAAATTTGCACAAGTATAAATACTTGAGCGGTGCCTCAGGGCAAAAAATTAATCACTAGAAAACCATAATGTTTCACAAAAATCTATCACTAATGATTTTCACAAAAATCAATTTCCTCAACACGTTGAGAAAATAAACGTTTTCTAAAACAGATAACCAGAATAAAACTTATTCAAGAAAGCAACAAAAACGTGAGCAAAAAACTAAAGCAACAAAACGATCTCCAGCCAACTTCGTCACGATATTGTCTGTAGATGTTTCCAGCCAACAAAACGATCTCCAGCCAATTTTTTTAGTTTACATTTATAAATTATTTAAATAAAACATGGTAAAAAAACATTGTGATGTGCATTTTTTTAGAATTTATAATTTTCTAATATCTTTATTCTACTTGTGTACATTATCCAGGAATTATATTTTTAAATAAAAATACATGTCTTTTTTAGAATTATAATATTCTAATATATTTATTCTACTTGTGGTCATTAACAGAAATTATATGTTTAAATAAATGTTATATGTCTTTTTGTAGAGTTTTTAATTTTCTAATCTCTTAATTCTACTTGTGACCATTAGCAAGAAATTATATATTTAGATTAAGGATATGTATCTTGTGAGACTGTTTTATGAATTTTTATTTGTGAAATTGGTCAACCATGCTCATATTTACAATGAAAAATAATAATTTTGGTATAAAAAGAAAATTTTTAATGAATGACCGAAATAAGATACATGTCTCATAAAATTAACATATAATATTGTCTCGTATGAGTTTTTGTGTTACATTATATAACTAAAAAAAATCAACTATATCATTATTTGTTTTTCATTCTTTTAAAAATTTTAGTATATTTAGAAATTACTTTAATAAAATATGGCCAAAATAATTATTGTGATATACTTTTTCTAATAAAAAAAACTAATTTTTAAATATCTTTACTTGTGACTGTTGGCTAGAAGTAATGTGTTTAAATAAAAGGTTTTTGCAACCAAAATTTTGTTGTTGTTTATATTTATAAATTATTTAAATAAAACAAGGTAAAAAATCATTGTGATTGGAACCGTCAATTTGAATTGGGTTTGTCGGTTGACCCACTCTACCAAACAATTTTGTCAACCCATTTAAAGGTGATCTAAATGAGATAGCACGGGCCCAAGAGGGTCGGGGAGAATGGGCTCAGGTTGACTCGCAAACCTCAAAGGTTTTTTTTCATTATGAATTTAAGGTGATATGTTTAATTTTTTAGTCGAAGTTTTGAAGTTTTTTTTGTGTCGGATATTTTGTTTAAAATGTACAAGTGTGAAATCAATAATTAGGAATTTTGTTAGAGACTTTTTTTATAAATATTTATTTATGAAATGAATAAATTTAAATAATTATAAGAATTTTTTATTTTATTTTTTGTGGGTCGGCCCCTAACCAAAATCCATCTTGAGTTGGGGATTTCTAACCCACCGAGATGGCGGTAGGCCCGACCTGCCTAGCCAAATGATGGGTTTTTGACCGGCTAGCATGTTTGTTTTAATGCATACATATAATTGAAGAATATTAAAAAGTTGATTAATAGCATAATGTTTATTCCGAAAAATAACATGGTTAAGAACATTGATATATTTGTCTAATCTATTATCATTAAAGGGAGTGTTATTTGCACTTTATAATTTGTTGATCACTCTTCAATTTACCATTTTATCTAACTGATTATCAACATTATATTTCTTAAATTTTAGTTAATTTTCAGAACTTGTCATTCATTCTTTTTTACATTAACTAATATAATTATTGTATTTTAAAATTTAATCACATTTCTTTAGTATATAATAATAATATATCATTATTATTTATTTATATCTATTATAAATTGAGTTTTAATTATGAATTTTCATACATGTCTTTCTGGTTTTTATACATTAGTTTTGTTTTATTGAGTTAATTTAATATTTTATGTGCTTAGGTTACAAAAAATGGTATCTTATAATATTACATGTTACAAATCCCTAACAATAATATTGAATTTAAAAATTCGTCTAGTGGTTTATATTAAAAAAATTCAATCATGAATTCCTCATATAAAGGAGAGAATAACATCTTGCTTTTAAAAGTGTGAAGTTACTATCGTGTTCACAAATTGTAGATTGTTGAGATATTTTGGTTGTCATTGAAAATTGAGTGTCAAAGTTGACATTTGAATTGTGTTTTTGAATTTCTGACAATATTTTCGTCAACATATTATTTTTATGTTATTTGTATCAGTATCGTAACTGGTAACACGTTTATTGCAATATTTAAGTATTATCATCTCTTTAAATTAATATTTACTTTCATGTATGACGTGCTACGAGTTTTGAAAAAATGACGACCAATAAATTCAAGCAAACAAATACACAAAATCAGGGGCGAAACCAAGACTATGTGGTATGCGTTTATATCCCTTGCAGGGGCGAAACCAAGACTATGTGGTATGCGTTTATATCCCTTGCAGCTGTGGGCAGGATTTTTCTTCCATCCATTTATCTAGTTGGAGTGGTTGAATTGGTTAGCATGCCCTTTCGATTGCGGATGCGAGAACATAACATAAGTCTCACAGCTCCGTCGTCCGATTCTATGCCTAATATACCTGCTCTTCAAGGATGAACTCTTTTGTGCATGGGTGTAGTTCTACTATGGATTCAATTCCTTCAAACAGCTTATAGCTAAATATAAATCAATAAATTCTTTGTGAATTTATCGATGTTAAGATGCGTAATAAATCTTTTATAAATGTAGGACCGAATGCTTTCCGCTTTACCAAAAGCTATAGCTAGTAGTAATAGTGCAACTCAAATCTTTTAAACCGCACAGCAGCTCAAGCACCATGTTCGATTGCTCTTCCAGCAGGGACAATTATTGCACTCAACAATCTCCCTCCCAATAATTGACTCTTTGCAATCAATGTGAATCGAACCCGTGACCTTGGCTCTGATACCAATTGTAGGACCGAGTGCTTACCGCTTTACCAAAAGCTATAGCTAGTAGTAATGGTGCAACTCAAATCTTTTAAACCGCACAGCAGCTCAAGCACCACGGTTCGATATATATTACTTCCACCTTATAAATGGAATAAATCAAACATATATGAAATATACAAATTTCATTACAAATACAACCAAATAATTTATTGTAATTGTATTTTATTCTACAAGAAATCATGTTAAACTCAGTGCTTGTGGATTTAACATCAATTAAATCAGCAAATTATAGAACTTTTGTGAGTCAAAATAATTGAGTAACCACATATTCTTGAATTCCTTTATTAGTTTTTTATCTTGCTAATTTGTTTCATTTAGTATTTTAACTCATAATACATCTTTAAGTGTAACTAAAGATATGAAAAAAAGTTCACAAAAATGGGATTCGATCACTAACTCATACGGAAAAATAATTATCATAATTTTCTAATTAATTAAGCACATATACTTAACATTTTCTAATTAATTAAGAAAAATTCATTTACAATAATAATATTTAATCTTTTTGGATTAACACTAATAGTTCCTGAAGATCATACTCATCACAATTCTTTATTAATATGTTAATCTTTAAATCTGAATTATGATTTATATTTATTTTCTAAAAGTTCTTAAATAATGATTCAATATATATGATTTGAGCTTCAATACTAATATTTTAAAAAATATTAATTTTTATGTATATTGTATGTGTGCAACAATTTTAATCACGATTATAAAAATTCTAAAACATGAATTAGATCGGACATAAAAAAATCACACAATTAAACAAAAGACATAAAATAAAAACAAAATAATTTTCTATTACCTATAAATTACTAATCTCGACTTCTATAGATTGAAGTTGGTGACTGTAGGCCACAATTTAGTAAAACAAATCAAAAGCTAATGTTTGAATGAACCGCATTGGTTTATCGCCCCGCTGCAAAGTTGGGGGAGTAAAAAATGAAAGATAAAATGAGTTAATAAAAATATTTTAATAGGTCAAGTTGAATGAAATATATATATATATATATATATATATATAAATAAATGTAAATGTATCTTACTTGATATAAGCAGTAGACTCACCTTATGTTTTCTCATTGTACAATGAAAGTTCATACACTACAGTGATCTACATTTTCTTATTTTTTCTCTTGTTTTCAAATTTAATTTCATCAGCTATTGGTCTTTAGATATATCTTAGAATTTTTTATAAGCGCATAATTTTAAATGTGATCAATTTAACCAAATAATTATTATACTTTGTATACAATAATAAATAGATTAATATATTTGAAGATAGAAAAATAATGTATTGACAACAATAAAAAATAACTAAATGTTAGAATTTACATTATCATTATTTAATGTCAATATTAAATTTAACATCTTGACCGACGATTTCGGTTGGGAATAATCCTAGCAAGCGGACTAGGTCAAGTTATAGTAAATGGACGAACAGTCCAAGTATCGATCCCACAGAGACTATTATTTAAGTACCAAGAATTTATTATTTGATTTAATCTAGGCAACGATAAAAAGTGATTTGATGATTATTTAAATTAATTAAATTGAACTAATTTATGATAAGTAGATGACTAGAATCAGATTAACAGAAACGCTTGGAACTCGGGGGTTTTCGAATTTAAATAAAGTGACCGGGACACACAACGGTAACAAACTCAGATTTTATCACGCACTGGAATAATTTAACCACAGGTTATTCGCTGTCACGATGCAATTCTCTAATTTAATTATAAATCTATTTCTAGAATTTATAATCCTATTTTCATTTAACAGTCCAATTATTTCTAATTGAATTTAATTAAACAAAAACGCATTTAACAATGATAGAATCGCAGCTGTCGCCTAAAATCGCACACTGAAATCGAATACTATTTCTAGTCGATTTAACCGTGTGTTGATTAATATTTTTGAAGCTAAATTCAATCTATTTTCTTTCGAGTCAAGATCAAACAACAAACATGCAATTAATTGGCCAAATTAAAAGCATGAAAATTATGCAAATATTAATCAATAACAAGAAACAATTTTATTAATCAAACGATCCAATGAATAAACAAATCAATCGTTTGTCCCAATCGTGGTCCCGATCAACAGAGAAACTACTCCATAAATTCAAAACTAAAATCAAATCTAATGTTTGAATTCATGTCTGAAATTACGAAAATAAAAGAGAAGAGAAAATCTCAGTGATGATGTGCGGGTCTTGCGTGTGAAGCGCGCGATTTCCTCTCGTCTCTCCCGATTTTCTCCCAAGCCGTCACCGTCTTCAAGAGTCAGGAAATTTTTCGCCTTTTCTCCCAAAAGTCGGCTACTAAGGGTTCTGCGTCCCAGAAAGTCCCCCTCAATCTCTAAATTTCTTTCCTTTATTCTTCCAAATCTTCGCGAAATCTGATCTCAAACTAGGGTACACGGACCCCGTATCTACCTCCGGCTTCGGGTCCGTGTAGTCGCGATTTAATTATATGTCTGGGAGATGCTGGACACGGACCCCGTGTAGGGGTCCGGGTGAAGGTCCGGATGATCGCGTAATTTTCTTTTCTCGGTTGTTTCTTGACACGGACCCCTGCACGGGGTCCGTCTTTGGGTCCGGAGTGGCTCGAATAAATTATTCTCTTGGCTTCTTTAGACACGGACCCTTGCACGGGGTCCGTGTATGTGTCTGGACTTTGGCCCTTTCTCTTGTTTTTCCTATTTCTCCGGGTATTTCTGACGTGGCCTTGCGAAGTTTGACTTTTCTTTCTTTTCTTTGGCTTTTATCATCTTTTGGTCAAACCTGCAAATAGCCATAATGAGACGAATTAAGCGCAAAACCCGGAATAAAAACGCCAGATAAGCTCGAATACGACAAAATAAAGACCCTAAAATGCTATATAATTCGTGCTTATCAACTCCCCCACACTTAACCTTTGTTCGTCCTCGAACAAATCAGACAAAGATAAGGATGAGAAATATTTCAGATTCAGAATTCAAGTAACACAATCAAAACTTCTCAATTTGTCAAATCCATTCACCCCAGTCAAAAGATCACGCTTTGCATATCACAAGATTCGTTTTCGTCACAATTCAAAATTCAAACATTTACCCAGTAAAGATCAACAGAACAAGATGTGTGTAGTGTGCAGGTCAGACTCGTACTCATCTCCAGCTACTTGGTTTCATGATCACTTATTTTCATTTGTTATCGAAACGCCCCATATGCTTGACTTTCATACCCCTCTCTACTAAATGTTGAACGACAGTGACTTGGTTAATAGGTCTTTTTAAGCTTATAACGTAAGGCCAAGGCTCACGGCTACAATAAAAGGTAGGGAATCCAAAAGTGAGATACAATAAACATTATTCCTGTAGCACATTCATTCAATTTTCGACCCGTCAACAGTTATTGTCTTTTCATCAATTCCAGAGCTCTAGCGTCTCCTTTTCTTTCTCATTGTCCACCAACTTTCACCCACAAAATTTTGTTTCGGGTGCTTTCAACACTATACATTTTCCTCCTTTTTCCTTTTCTTTCCACTTTTTTTTTTTTTTTTTTTCATGAATAAAAATTCATCGACTCCTTCACACATATCTCTTCAATCTATTGGAGTATTTCAAACATTTCAATGTGCACAAGAGTTTTATTTCTCTCACATTTAGGTAGGAAAAAGTGTATAGGCTATGATTCAGGTAGTTGATGTGGGACATTGAATAACTGACGAATGGGGGCTAACTGTGTGTCATTGACACACACCATTCGATTTTTTCAGGCTCAAAAGGGGTTGCTAGGGGCAATGAATGATGTGTCGGTCAGGCTTGAAAGGCTCAAACGGTCCAAAGATCGCCTAAATCATCCCTAAGTCACCATCGTTCGTATTTTCGCTTCGAGGGCTAATCAGACAAGTTCTAGGGATCGTTGTTCGATATATATATATATATTTTTTATTTTTTTTTATTTTTTATTTTTTATTTTTTTTTAGTTCACAATTCACCCATTCACTATCAATGAGTAAAAGTTTGACCACGTGCATTGAACAAAATGTTGATACAAAACTGGTTCATGTTAGACTCTCTCCTTGAAACTACGACTCCTCTCACTCAATACTAGGCATGAAGCAATTTTCCGGGTGATCCCAAAATCTAACAAATTAATCTGATTATCAAGTGAAACACGAGTTCTTAGTCTACAAATAGTGCCATCCTACGTGAAAAGTGTTGTTAAGTGTTGTGCAACGATGTGTAACAAAACTGACTCACCCCCACACTTTGAACTCGACACTGCCCTCAGTGTAAAACAATATAAACAGAACTATCGAGAATGTGAAAGCAAAAAAAACACTTCCCTGGTTAGATGTCGAGTACGTGGTGGACAGAGGTAAAGATCAGCAAACGTAAAATGGAAAAGATAAAGCACGCAAACACTTTAATAAATTCCAAAATAGCGTACACATAAAGAGCATGTCCACAAATATCAACACAGCATACGAATGAAATGATAAAGTCCAGAAATGTGAATACAGTCCTCCACACAGTCTAACAAAATAAAGCTCCTAATCGTCGGCGGAGTCCGCATCCAAATCCTCCATGTCGTCAAGGCCAGATCTGTCATAGGGGGGCGCGGAGACATCGTCAGCAGAGGGCGGAATCCCTAGATGATGCTCAATGCGAGCCATTCTGGTGCTGAGGTTGTCCAAGGCATCAAACAATGACGAGTAAACCTGATGTCTACTCCCCGAGGCTCTCTGTCGTGGTGGCACATGACCCTGAGGGTCGGCGCGATCATCGAAGCCCGCTTCTTCCCGTGCACGATCGTCCCAAGCTCGGTCATCGATGGCGGGTGGAGGTACCGGTGGGTCACGGGGGTGCGGAGTGATATGTCGACTCGAAGGGTTACGGTACCAAGCACCCTGGCGGAAGATGAAGTACATGCCCTGCATAGCCTGGGGGGTGAGCATCTGTGTAGAGGTGGGGAGGAGGGATGTCTCGCCACTGAGATCTACGCCGTGGGCCGATAGAATCCGGGAGATGATAATCGGAAAAGGGGCATATGGCCGCTTGTTCTTTGTGGGGTCAACATGCGCGACAGAGCGCATATGACCGAGAATGATCGACGCGACCGGAATCGCAGGTATGGCCCCCAATCCATTCAGCAGCTTGTCAATAATGTACAAGTCCAAAATGCGGACCTCGTTGTTCCCGGCCTTCCTCGGCAAGATGTTCGCTCCCGTGAAATAACAGATGATGCGATCGAGCAACGGGAGGGAAGTAGGAAGGACGCTCGAGCGAGAACCCGTCGGAGAAGTGAAATAGTGAAGGCGACGTCGGGCCTCGGGGATCCGAAACGTGATGTCGGAGAAGAAAATGTCTAGCTGATTGTGGCTCACCGGAGGGCCCTCATTTGGCACATTCAACAGATTGGCAAGAGTGGCAGTGTCGAACTCGATTAGCACCCCCTTGACGAAAGTGCGGACTCGCTGCAATCCAGTAATGCCCTTGTCTTCGAAGTTGGCATAGAATTGCCACACCAATTCAGGAAAGTAGGGGCCGGTGATGTCCAACAGCGATCCCCAACCAAATTTATCAAATTCGGCTCGGATGGGTACCTCGGCGTCAATCCGTGGGTGGATGGATTTTTCAACAATCATCGCATTCTCGTGGAGTGCCGAAAACCATTCAAAATTTTCGAGGCTTGTGAATCTGGAGGCATCATAGGGGGATGAGGTACCGGCTCGGGCGCGCTTACTGATTTGTTTGCGGGGTGGCATATTGATTCCAGCGATGATATCTGAAATTCCAACAATTCAATAACAATAATCCAATACACCAATCTCAAATTCCCCGACAAACACGTACACCAATCCAATAATTCACCACAACAGAACGAATTCACTCCAACTGATCCCAACACAATGAAGGAAACCAATGCCCTTGCTAGTCAACTCACATTAAACAATGCTCAACAACAATATATCCCGAGAGTAGACCCAATGCAAAAACAACGCAAATCTCAACAATCCAAACAATAATCGAACTCAATCACACTAAGTTAACTCGTATGGATTAGCATGAATCTCCTAACACTGATAATCGCCAATTTGAGAGAAACGGAGTAGCCACGCTCACCGTAACTCGAAGATGATGACACGGTGAAGGGGTGTATTCCGGCGGTGGTCGGCGGCGTGAAGGCGGCGGCGTGAGGGGCGGCGGCGCGACGGCGGTGGTGGCGCAAGGCGGCGGTGTGAGTGGTGGTATGAGGGTGGAATGAATTTTGGGGGTTTAGGGATTTGGGAGGGTCTGCGCGTTTTTATTCTGAGAATTCGCGAATTTAGAAGGCACGGACCCCGTGTAGGGGTCCGTCCTTAGGTCCGTGCTGATGCGCAAATGTGAAAATTCTGGAAATGCTAGACACGGACCCCGTGTAGGGGTCCGTCCAAAGGTCCGTGCAGACTCGGGTTTTCGGCATCTTGGAAGGCTCAATACACGGACCCCGTGTATGGGTCAGGAAAGTGGTCCGTTCAGACTCGGGATATTGGTTCTTTCGAATATCTAAACACACGGACCCCGTGTAGGGGTCCGGGGCAGGGTCCGTTCAGACTCGGTATTTTCACCCCAAATTTATTTATTTATTTTTTTTTTGAAAATAAATCCCTACGCACTCTAGACCCAACACATAATGCAAACCAGGAAAGAATAATTCGAGACATCTGCACAACAAAATTTAAACGCAACCAAGCACACAAGATGCAGGAATTGTACAGAAACTTCCCTGGCCTATTTGGCGTTCTGAATCCGTCGTTTTTATAGAATCCCATGCCTTATAAATCCCGCCACCGGTGAATAAGTTACCTGCACCACCAAACACTGAGATCAGCTCACGAGATAAGAATAAAACAAAACGAAAATTAAAATAAAAACGAAAATAAAAAACAAAACACTGGGTTGCCTCCCAGCAAGCGCTAAATTTATAGTCTATAGCCCGACTGTACTCCCTTATTTAGTTTGGATCCTGCAGATCCACAGTGGTTTGCACGTCGGGGATTGTACCTCCATGGTAAACTTTCAGCCTATGCCCATTTACCTTGAACGCTCCGGTAGCTTCGCTAGTGATCTCCACTGTCCCATAAGGAAACACTTGCGTGATGGTATATGGTCCTGACCACCGTGAACGCAACTTACCTGGCATCAACTTCAGTCGAGAATTGTATAGTAGTACATGTTGTCCCACCACAAATTCTCGACCAACAATGTTCTGATCATGCCAGCGTTTGGTTTTCTCTTTGTAAAGCTTGGCATTCTCATACGCCTCCAACCGAAACTCATCCAATTCATTCAACTGCAGCACTCTATCATCACCTGTGGCTTTAGCATCAAAATTCAAAAATTTAGTCGCCCAGTAAGCCTTATGTTCAAGTTCAACAGGTAGGTGACACGATTTCCCATACAGCAATTTAAAAGGAGACATGCCAATGGGGGTTTTGAACGCAGTGCGGTACGCCCAAAGTGCATCGTCGAGTTTTCTAGACCATTCTTTCCTCGAAGCACCGACAGTCTTCTCAAGAATGCGTTTCAGTTCTCTATTTGAAACCTCGACTTGGCCACTAGTTTGGGGGTGATAAGGTGTTGCCACCTTATGTCGGACCCCATACTTAGCCAACAGACTGTCAAACTGACGATTACAAAAATGCGTACCTCCATCGCTAATAATGGCTCTAGGTGTGCCGAAACGTGAGAAAATATTTTTCATAAGAAATTGAACAACAACCCTAGAGTCATTAGTTTTGCATGCAGTAGCTTCTACCCATTTAGACACATAGTCCACAGCCACCAAAATGTACTTGTTCCCAAAAGAAACCGGGAACGGCCCCATGAAATCTATACCCCAAACATCAAATATCTCACAAACCAAAATATTATTAAGAGGCATTTCATGTCTTCTAGAGATATTACCTGTGCGCTGACAATTTGAACATTTTGTAACATATTCATGCGCATCCTTAAACAAAGTAGGCCAATAAAAACAAGACTGGAGGACTTTGGACGCAGTTCTAGTTGCTCCAAAATGGCCCCCAGCCGGACCAGCATGACAATGAAACAAAATTTCACTTACCTCTTCCTGGGGAACACATCTACGGATTATACCGTCTGCACATATTCTAAACAAATAAGGATCCTCCCACAAATAATATTTCAGATCTGAGAAAAACTTCTTCTTTTGTTGATAAGTAAAATGGGGAGGTATGAACTTACTTGATAGATAATTAACAAAATCGGCATACCATGGTAAACTGTCGATTGCAAAGAGTTGCTCGTCTGGGAAGTCATCACGAATAATTGCATTACCTGAACTTGGATTCTCCAAACGAGAAAGATGGTCTGCAACCTGGTTCTCTGTTCCCTTCCTATCGATGATGTCCAAATCGAATTCCTGCAAAAGAAGAATCCAACGAATTAGCCTTGGCTTTGCATCCTTTTTAGTCATCAAGTATTTCAAGGCGGAATGGTCAGTATGCACGACTACTTTGCTCCCTATCAGATACGATCTAAACTTATCAAGAGCAAAAACCACGGCAAGAAGCTCCTCCTCTGTAGTGGCATAGTTCAGTTGGGCGGCTGACAGTGTCATACTAGCATAGTAGATGACATGAATGCATTTATCCCGTTTTTGGCCCAACACTGCCCCTAGAGCTGTGTCACTTGCATCACACATCACCTCAAATGGCGACCCCCAATCAGGTGCTATCATCACTGGTGCGGTGATCAACTTCTCCTTCAGGACCTGAAATGCCTGCACACACTCATCAGAAAAATCAAATTTCACATCTTTTATCAGTAAATTGGTCAGTGGCTTAGAAATGCAGGAAAAATCTTTGATAAAACGTCTATAAAACCCTGCATGTCCTAAAAAACTACGCACTCCTCGGATGTTTGTTGGGGCAGGGAGTTTCTCTATCACTTCAATCTTAGCCTTATCAACCTCGATTCCATTTTCAGAAATTTTATGCCCCAACACGATCCCCTCTCTCACCATAAAGTGTCATTTTTCCCAGTTCAGCACCAAATTTGACTCCTCACATCTCTCCAAAACTTTAGACAAATTAATCAAACAAGTATCGAATGAAGAGCCAAATACAGAAAAATCGTCCATAAATATTTCAATGAAATCCTCAATCATATCATGGAAAATTGCCATCATGCATCGTTGGAAGGTTGCTGGTGCATTACATAGACCGAATGGCATTCGTTTATATGCAAATGTCCCATAAGGACAAGTAAAAGTGGTTTTCTCCTGATCTTCAGGGTCAATAGGAATTTGCATATAACCTGAATAACCATCCAGGAAACAGTAAAAAGGATGCCCAGCTAACCTTTCCAACATTTGATCAATAAAAGAGAGGGGGAAGTGGTCTTTACGGGTGGCGTCATTAAGTTTTCTATAATCAATGCAAACACGCCACCCTGTAACAGTTCTAGTAGGGATTAATTCATTATTCTCATTCTTGACAACAGTGATCCCACCCTTTTTCGGAACTACTTGCACTGGACTAACCCACCTACTATCAGAAATCGGGTAAATAATACCTGCGTCCAGTAGCTTAATCACCTCTTTCTTTACCACCTCTTGCATAGCTGGGTTCAGTCGTCTTTGAGGTTGGGTAGAAGTCTTGTGGTCAGTCTCCATCAGAATTTTGTGCATGCACATGGATGAACTGATCCCTTTGATGTCTGCAATGCTCCAACCAATTGCTTTGATATTATCCCTCAGAACTCGCAGCAGCTTTTCTTCCTCCAAACCTGTCAAGATAGATGAAACAATTACTGGCAGTTTATCATTGTCAAGCAAAAATAAATATTTCAAATGAGAGGGAAGAGGTTTCATCTCTAAGATTGGGGCTTCTTCAATGATGACCTTAAAGGTCTTGGGACATGCCCAAGCTCCCCAATCCTAGAGTTTACCGTTCTCGAGATCGGTCTGCCTGCTTCCAGATAAAGCATGTATTCCTTAACATCATCATTCTCCAACTCTCCTGAACATGAATCAGTCAAACAAAACTCCAAAGGATCTTCACCGATCAATTCCTGCAAACTGCACTCAACAAGTTCGTCAGTAGCATCAATTCTAAAACAATCAGATTTATCATTAGGATATTTGATGGACTGAAAAACATTAAACACCACACTCTCATCATTCAGTCTCAATACCAACTCACCCTTTTGTACATCTATCAGAGCTTTCCCAGTGGCTAAAAATGGTCTTCCTAAAATTAGAGGAATCTCACGATCCTCTTCCATGTCTAACACAACAAAATCCACTGGAAAAATAAACTTGTCAACTTTCACCAACACATCCTCTACAACTCCCCTAGGAAATTTAATTGATCTATCAGCTAACTGTAGAGAAATTGTAGTTGGTTTCACTTCACCTATTCCTAGTTTCTCAAAACATGAATAAGGCATCAAATTAATGCTTGCACCTAAATCACACAAGGCTTTAGCAAAAAATGAAGTTCCTATGGTACAAGGGATAGAGAAACTACCTGGATCCTTAAGCTTTGGAGGTAATTTATTTTGTAAAATAGCAGAACATTCCTCCGAAAGCTTAACTGTCTCAAAGTCAACCAATTTCCTCTTGTTTGATAAGATTTCTTTAAGAAATTTTGCATATGAGGGCATTTGAGCTAAAGCTTCTGCAAATGGGATATTTATGTGCAGCTTTTTGAAAATTTCAAGGAATTTTGAAAATTGAGTATCCAATTGCAGTTGCTTAGCTCGTTGGGGAAAAGGGAGCGAATTAATATCAATATTGGAGTTCAAGTTTAGGGACTTACCTTTCTCCTTCGTGTCATTGGATCCTTGCTTTGATAATTCCTTCTCCTTCGCATAATTATCGACATCAACCACCTCTTGCTTTATAGAAGACGTCACCGTGACTGCATTGACACCTTTAGGATTCTTTTCCGTGTCACTAGGTAGTGAACCCGGAGCTCGTGTAGACATTTGTGTCGCTAGCTGTCCTAGTTGAGTCTCCACTCTTTGCATCATGGCATCATGATTTTGCCATCTCATCTCATTCCCTGCTATGTACTTTGCAAGCATGTCCTCAAGGTTTGACTTGCCATCTTGTGGCTTAAAACCGGGTGGCATAGAAGGTCCAGCACCTTGTGGAGGTTTAGGTGGTTGTTGAGGAGGTCTTTGCTGTGTAGGATGCTGTGGAGGATTAAACTGTAATGGCACAACAGCATTTTCTGACTGTCTCCACCCGAAATTTGGATGATTCCTCCAGCCTGGATTGTACGAGAAACTGTATGGATTGTTCTGCTGACGCCCCTGGTTTCCCAAATAATTTACTGAATCCCCTCCAAAAGACTGTATTTCCTCACAAGGAATATCCGGCATGAATGGCATGTCGCAAGATGGGCCACCACCCATTTCAGCATTTCCTTGGATCTGATTCACTGACTTGACTGGTATTGACTTCTGCGCTTGTAACTGTGACATCTGATGTGTCAATCCATCAAGTTTTGCTGTAATCGCTGTCAAAGCATCCATCTCAAGGAATCCTACTTTCTTCTCCCTGCGGTTGTCTTGCCAACCCACATTGCTCTCGGCCATATTAGATATGATTTCGAGCGCTGCGGTTGGCGTTTTCCTGTATAGACTCCCATTTGCTGCCGCATCAAGCATAGATCTCACAGAAGGATCTACCCCATAGTAAAATGTCTCCACCTGTTGGCCTACTGAAAAACCATGTCTCGGGCACATTCTCAACATCTTTTTAAACCTCGCCCATGCTGAATTCAGTGATTCCCCATCTCTCTGTCTAAATGAAGTGATTTCATTTCGCAGTTGTGTAATTTTAGTAGGGGGAAAATACCTGTGCATGAAGAACTCAACTAGCCCATCCCAAGTAGTGATAGAACCAGCTGGAAGGTCGCGAAGCCACTCCATAGCTTCTCCTTGCAAGGAGAATGGAAATAGTCTGAGTCGTATGGCATCAGTACTCACCCCATTGCACTTGATCGTATCACAGATTGACAGAAAATTCTCCAGATGTGCATTGGGGTCTTCAGATGGTGCTCCACCGAACTTTACTTGCATTTGGATCATCTGGATGATGCCTGGCTTCAGCTCGAATGAATTTGCCTGAATCGTAGGGCGGATGATACTAGACCCATAACCTCCAAATGCTGGCCGATGAAGTTCCATCAACGTACGTTCATCCTCTTCTCCGACCATTCCTTCGAATTCTGGTTTAAGATCTATTTCAGGTTCTGCTTCAGACTCGGACTCAAAAGACAGGTTGTTGTTCCTTCGATTTCTGCGGATGCTGCGAAGGGTGCTTTCAATCTCCAGATCAAGTGGCACTAGATTTTTGACGTCCTGAGCACGGTTCATATAACACGAGCTAACCCCTGAAATCAAAAATTTAAGTGCACAATTTAAGCCCCAAAAGAGTATATAATAAGAAAAACTGAAACAAAATTAATTAAAATACTAAAGAATAGAATAACTGAAAAATTTAAAACTAAGAATAAAAGCCTAGTCTCAAACAAATAATTTATCCTAATATTAAATAAATAGTCCCCGGCAACGGCGCCAAAAACTTGACCGACGATTTCGGTTGGGAATAATCCTAGCAAGCGGACTAGGTCAAGTTATAGTAAATGGACGAACAGTCCAAGTATCGATCCCACAGAGACTATTATTTAAGTACCAAGAATTTATTATTTGATTTAATCTAGGCAACGATAAAAAGTGATTTGATGATTATTTAAATTAATTAAATTGAACTAATTTATGATAAGTAGATGACTAGAATCAGATTAACAGAAACGCTTGGAACTCGGGGGTTTTCGAATTTAAATAAAGTGACCGGGACACACAACGGTAACAAACTCAGATTTTATCACGCACTGGAATAATTTAACCACAGGTTATTCGCTGTCACGATGCAATTCTCTAATTTAATTATAAATCTATTTCTAGAATTTATAATCCTATTTTCATTTAACAGTCCAATTATTTCTAATTGAATTTAATTAAACAAAAACGCATTTAACAATGATAGAATCGCAGCTGTCGCCTAAAATCGCACACTGAAATCGAATACTGTTTCTAGTCGATTTAACCGTGTGTTGATTAATATTTTTGAAGCTAAATTCAATCTATTTTCTTTCGAGTCAAGATCAAACAACAAACATGCAATTAATTGGCCAAATTAAAAGCATGAAAATTATGCAAATATTAATCAATAACAAGAAACAATTTTATTAATCAAACGATCCAATGAATAAACAAATCAATCGTTTGTCCCAATCGTGGTCCCGATCAACAGAGAAACTACTCCATAAATTCAAAACTAAAATCAAATCTAATGTTTGAATTCATGTCTGAAATTACGAAAATAAAAGAGAAGAGAAAATCTCAGTGATGATGTGCGGGTCTTGCGTGTGAAGCGCGCGATTTCCTCTCGTCTCTCCCGATTTTCTCCCAAGCCGTCACCGTCTTCAAGAGTCAGGAAATTTTTCGCCTTTTCTCCCAAAAGTCGGCTGCTAAGGGTTCTGCGTCCCAGAAAGTCCCCCTCAATCTCTAAATTTCTTTCCTTTATTCTTCCAAATCTTCGCGAAATCTGATCTCAAACTAGGGTACACGGACCCCGTGTCTACCTCCGGCTTCGGGTCCGTGTAGTCGCGATTTAATTATATGTCTGGGAGATGCTGGACACGGACCCCGTGTAGGGGTCCGGGTGAAGGTCCGGATGATCGCGCAATTTTCTTTTCTCGGTTGTTTCTTGACACGGACCCCTGCACGGGGTCCGTCTTTGGGTCCGGAGTGGCTCGAATAAATTATTCTCTTGGCTTCTTTAGACACGGACCCTTGCACGGGGTCCGTGTATGTGTCTGGACTTTGGCCCTTTCTCTTGTTTTTCCTATTTCTCCGGGTATTTCTGACGTGGCCTTGCGAAGTTTGACTTTTCTTTCTTTTCTTTGGCTTTTATCATCTTTTGGTCAAACCTGCAAATAGCCATAATGAGACGAATTAAGCGCAAAACCCGGAATAAAAACGCCAGATAAGCTCGAATACGACAAAATAAAGACCCTAAAACGCTATATAATTCGTGCTTATCACATCTTACATTCGAAAAAGTGTTTATTGTGATAAAATGTTTGGATTAGGATGATAGACTAAGAATAATAATTTATTTATCATTGTAATATAATAATAATGTGATTGTTATTTAGAATCAAAAACTGATATACTTATTTTTTTTTTTATTGAATTGAATTAACAGTTTTCTAAATATTTTTGGTTGGACAATCGTGTTAAATCTATTAAAATTAAATACTAGAATCTAAAGATGACTAGAAAGACATTGTAAAATGAATAATTACTCTTTCGTAAAATTTTAGTAAAAGTTCCAGTCGTGAAAAAAAATATTGTTTCAATTTTAATTGAACTTATGGAATGCAATGAAAATTTAAAGCATGCCAATTTTTATTTTTTTATTATATTGATTTATGTTACACGGTAAATGTTAGATCAAAGAAAATGTATTAATTTTTTTTAAAATAAATAATATATTATTTCAACTTTCAATTTGAGTTTCCGGATTTTGACAACATGCTATTAAATTTTTTTTGATTTTTTTCTCTCTAAAATATAAATTATCAAATAGATGAAAACAATTGTTTTCTCCTACTTAATGTGAAATATCAAATATATATTTTACTCAAATGTTTTATAAATTCTTATGATAAAGTAAAAAAAACATTTGCATATGGAGTCGACCCACAAAAAAATAAAAATAAAAATCCTTATAATTATTTATATTTATCGTTTATAATTCACCTTTGATTGGGTTAACAAAATTTCAACTCAACCCACAAATTGTGACGTAGAATAAGCCAAATCGACAGATTCAATCCAAATTGACGACTCTGTACCTTTTCAGATGACTGTAGCAACCGGGAAATAAACATTCAAACGCGTCAACTGTAGATGAAAATCTCCAAATAATATTTATTTCTAGCTGACACTGAACAAACAAAAACTGTACATTATTTCTTCCTTTAATTCTGGCTAAGCTAGCCAACATAACACCACACCACACCACCCATTTTGTTACAACTAATCAACACAAGGGGAAGAAAAGAACAAAAGAGCTATCAGAATATCCTAAAATGCCTAAGTCCCACTTTCAAGAAACAAACTTCCAACCATGAAATTTAATAGGTTCCGAATTTAGAACCATATTCCATCGCCAAATAACAAAACTATGTCCTAACTGTTTGCCTGTGGCTGTCTTGCTGCTGCTTTTGGACAAATGCTCCACTATTGGCGGTTTCTATGTCGTCTTTCATGAGGTATTTGTCGACCTGTGAAGCTGCTTGCCTGCCTTCGGAGATCGCCCACACGACAAGAGATTGTCCCCTTCGACAATCACCAGCCGCAAAGACACCATCCACGTTTGTCGAGAAACGCCCATATTCAGCTTTTAAGTTAGATCTGTTGTCTCGTTCCAGCTCCAATTTGTCCGCCAGTGTCTGAAAGAATCAAGCCCAAACATATTAATGTATGTGCTAAAAATATTATCTAATAAGATATGAGCCGAATCCAATGAGGGAGAACATTTGGACAAAATAAACTCAAAACATATACCGTGTCTGGATGAATACCATTTATCAGGGTACAAATACTAACCGATTCGGGCCCGAGGAATCCCATGGCAAGAAGCACTAGATCAGCTTCGATAATCTCCTCTGAACCTTTAACTTCCTTGAATTGAAACTTTCCACTCGCGTCCTTTTCCCAGTGGACACGTACGATCTCAAGTCCTTTCACCTCTCCTTTCTCATCTCCTATGAAACGTTTGGTCAACACCTCAAAGGACCTTGGATCCTTCCCAAACTTGGTAGTAGCTTCTTGATGCCCATAGTCTACACGGAATATACGGGGCCACTGCCAACAAACAAGTAGAAATTATTTTTCATATCAAGAAATGATAGTTGAAAGAGGACAAACATTTGCTGCTGCCAGAATGAAAGAACAGTTGAGAGGGTGTTGGAGAAGCAAACAAGATTTCACAACAAAACTCTGTATCAAATGTCCATTGAAGTGTGTCTATTGGCTTCTCTATCTAAGCGCGATCAATAGTCAATAGTTCAAAACTAAAGCTATAAGATGGCAGAAGAAGACAACAATCAAACCTGTGGCCAAGGATTTCCTGCAGCCCGAGTACGCGGTGGCTCAGGGAGAAGCTCTAAATTGATGAGGCTACTGCAGCCATGCCTGATAGATGTTCCAATACAGTCATTGCCCGTATCTCCTCCACCAATTACTACAACTTTCTTGTCTTTTGCAGAGATGTACTTTCCATCCTGAAGATTGCTATCAAGCAAGCTTTTTGTATTTGAATGCAGAAACTCCATGGCAAAATGGACTCCAGGAAGGTCTCGTCCAGGAACAGGAAGGTCCCTGTCAAATAAATCAATTTTTAAGACAGATGAAAAAATTCTCGCTTTATTTATGATCAATCAAGATCTGCAAGAGTCGCATGTATTACCTCGGTTTTGTGGCTCCTAAAGCCAAAACAATGGCGTCATTTTCCTCACGAAGTTTATCTATCGAGTATAAGGGATCTTTTCCAACATTAGCATTGACCACAAAGTCGACACCTTCTTTTTCCATGAGATCGACCCTTCTCTGGACAACATCAATTTTGTCAGTTTTCATGTTTGGGACACCATACATCATAAGACCGCCTATTCTATCTGCACGTTCAAACACTGTTACAGTGTGTCCCGTCCGATTTAATTGATCAGCAGCAGCCAAACCAGCAGGTCCACTTCCAATAATAGCAACTCTTTTTCTGAAAGAGTGAAGACGATTAGAATCTTATTGAACAACACAAAAGAGATTGTTTTTTTATTTTTGCTAATCTATTTATGAGAATGCCAAGGTGAAAGTTTAGATGACAATATTATAGAATATCAGAGAAGAAGAAATGAAAACGTGAGGAAAGAGAATATACCCAGTTCTCTTCAAAGGTGGTCGTGGTACCATCCATCCCTCGTCAAAGGCTTTATCTATGATAGAACACTCAATACTTTTGATTGATACTGGATTTTCTATGATACCAAGAACGCAAGACCCTTCACAAGGTGCAGGGCACACACGACCTGTGAACTCTGGGAAATTGTTAGTCTCCAGAAGTCGATCCAACGCTTCACGCGATCTATTTTGGTACACTAACTCATTGAATTCAGGTATCTTATTCCCAAGAGGGCATCCAGAGTTCTCCTGCATGTTTTTAAATATTTTATTTATTCACTCTAGTCAATGTTCAGAAAAAAGTCAATTACTCGAACCAAACTAGACAAAGCGAAATCTACATCTTACCTGATGACAAAAGGGAGTACCACAGTCCATACAACGAGCAGATTGTGTTTTCAGGAGTGGGCCAGGTTTTAATTCTTCCATAACTTCATTCCAGTCATTCATTCGAACATTAGGATCTCTGTATGACACACCCTCTCGCTCATAAGCAACAAAACCCCTATGTTTCACAGCATCTGGAACTTGAGTTGGCCTCGTTGATTTTTCTTCTTCAACCTGTCAAATCAGAAACGATGATCACTAATCAAACCAAAAAGAAAAACTATTTTATAAGCTAAAAATTCAATAAAAGTCACCGCTCAGAATAAATTTGATTGATGGATGCTAGTCAGTAATCAAACAAACAAGAACAACTATTTTACAAGTTAAAATTCACTAAAAGTCGCAACTCGGAAGAAAGATGATGGATGAAAAAAAAGTCTCCTGAATTTGGTAAAAGAATACGTGCAAGTTAGGCAAAGACAGTGTAACCTTTCAATTATAAAGTTTAGAGCAATAGGGAGTCTGGAAGAGTTGTCGTAATAACTAAATGCACCACCATCCCAGAAAATTTTAGTTATATGTCATACGCATGCTCATTAATTGGCATTTTTTAACACCAATAGTTAGTTTCGTTATTAGGTTTAGTTACCAGACAAAATGTAGTAAAAAGGTTTCAGAAGAAAATTACCTGGCTGGATTTTCCACTGACAGATGCAGCTGCAAACTTCTTAAGCTCTTCAAAAGCATCTTTCTCCATCAACTCTGCCTCTTCTTGCACCTCAGCTTCCCTGGCAGCTTTTTCTGAAGCTGCTTCTGAAATTTCCTCAGCTTTCTTGCGTGCAAGAACTCGTTTATAATCACGAGGAAAGACCTTGATGAATTTGGGCAGAAGAGACTCAAAATCGGCAAGAACTTTTTTCGCTAATTTGCTGCTTGTGTGACGTTGATGCTGTTGTATCATCATTTGGAGCGTCAAAATATCATCCTCTTCAATTACTGGATCAAGATCCACCAACTCAGAGTTGCACCGATTTCTGAACTTCGAATCAACATCAAGAACATAGGCAACACCTCCACTCATACCAGCAGCGAAGTTTCTTCCAGTCTTACCAAGCACGACGACAGTTCCACCAGTCATATATTCGCAACCGTGATCCCCCACACCTTCCACTACTGCTTTAGCGCCAGAATTCCGAACAGCAAATCTTTCTGCTGCCATCCCATTAAAGTAAGCCTCTCCATTAGTGGCCCCATACAGGGTGACATTTCCAACGACAATATTCTCCTTCGGATCAAATGTGCTTCCTTTAGGCGGATACACAATAATTCTTCCACCTGATAAGCCTTTTCCAACATAATCATTACTGTCGCCTTCAAGCTCAAGAGTGATGCCGGAACAGAGAAAAGCTCCAAGACTTTGACCTGCACTTCCACTTAGTTTGACATGGATTGTATCTGAAGGAAGTCCCACCATATGGAAGCGTTTTGTCACTTCATGACTTAACATGGTTCCAACCGCTCGGTTTACGTTGCAGATTGGTGATTCAATGTACACAGGAAGACTTTTCTCCAGGGCAGGATGGGCTAATGCTATAAGTTTGTTATCTAAAGCCATGTCCAACCCGTGATCCTGTTTCTGCACACAATACTGAGCAGCATCTGGCCTAATATCAGCAGCTGGCCGAAGTAACAAGGAAAGATCAATGTTCTTAAGCTTCTCATTGTTGTTAGCAACATCTTTATCCAGTTCAAGCATGTCTGAGCGGCCGACCATTTCATTGAGTGTTCGAAATCCAAGCTGAGACATTATCTCCCTCACTTCTTCTGCTAGCATGAAGAAGAAATTGATGACATGTTCTGGTTCACCAGCAAATTTTTCCCTAAGAACTGGATCTTGTGTGGCAATACCAACAGGGCAAGTGTTTTTATGGCACTTTCTCATCATGATACAACCCAGCGTTATGAGAGGAGCTGTGCTAAAACCGAACTCCTCTGCACCAAGAAGGGCAGCAATAGCCACGTCTCTTCCAGTTTTAAGTTGGCCATCTGTTTGAAGAACAGTTCGACCACGAAGATCATTAGCAACTAATGTTTGGTGGGTCTCTGCAAGACCAAGCTCCCAAGGAAGACCAGCACTCTTGATTCCAGTCCATCTCGAAGCTCCCGTACCTCCATCATGACCAGAGATTAAGACGTGATCAGCATGACCCTTAACAACCCCACTTGCAATCACTCCAACTCCAGCTTCAGAAACCAGCTTCACACTAATACGAGCCCCAGGATTTGCATTCTGCAGAAAGTTTATTGGGCAAAAAAACTATAAAACAAGCTCTGTAAGAGTAAAATTACCATTGACACAGTAAGTAGATAACAATGAGAAGTAATCACCATTAAAAGAATCAATTATCAAATGCCTTCATTGAATTGCAACTGCGGCGGTGTAAATAACATGATCAAGTATCAAGAACTACCTTAAGGTCATGAATCAATTGTGCAAGATCTTCAATTGAATAAATGTCATGATGAGGAGGTGGACTGATAAGCCCCACGCCAGCAGTAGAATTCCGAGTGACAGCGATGTCTCCAATAACTTTGTGCCCTGGAAGTTCACCCCCTTCACCGGGCTTTGCTCCCTGAAACAATGAAATCTCAAAGAGTCAGCAAAACAATCAAAAGTTATTTAGAAAGTTTATGATGTAAAACACTCTCACCAAATATGAATTGCACGTATCACTAAATGATGCAAATACACCAAAAGGTTCTCTGCGTGTATGGCGTTGTCTGTATCCATGTAAGTAAATTTACAAACAAAATGATCCTTTGCTCTAATTGAAAGGATGGTAGCCCATACATGACGTACCATCTTTATATTGAGAGAGACAGAGAGAGAGAGAGAGAGAAAGTGAGAAGAATACCTGAGCCATTTTTATCTGTAACTCATCAGCATTTGTCAGATAATAGCTAGAAACTCCAAATCTGCCGCTGGCAACCTGCTTAATAGCACTCCTCCTTGGATTCCTTGAACCATCTGCAAGCGGTTCCATTCGAGATGGTTGTTCACCTCCCTCACCTATATGCCCCAAAAAAAAAGAATGCGATAAAAACATCATGGCAGAGGAGAGGACACACGCCTTCTAAATGTGAAGAGAAAAATGCAAGACAAGCAAAAAGTTGTAGAAGTATAACTAGAAAAAGCTACTAGAGCAAACACAATCCAATTCGATGTTACTAAAAGACAACAGATAATTGTAAATTCATTTGCAAGGCATAAAATTTCACTAATGGCATTTCATCAAAACGATCTTTAAGAAAGCGGCATTAGCTTACCAGTGTTGGACTTTCCCCCAATTTTGTTCATAGCAATAGCTAGAGTTGTATGTGCCTCCAATGATATTGAACCATAGCTCATGGCACCAGTACAAAACCGTTTTACAATCTCACTAGCTGGCTGAACTTCTTCAATAGGAACCTTTACTTCAGCCTCTTTAAATTTCAGAAGTCCCCGTAAATTGCAGGACTTGTTCAATTCTTGGATGCGTTTAGAATATTCTTGGTAAGCAGCCACGCTGTTAGATCTGGCAGCTTCTTGCAACTTTGCCATGGCAAGAGGATCATTCAGGTGCAATTCACCACCTTTCCTCCAGTGATAATCGCCGGGATTAGGGAGTGCAACAGCCTCAGCACTACCAGGTGGCAACGCACGAGTTGGGAAAGCCAGCTCATGCAACTCGAGCGCATCTTGTGCAAGGGCTTCAAAAGTGGCACCCTCAACTCTGCTAGGGGTTCCAGTGAAGCATCGTTCCATCACCTCTGATGATAGGCCCACTGCCTCAAAGATTTGTGCTCCCTTGTATGAGGCCAAAGTCGATATACCCATCTTGGCAAGGACTTTCATCATGCCATAGTTGCTGGCTTTGAAATATTTCCTGACAAGCTCATCCTTCGATAGGAACTCACCAGTTGCTTTGGGTGGAATTTTACCATCAACTTGCAATCTCCAAATGGCCTCAACAGCCAAATAAGGGCAGATTGCATCTGCACCAAATCCTACAAGTGTACAAAAATGGTGTACTTCACGGGGCTCAGCAGATTCAACAATCAATGCAACTCGGGTTCGCTCAAGCTTCTTCACTAAGTGATGATGGACAGCACCAATGGCCATAAGGGAACTTACTGCAACACGCTTTGTTGAGAAAGCTGCATAAATCCATGGATAAAACATCGTTGGATTTTCAGTGAACTACATAAAAAATAATGATAAAATAAAACAAGGCGTCATTAATAATGATAAATTTTGATGTCGTACCTCGGTCAGAAAGCACTAGTGCAGTATAGCCCTCCTTGATTGCATTATGTGCCTCAGAACATATCCTGTCTAAAGTCTCCTCCAAGCCCTTCCTACCACGGTCCTTAGAGTAGGTAATATCCAGAACTTTGCTTCTCCATCCTCTGTAATTCATTCTTTTTATTGCTTCCATTTCATCAATCGATAGCAGAGGACCTTTTAACGATAGACGATGGCATTGCTCTTCGGTAGTCTCTGTGAGATCACCTTCAGGACCAATCATGCATTCCATCGAGGTAACTATCTTCTCCCTAATGGGATCGATTGGAGGATTTGTGACCTGAGCAAACATCTGCTTAAAATACTCAAATGTAAGCTTTTCCCTATCAGACATCACAGCCAGTGGAGCATCATTTCCCATAGACCCAAGGGCCTCCATGCCATCTTTTGCCATGGGTAGTAACAGCATTTCTAAAGATTCAACCGTGTAACTGCACATGGAGGTCAACAATCACTCCTTCAAGGACCAATAGCGAAAGATGCATCGAGGACAAGCAAGTTAAAATATGACATACCCAAATGCCTTTAGTGGAGCCAGTAAACCGTGAATACCCATGTGTTCCATGTTTTCATCATTGGGAGATACCTAAAATCACAATATTTTTGCTCATACTAAATCATGAAAGAAAATTAAAGTTTTTCAATCGACAACGCATAAAACAGATAAAAAAAAGTAACTGCCCCAGAAGGTGGAAAATGCATTCAAGAAACTGAAAATAGTGCTGACCGGCACAACTCCAACTATGGGAGGAGGAATACGGTAAGATTCCCGAACAGATTCAACGATGTCTTTCAATTGTATCTTTTGCCTTTTTAGCCAGTCACCATAAGGCCGTGCAAGTGAATATTGTTGCTTCAAGGCTTCATCATCTACAACAACATGATTCTCAAAGTCCACGAGGAGCATCATTCCGGGATTAAGTCTCCCTTTCCTGGAGACATCCTCTGGGGGAATATCAACCACTCCAACTTCACTTGCCATAATAACTCTCCCACTGTGTGTCACATAAAAGCGACCAGGACGTAATCCATTCCGATCCAAGGTTGCTCCAAGATACCGTCCGTCAGTAACTGTAAATTATAATTACATATAAACCAAGCAAGATATAACGCATGGCATGAAAATGGAAATTCAAATCAGGAGAATCTACAAAGACATACATGATATAAGAGCAGGGCCATCCCAAGGTTCCATAAGAGCTGAGAAATATTCGTAGAAGGACTTCCGATGAGGATCCATGTTCTTATCATTCTGCCAGGCTTCAGGAATCATCATCATTATAGCTTCAGGGAGACTTCTACCAGCTCGAACCAAAAGCTCAAGCACACCATCAAAGGCACCTAAAATTTGATTAAGGCAATTAGATATGTATCCAAAACATACTAATGGTAGCAGCTTGACTAATGACACTGGTACTTACGGTACTGCAGATTATGCAAAAAATATTAATTGTGTGATCCACACACATTAAAAGCTATTTTTAGAAGCAAGTGTGAGAAGAATTTTTTCTGGCAAATATACAACCTGAATCTGACGAGCTGGCATCTACAATAGGTAGAAGCTTCTTCATCTCCGTCTTTGACAAGCCAAGCTCCTTGCACTTTAGAAGACCTTCACGAGCTTTCATCCTACATAAAAAAACCAATAAAATGGATGCCAATGACTTTCTCACTTGTGTTTATCATCAAAATTCTAGATAGCCATCGCAAAGAAATAACATGGCAAATCACACACCTACTTTAACGAACAAAATCAGAAAATAGTTTCTCAGATTAAATGAAGCTGATTGCTACACAAAATGAATATACATTCCTAATAATTGAACATTCTTGACAAGAAAATGTCCATGCTTGTCAACAAATAATTACTTTTTCTACGGCAACAGCTCTGTGAATCTCATAAACCAATCTGATCTTGACAGAGGCAAAAACCTAAAGCACTAAAAACTGAACAAAAACCACCCACCAATTGACATAAGCGTGTTGATTTCCCCATTGTGCCCAAGGAAGGACACACAATATTTAAACATTCTCGACAAGAAAATGTTCATGCTTGTCAACAAATAATTACTTTTCTACGGCAACAGCTCTGCGAATCTCAAATACCAATCTTATCTTGACAGAGGCTAAAACAGAAAGCACTAAAAATGGAAGAAACCACCCACCAATTGACATTGCCCCTAAGCGTGTTGATTTCCCCATTGTGCCCAAGGACACGCATTGGCTGAGCACGATCCCAGCTGGGGAATGTGTTTGTCGAAAACCTAGAGTGTATCTGTAACAGAATCCAGAAGAGCAGTTATTTCAATATGAATTGAAATCATGTCATTGTGTCATGAAATAAGCCTACAGCTAAATTGCGTACAGGGCACATCAACAGTGTGATCAGCAGTTGTCGATACCAATCATAGAGAGAACCCTAGGCTACCTAGGCCAAACACATATTTTTCCCCACAGTAAGACAGGTTTTGATCATTAATACGGATCATAGCCAGAACCATGCCAAGCTTCTACAAACATTATTTACTTCATATTAGGTTCCTTACCAACTCGGCCAAAGAATCCAATCCGGCATCCAAAACCAAATAGTAATCAAGGGTGCGGAAGAACTTAAGAGATCATTCATACTTCAATGCCTCAGAAGTCATTCCTCAACCTTGCATCGCTTTGGTTAATCGGTTGTTCCCGTGCTGTTGGTTGTCGAAGTATGGTGTCAGCATAGAAAAACAGAGAATGGATAAAATATTTACCAGGGCCATGTAGCTCGTAAACCTTTCATTGCCAAGATCCGCATGGTAGTATTCCTTCAACTGGTTAGGCTTCAATTGACCTTTGTAGACGACAGTCCTAAAAGTTAAAGGAAATAAGTCGAATCAAAATCCTCAACGAGTGCAATTAAGTACCCAATGAACTGTATGAAACTAACCTCGATGACAAAGAGCATATATAGAAGTCCTTGACTCCACCATGTTGAAGGTTCAAAGCAGCTCGGATGGCTACCATGGAAACCCTTCTTAATATATACATCTACAAGAACACAAAGGAATTAGTGAAAGATAAAGAAATATAATATCCATGAGTGATTTACAATTATACCACTTTCAAGCCCAGTATTCTACCTGCTGTTCAAAATCCACCTTCGACCTGGGAGTTGGGGTAAGGAAAACTTGCTCAATTACGGGTTCAGTCTGCAGAGCAGACTGGCCCAATCCTGAGTTATCTGTGGGGACTGGTCGCCACCCAAGAACTGTATGGCCAAGTGATTCAGCCACCTACAACACAATCAGACAAAGATCCGTCAGAAAATTTATGATAATGTTAGAAAGCAACAAAAATTAGTCCTCAAGTACCGAAAGTTCAAATTTAGAACTTTGTTCAGTACCTTAGTGAATATAATTTTACTCTGATCCCTCCTACTGCCTGAAGTAGGCAAGAAGAACATGCCAACTGCATATTCACCAGGCGCGGGTAGCTCAAAGGCGGCATCTTTCGCAACCTGATATCATAAAACCCCATGCCATGAGCAACATAACTCATAATTGAAAAAAATATATACTTTATGTTTGTAAAGTAATACAGATCAAATCATTCTTCAACACTTCCACCTGTCCCTTCTAGAAATTTCAATAGTCCGGGACATTTAAGTATCTAACTTTACATTAAAGCTGAAATTTAAAATAAAATAGCAACAAGCAGCAATTTTTTTTCTAAAACAAAAGTAATAATATTAACTTCTGCATAACTCTACGATGAAGAATTGAAGTTGCATTCTCTAACTTCATCTTTTTTAAGAGACGAACTGAAACTGCAACTATTTTTTTTAAAAGAGGAACTGACCTCTTTGTAGAAAGCATTTGGAAGGCCCACGAGAATTCCAGCTCCATCTCCAGTATTCGTTTCACATCCACACGCACCTCTATGTGACATGCGCACCAGCATTTCTATAGCATCGGTCACCTGAAAAACAAAAAATAATCGTAAAATATTACGCACAGAAATAAAATAAATAAATAAAATAAGAATCTTTAGTCATCATCATATTATAAACAAGAAATGATAGGTACCGTTTTACGGCTACTTTCACCGGAAAGCTCGGCCACAAACCCAACACCACACGAGTCTTTATCAAAAGCCGGATCATAAAGCCCGAGTGGCTTTTCCGGCACCTGAGACAGTGCATTTTTCAAAACTACACGCAGCTTCGGAGCTCGGCCAGGACCATCAGTCTGCCAGAGATGCAACCTTTCCGAGCCGGAACCTGCACCTGAAGAAGAAGAAACAGCACTCCGCAGACTCGTACCGCACAAAAACTTCTTCTCCAGACCCACACTTCTCTTCGCCCCAAATCCTCGGGGAATCCTCCCTCTCCGACTCAATGCCGCCACCGCATTAAGCTGGTGGCTCGGCGTGCACACCGGCGAGATCAGTCCTCCGCCTTTAACTCGGACCCCAGATCCCGAAGCCACCGACATCTTCCACCGAACCAAAAACACCGCCTCAGACACTTATCCCAACAAACAAACCCACAACAGCGAACCGATCAGATCTATCGAAATCCACCAATTCTAAAGCAAACCCAATTGAAAGAAACGAACAAGTAAAACTTAAAAAGCGAAAAGGGAGTAGCTTATAAACAAGAAAAACTCTGTGAGGTAGGTGGGTGACTAAATCTAAGCAGTGTTCTTGTTATCTACAGCGGCGAAGTGTTCGAGAGAATAGCCACCAAGAAAGAAAAAACGAGCGCAATATTGGCGGGGGGAGGATTTGACAGAAGCGAAACAAAGAATTCGATAGGCCTCACAGAATCGCTTCGGTTTGCAGAGCCTGGGCGAGGTGAAACACGAAGCCTGAAGGTAGATTTATAGAAAGAAAATGTGATCGACATGAGGAATCTAGTAATATACGCTGGCAGGTGGGGCCCATTCCATTCATTAAATTAGACAATTATATAGTAATCTCTTTTCTTAAATTATTATGGTCAAAATTTTAGATGTCATTGTAATATTTTTAATTATATCATTTATCATAAGTATTTAAATCGACTTGTATGAAATATAGAGTTTTATACAATTTTTATAACAAAATTATTATTTTTTCCTAATTTTTATTTTTTACGTTTATCCCTGTATAAATTAAAATTTGCTAAAAGTCTTAGTTGGATGTATTGGTATAATTGTTAATATATATTTGAGAATATAAGTATAATATTGTTCTGAATATATACAAAGATATAATGTAATTGTCCGTACTACTGACGGGACTTGAACGTTGATACAATATTTACTTATATCACCAAAAAAGTACAAAAACATAACTAAATATATGTATGTATATATAAAAAATTAGAAGAATTACTATTTTGATAGTAGATTTCTATTCTAAATAAAATAATTTTTTATTTACCGTCTTTCTCATTGTTATAAAAAAAAAATCTAATTTTATCTGTAAATATATTTAATAAAATATTAGTTGACATAAACTTTTATTTGTTTTAGTATGTTTTATTTATTATAAATTTTTATATTTTTATTTTTTAAAAAATAAATAGTGTGGAAGATGGTTAATTTCTTTGTTCAGTCAAAGTGAGTGTGGTGATAACACGTGGAAGTGTGGGCTATGCGGCACGCGACAACCGCTCAAGGGGTGAATCCGATGGCTGCTGTCGTATGAAACCTGTCGGGTTTAGGTTTGACAGGGACAACCCAGATTAGGCCCCTATTATGGGAATCTTGCCTTGTCATGTTACCGCCTTTAGGCTCGGTTCTGAGCCTCCTCGGCTCGTTCTGGGTAAAAACTTGGCACCGATTGCTTTTATATTTTCCTTCAAATTGGACAACGAATCTGACATTTAATCCACCTAGGCCTGGATTGAATATTTTTAGAATGACAAAAATTTGTGTGAGACGGTCTTACGGATCGTATTTGTGAGACGGATATTTTATTTGGGTCATCCATGAAATTATATTATTTTTTATGATAAGAGTATTACTTTTTTTTATTATGAATATGAGTAGGATTGACTCGTCTCACATATTAAGATCTGTGAGACGGTCTTACATGAGACCCACTCTTTTGGAAAAGTATTTTATAAAAATGTTGATAAACAATTTGTTGAAAAAACAGAAGTCTATAAACAAATAGTGCATAACATTATTTAAATTTGACAATTATTTTTAAAATTATCAAATCTAGAAAATTGTAAGTTTTGATGATTTAACAAGAATGTTGTTCCGACGGATAATTACAAAACTTAATCTAAATGAATTCAATAAGAAAATGGAATATTCATGAGCAAAAGTTTTTAAGAGTCTAAAGGACTACCGAACTAAACTGTTAGTCCAATAGAAATAATGATAGGAAAATTGATACAAGGACAACGGATAAAGCCTAACTGACAATTCATTTCAGTCGATCAGTCAGCCCAAACATTCTCTGTTTCGTATCAACAATAACTTATTCTCAACAAAATGTTAGGATTCACTGCCAGATCATCTCAGAAAGAACGTTGACATGACAATAACGACATCTGTATTTGGAAATGAAATATGATTTCAAAAAAGATTATTGTTGCAGATGAAGTCTACAGATATAACATTTTGACAAGCTAAAAAAAAACTCTCCAACTCTTTGAATATTTTGAATTAATTGATCTATTGTATCTTCTTGGAAAACTTTATGTGAGTCAAACTAATAAGAGCAAGCACATGTCAATAAGTTATTATATGATCATTTAAGGATTAATTTGTGCTTAAAATTTCTTTATGAAATATGTGTAATTGAGAGAAAACAGTGGTATTGCTCAAGTTAAGATTGAAGTTTACCAAGTTATTAGTTTGAGATTTATCTTTTTAACCATAAGAATTCTTTCTGGAGTGGCATAGGCTAACGGAGCATGAGTATCTTATTGGAGTTTGGATCCAAAAGAAACTTGGGCTTTTATTACTTGGATCGTATTCGTGATTTATTTGCATACTCGAACAAATAAAAAATGGCAGAGTACCAATTCAGCAAGTGTGGCGTCTATTGCATTCAGTTATGCGGTGTCAAGTCCTACTGAAGTGAGTAATTTTAAATTGCTTGTAACTACCAAAGTATTTTAATGCAAACCTTTCGTGAGGAATAAGGGGTGACATGAAATTATTGAAGTTTCCAAACATGTAGAAATAAATTTATGTCAATCTATTTTTCAGTTTGCCTACTTTATTTTTCATTCGATAACCCAACTGGGTTTTGACGAGTTATTTGTTCAAATAAATCTCATACGGTCTGTTTCCGCACCGTTCTTATTGTTGACATACTGAAAACTCAACTGACAATAATTTCATTTCAGTGTTGATAACTCAAGCGAAATATTTTTTGAGAAAAATTTATTCACCCCTCTATATTTATTTCTGATCTTAACATTTTAAAAAAAATAACTAATAGCAAATATATATCTAATATGCTGCTTAACCATTATCAAATTCATGATAAGTAATAATGATCGCATTCAAATCAATCACCATAAACATTTATTATATCAATTAAAATGAAAGAACACCTGCTTTTAAATTCAATTATTATTAGTCACCCTATCTTATCCCAATATAATTTCTCATCTAAACAAAAATAGGAACAAATTAATTATAAATGTGTTTTGGCTTCTTCAAAAATGTCTTCTTATATCAATTTTATTTTTTTAATGTTACTTGTGAAAATTAAATTTCACCACAATTGTCAAAAGTTTTAACTTGCTTTTGAATTGATGGATTTTGATTTTCTAGTAGATTTGAGCATATGAAATCCATTGATTTGAAATGATTAGGTTGAAAATTGAATTTGAAATCGAAACAAAAAACACTTGGATAACACAAGAGATTTCAAATCATTCATTCAAATTTTAAACCAAATGGATTTGAGGTATGGATTCGAAATCAAATCAACTCAAATCCTTTTATCAAAACGCAACTTTAGATTTTTCTAATTACATTTGATCGTTTCAACTAAAAAAATAAGCAAAAACTTGTATGAGACGGTCTCACGGGTCGTATTTGTGAGACGGATATCTTATTTGGGTTATCCATGAAAAAATATTATTTTTTATGCTAAGAGTATTACTTTTTATTGTGAATATGTGTAGGGTTGACCCATCTCACAGATTATGATCCGTGAGACGATCTTACATGAGAACTACTCAAAAAAATATGGCGATCATGTAAATTACACGATACTAACAAATTTTACCAAATAAAATTATTATGAAAATCATTTTTTTACCTAAAACAAACGAAACAAAAATTGATTTTCGTTCTCAAATATACAAAATCTTATCTTTATTCTAATTTCATGATTTGTATTTGTGAAATTTGTGACAACCCCAAGCATTTATCGACTTATCCAAAATTAGTATGACTTATAATAACGGTGTAATTGAAATATTTTATATCATCCAATTATGTTGTTCAAACACCATTTTCGTTCGATATAAAACAGTAACGTATATATAACTAAGATATACAAAATATTTAGCATGTGAAAAAGTGATATCAAACAACTAGTTTGATTTCGATGTGATTAAATCAGTTTTGTGGTCCAATTTTGTAATGTTTATGTAGACATTTGATGTCATTCGCATATGATAAAATTAAAATCCATTTTTGGAACGCGTTGATATTACTTGTATGATAAGATGAAGCCTTTCGAAGACAACACGACTTTTTACCCCTTTGGAAATTTCTTAAATATGAATTAATTGACTGATATATCGACACATAATATATGAAAAATGATAGTTATTGACGATGATATAATTTAAATATTTTAAATAATATAAACCTTCAATGAGACGGTCTCAAAGATAATTTTGTAAGATAGAACTCCAATTTGACTCGATCCATGAAAAATATTAATTTTTAATATCAAAAATATTATGTTTCACTATAGAAATGAATCGGGTTGGCTCATCTCATAAATATAAGGCAAAAACTTGTGTGAGACGGTCTCACGGATCGCATTTTGTGAGACGGATCTTTATTTGGATAATCCATGAAAAAGTATTACTTTTTATGCTAAGATTATTACATTTTATTGTGAATATAGACAGGGTTGACCCGTCTCACAGATTTAGATCCGTGAGACGGTCTCACATGAGACCTACTCTAAATATAAATCCATGAAAACGTCTCGTAATGAACCTAATCTTTAAATAATGCAATAATATAACTATTTATATATTTCTTATGCTAAAAAAACCCAAGTTTCTTAAAAGTTATTTTCCATTAATAGAGGAAATTCATGGAGGATGGAAGATGACTTTTAATCTCAATAATTGTGATACATGTAGCATCAATTGGAAAAAGAGTAATTTTTCAATGAGACGGTCATATAGATATATATTCATAAGACGAATCTTTATCTGTGAGACGAGTCAACCTTATCGATATTCACAATAAAAAGTAATACTTTTAGTATAAAAAGTAATCATTCTTCATTGATGACCCAAATAAGAGATCCGTCTCACACAAATTTTTGCCTTATAGTTTGGTGTAATTTGATAATATCGAATCAATTTTTAAAATGGTATATTGCTTAATATATTATAATGTATTTATTTAAATACATACTTGTATTTAGAATAATATATTAATATATCATAATTCAAAACTTAATTCAATGGATGTTAAATAAAATTCATATGCTTAATATATAATAAAAAAAAATTTTGTGTGAGAATCGATAATTATCCAATCCATTCGACTTCATCCTTGTGAGACTCGGGGACAGACATATCAATTCATTTTCCTTTTTCTGGAAATTTGAGATTTATCTTTTGAAATTCATCTAAAAAAGAGATAATTATTTCCTTTTCATATAAAGTTTGAAAAATCAAAATTCTCGAGAGCAATAATGGCCCCAAAGGCATCACATGCAACCATTATGAAAATGAGGGCCCGTGATATTTCATTCTCATCGTGTAAGACCGAGCGATTGCCATTTTACCAAAAACTATAACTATTGGTAATTGTGCAACTCAAATCTTTTAAACCGCACAACAACTCAAGCATCACGGTTCGATCGCTCTACTAAGTATGACAATGGTGCTACACCCAACACTTGACGTTTATTTGTTTTTTCCATAATTGTTTACGAACTACTTGGAATTGGTGATTGGATTTATGGATTATGATAAAAGTTACAATTATATATAATGTATTTTGCTTAAAAGTTTGAATTTGGCCTCTTGAACAATAATTTTAAATTTTAATATTTTCCCTTGTATATATATCAGAGATCGAAAAACAAGATATGCACACGTCAAAGTTAGACGGTATGAAATATCATTTGTATATTATACGTACTAAAAGATACCATAATTTTTTTTTAAAAAAAACACACAAATCAAACTCGTGATTTATTTTTTTTTTAAAAAAAAAAAACCAAAATCGGGTAATATAATTTATTCTACAAATTTAGTCGATTCTTTGTGTTTTCCTCGACAAGTGAAAATGGGGAAAAAAAGCTAAAGAAAAAAAATAATATGGAATGTTTTTATCAAAATATTAAAAACGTGGAGAATTAAAAGTATCCAATAAAGAAGTAAGATACTTTATTTTATTTTTTAGGAAAATTGTAGAAGAATAAATTGTCACTAATTTTTTTAAATCTTTCTTCATAATTTCACTAATTAAAGTGGTGGAGCTCTTGATAGTCAAAAGATATTTGAAAAAAAATACCCTAACTTTTAAAATTCTCTTGTAAAGGAAACTTCGTGTCTACACATAAAAAGAAAACGTTTATCTTGTAAATAAAGCCATTTTTAGCATAATTACAATGCCAATTTCAATATCATATAAAAAGTAGAACTACCTTTGCATCTCTTTGTTCCCCCTTTTTTTAAAATATTATTTCTTCCCCAACATGAAATATCGAAAGGTATATATATGATGCTTGATTTAGTTAATTATAAGTGCCAATAGTCTTTTGAAATAAATATATTCTATGTATCTTGCAAACAATGAACTTTAATGTCCATGCTCCCTGCATTTACCAAGGAAAAATAATACACGACATGTTTTTATTTAAGAATGGATCTCACGTGAGATCGTCTCACGAATCTTAATCCGTGAGACGGGTCAACCCTACCTATATTCACAATAAAAAGTAATACTCTTAGCATAAAAAATAGTACTTGTTTTATGGATGACCCAAATAAGAGATCCGTATCACAAATACGACCCGTGAGACCGTATCACACAAGTTTTTGCCTTTATTTAATGATTTTAACTCACTAATTTGTATTTTTTTTTTCTGTTGTTACTCATTTTTCATTAAAGTGCTGATATGACGATAGAAAATGATGACGTGACAATGATATTGATGACATATTCCATGTAACGTCTTCATGCTGGTGAAGAAAAGTGAAATAGAAAAAAAAATAGAAATTAGTGGAATAATTGGAGCGTGAATGGACCGAAAACATGATTAAATTTTTTAAAAATGCACATTTTAATTATTCAGATATGAAACTTGTGGACTTATATTAGGATGATTGTTGAAATATTATTCAAATATGAAATTTAAAAAGATTTAAAATGTGTCTGTGTTATTTAAGCATGACATGCAACGAGATACATTGGCTTAAAGAAAGTTGACTTTATAAACTATGGAAAATAATTAAAGTTTCGAGAAAAAAAATGTTTCAAAAAAAAATAGAGAGCACTAAATTGTAGGAAAAATAATATATTTTTTTGGAATTAATTATTATTATTTAATTAAGTTTGGTAAGGTGTGACACCTAATCTCAAACCAAGGAATTCAAATAAAATTTGTGTTCACCTATGGTAGACCTTACCTAACCCAAACATTTTTTAAAACTCTGGTAAAAGTCGATAAAACTAAGAGCACACCGAACCTAGTGAAGACATGAGACATCTAGGCTGATTTCCGAACCTCGGGTTTGGATCCTAGGGTTGACATCAGAATCAAAGGAATCTTTTGATGTATTAATTAATTCAAAACGATATAAAATAAATAACCTCAATTATTACATTAAATAAATAAATTAGAGTAAAGCACAACTTCTCCACGGCGTCTTTTACGAGCTGTCGCGACTGTTTTAGTCGAGTAATCGTTTTCAAGCTGCTATACGTAATTATTTGTCTTGCAACAATCGAATTATTTTAATAATCGTAATATTATTTGTATATAAATTTTATAGTTTTCGATATATTAAGTTTACCACAACATTGATAAGACGTAGGAGTTTTACATAAAATATTTTCGATTTTCATATACCGATCTACTCCAATATCAATATTGATACCTCATGGATGAGCTCACTATCCCTAGCCCATCCTTGACCTAAATGAAAGACAGACTCAGGACAGACTCAGGACAGACTCATGTATTCTTATATAAATATCAGGTTCGGATGTATAACTGATATATTCACTATATTATTTTTCAGCAGCAGCCTTAGCTGCTCTCCACTTATATCTTCAGTCTTTGACTTAAGCGTCGGAGGAGCTAGCCGAGACATCCTCCTGGCCCCCTTCTAACGGTCTTATTCGTGATTTCAGGCTCATGAAAAATTTGAAACATGTGTCTGGACTAATGACACTTGCGATAATCAGACTCTAAATTTTCCGTGAGTATCAAATACTATATATATTTATAAATAAAGCACTATGATTGAATAATAATCACTTTTGGTGAAATCTTTCTCTTAATTCTAACGACTTTGATTATATAAATATAATTTCTTTTATTACTAATCATTAGTTGGCTTATGTTTAGGCCTGTAAACGAATCAAATCGAATCGAATTTTATGAAATTTTCAGTATTCGAGTTCGAGCTCGAATTCGAATAAACATATTCGAAGTTCGATTCGAAACTCGAACTTTTATTATTTTCGATTCGAACTCGATTCGAACTGAAGCTCGAGTTCGAATCGAATTCGAACTCGAATAATATTATATATATTATATATTATAATATTATATTATATATATTATATATATATATACGTAATAATATTATATATATATATATATAATAATATTTTATTTATTTTTAAATATAATGCTAAAGTTCGCGAACAATCGAACAATATAATTTTAGCTCGAATTTGATTTGACAAATATTCGAACATGTTCGAGTTCGGCTCGAATTTCGAATTCGAACCAAATATTATTCGAACCTGCTCGAAAAGTTCGTGAACGTGTTCGGTTCGTTTACACCCTTACTTATGTTCTTCACATAGGTGGTTCCGTCGATTCATTTTTACATGTCTATATTCGTGAGATGACCATAAGATGATTTGATTCGACTAAATCTAATATTAAAAGTTAACATAAAAATAATATGTTTTCATGAGTTGAGTCGGGCTGAAAATCTGTCTCATAGAATTAACTCGTGAAAATGTCTCACAAAAGTTTTTTTTCTTATATACACATTATGCTTGACTAATAATATATTAATTTTTATTATATGATTTTAATAGATTGATTAATAATTATGGACATGCTATTCATTTATTATTAACAATAAAATGGGTGACATATCAGATGTAAAATACTTGTTTTTATGCAACATGAAATGTCCGTTACCCACCTGAAAAACCTAGTGCAGAAATATCTTATGTGGAGGGCCGCAAAATTATTTTACAATATTATATTAAAGGTGTGGGGACCCGGACGCTAATCAAGTTCTTAATCATCATTGAGACTAATTAATCAATTAAAACAGGGTCTAAATTTTTTTTAAAATGCGGAACGTAGTGACATACAACATATATACATATCAGTATATAAAATACAAATCCTGTATTTCAACATTTATTCAAACTAGGGTTTAAAACTAAAGTCAAGTGTTTAACCCTACATCTAGTCCAAGTCCGGTGCCACCACTCTAATCACGATCTAGCTCTTCATCTCTTCGACCCTGGACCTGTCCCACCTGTTGTCCAGTACACATACAGACAAGACAACAGCCGGATATACCGGTGAGAATATAATCCTCAGTATAAATCAATGAAACATGCAATCATATAAACAATATAAAGCATGTAATCAGGTAACATGAATATGTATCAAAATCTGAAACATAAACAATATCAAATCAAACTGTCGACATCAATCATAATTCAGACTAGACTCAATCCTAGTCTAGGGATCCCGGTTTCCAGATGTGGTATTCCTATATCGAATTCCGTAAAGGATGGAACCATAATCTCTATTACTCGATATAACCAGTGCCCTGGTATTCCTATATCGAAGTCCGTAATAGAAGAATTCCAATACCCTTTACTCGATATAACCAAATATGGTGTTCCTATATCGAATTCCGTAATAGATTCCATTACTCGATATAACCAAACATCCAGTGTCCTGACCTAACCGTCAAGGACTGTAGTTCTATCGCTAGCATCCTATCTTGTGACATCGTGCAATGTGCCGTGGCGATGCCACCACTATCCGGCACTTCTGTCACAAGATAACTCGTCTAATACCTGTCATCTAAATTCAAGAGAACAAGTACATTAATCAATGTAATGCAAATATCCATGCAATAAAATAAAGTATGTGATTTAGGGAAACCCAAGTCTAAACCGACTCAAGTCCATCTCCCAATACCACATTGACTTATACCTTTCTTTCGTCGGTGTCTGGCTCAGTCGAAGTCCTGAACTCACAATCTGTCTGGTACTGACAATACCAACAATCTCATATCAATATACCAGTCAATTCCATAATAATCTATCAATCTGGATTTAATTCGAAATTGACGGCATAACTGAACAATCTCAATATTCCCGTCAATACAACAACACCAGATAACAGTTTAAATCCATAACCTATATCCAATATAATCCATAATTCAATCATAATTCAAATATGTCCGGTATATATCAATATACCCTAAAAATTCATAATAATTTCATAATCAGTCCGTTTCTAAATCTGACTTCGATTCTATGATGTCTAATATGTCAAGAACATCATATATGAATTCCATTCAATTCTGACAATATCATAATTTCAAAGCATGTCAAAACGTAGCAAAACTTACGTCCAGTTGTAGCCTACGTCGCTAGGAACTCAATACCGAAGTCGGAATCAAAATCAGACGGACGGATTTCTCCGAAAAGGCGTAAGGATTTTCAACCCAATTCCTCTGACCCTTTCTCGATTTCTGCTGAATGATTTTCGAAGGAATGAATGGCTATCAAACATATATATATCCTGCATGCATTCGACGAAGTGGCAGCATTTCCGCGCAACACGCAGCACCACGGGTGCGGTCTTTGCTGCACCGCGGGTGCGGTCCTGCACCGCGGGTGCGGTCACCCCACGGCAATCCTATCCATTTTTCATCATCTACACCGCGGGTGCTGTGTCGTAGGGACCGCGGGTGCGGTCTTGGTTCGCACCAAAAATCCCTACTTTCATTTTAAATACTCTTTTCGGTATCCCGATTGGTCCATTCATAATCACATGACATTATAAATCAATCAACGTCAATTACAGTGATTAATTTCCGGGCATTACATTCCTCCCCCCCTAAGATACGATTTCATCCTCGAAATCACGAGCATTTCATTCGTATCAATAAGGAGTATATACAAACACTGTATAAGAAATTTACATTAATGAAACAATGCTGGGAATTCTTGTCTCATATCAGATTCAGTCTCCCAAGTGGCTTCTTCAACGCCATGACGAGTCCATTGAACTTTTACCAGGGGAATCATTTTCGTTCTGAGCTGTTTTTCTTTACGATCAATAATCCTGATCGGTTTCTCGACATAACTCAATGTCTCATCCAGCTCGGTCTCATCTGGTTGAATCACGTGTGAATCATCAGGGAGATATTTCCGCAGCATCGATACATGAAAAACATCATGTATTCCAGATAATGAAGGCGGCAATGCTAGTCGATAGGCACGATCTCCTATCTTTTCAAGAATCTCATATGGACCTACATATCTTGGAGACAATTTCCCTTTCTTGCCAAATCTGACAACACCTCTGAAAGGAGAAATCTTCAGGAATACTCGGTCTCCAGTCTCAAATACCAACGGTCGTCGTCGAAGGTTGGCATATTTGACTTGTCTGTCCTGAGCTGCCTTCATTTTCTTTTGAATCAATTTAACTTTCTCGGTCATATCTCTGATCATATCTGGTCCAGTCTCAGGAACTTCAGAGATATCATCCCAATATAATGGGGATCTGCACTTCTTTCCGTACAACGCTTCGAATGGAGCCATCTCAATACTCGTCTGATAGCTGTTGTTGTACGAAAATTCACAAAGTGGCAATGCATCTTGCCAATTAGTACTAAAATCAAGTACTACAGCTCTCAGCATATCTTCCAGGGTCTGGATAGTCCGCTCTGACTGTCCATCGGTCTGTGGATGATATGCGGTACTCAGATGTAACTTCGTACCTAGAGCTTGTTGCAGGCTCTGCCAGAAGTGCGAAGTAAATCGAGGATCACGGTCTGAAACAATCAACTTCGGCACTCCATGCAATCTAATCACTTCTCGGACATAGATATCAGCCATTTGATCATATCTATATGTCATCTTATATGAAATAAAACATGCAGATTTGGTCAATCGATCAATCACGACCCAAATCGCATCACAACCTCGGGAGGATCTCGGCAACTGTGTCACAAAATCCATGGAAATGTGATCCCATTTCCATTCAGGAATGGACAAACTCTGTAACAATCCTCCTGGTTTCTTTCTTTCAGCCTTCACCTGTTGGCAATTCAGACATTTGGCTACAAATTCAATCACATCAGATTTCATTTGTTTCCACCAATACTGTGTCTTTAAATCATTATACATTTTCCTGCCACCAGGATGAATGCTAAAACGACTGTTGTGTGCTTCTGTCAATATCCGCTGTCTCAAATCTGAAACATTTGGCACAACAAGACGATTATTCACATACAAGACATTGTCACGAACCTGATATTCCGATTGATGTCCAGATCTAACCATCGCAATCGAATTCTGTACGTTCTGATCAATTTTCTGCGCCTCTTTGATTCTCAATATCAATTCTGGTTCAGCTCGAATTGCATATAATCTTAGAGGCTGACAATCCGTCTCAAAAGCTAATCTAGACAAACAGCAGTCTTCTATCAAATTCGAGACACCTATCGTCGATAAGGATAGTGCACATACCTTTCGACTCAACGCATCTGCTGCTGCATTGGACTTCCCTGGATAATATTTAATCTCACAATCAACGCCTTTCAGTAAATCCAGCCATCTCCGCTGTCTCATATTCAGCTCTGATTGCGAAAACAGATATTTCAAGCTTTTGTGATCAGAATATATCTCAAATTTTTCACCGTACAGATAATGCCGCCATATCTTCAATGCAAAGACTATGGCTGCCAATTCAAGATCATGAATTGGGTAACGAGTTTCATGGGGTTTCAACTGTCTTGAGGCATAAGCAATCACATGCCCTCGCTGCATCAAAACACAACCCAATCCTCGGTGAGATGCATCACAATAAACAACAAATCCACCAGTGCCTGAAGAAATCGTCAACACAGGCGCACTGGTCAGTCTCTTTTTCAACTCAAGAAAACTGGATTCACAGTCTTCTGTCCACACGAATGGAGCATTCTTCTGAGTTAACTGCGTAATCGGTTTGGCAATACTCGAGAAATCTTTAATAAATCGTCGATAATATCCTGCCAAACCCATAAAACTGCGAATTTCTGGTACAGATATAGGTCTCGGCCAACTCATCACGGCTTCAACCTTACTAGGATCAACTGATATACCGTCTCCCGATATAATGTGACCCAAAAACACAACCTGTTTCAGCCAAAACTCGCATTTCGACAATTTAGCATACAGTTTCTCTGCCCTCAAAATTCTCAACACATTCCTCAGATGATTAGCATGCTCAATCATATTCTTTGAATAAATCAATATATCATCAATGAATATGATAACAAAATCATCCAAGTATTTATGAAATACGCGGTTCATCAATCCATAAATACCGCAGGTGCATTCGTCAAACCAAAAGGCATGACAATAAACTCATAGTGTCCATACCTGGTTCTGAATGCTGTCTTTGAGATATCAGAATCCCTGACTCTCAATTGATGGTATCCAGATCTCAAGTCGATCTTGGAATATACCGATGAACCTTGCAACTGATCAAATAAATCATCAATACGAGGCAAGGGGTATTTATTCTTTACCGTTGCCTTGTTCAGTTGCCTGTAGTCGATACAAAGTCTCATCGACCCATCCTTCTTTCTCACGAACAGTACTGGAGCACCCCAAGGAGATACACTAGGTCTAATGTAACCCTTGGCCAATAAATCCTCCAACTGTTCTTTCAACTCTTTCAACTCGATCGGTGCCATCCTGTAAGGAGCTCTCGAAATCGGAACTGTTCCTGGCATTAACTCAATGCCGAAGTCTATCTCTCGAATCGGAGGCAATCCAGGAATCTCATCTGGAAAGACATCAGCAAACTCACACACCACTGGCAAGTCCGCCAATGATGGGCTCGTCTTCAGTAAATCAACTGAATATACCAGGAATCCATCCGCTCCCTTCTGCAATAATCGAGTCATATTTATGGCAGATATCAAAGGAATTCTAGCTCTAGAACCCTTACCATAAAATTTCCACTCCTCAGCCATCTCAGGTCTGAATCGAACTATCTTGTGGAAACAATCGACTGTAGCTCGGTACTTGGTCAACATGTCGATGCCGACAATACAATCAAAATCAGATAACCCAAGAACAATACAGTCTAAATCAATCGTATGCCCGTCGTACTGCAGTATACACGATTTCACAGATTTCACCGATATCAAACCTGTTCCTAACGGAGACGTGACAGATACTACAGTAGCTAAGGACTCAACAGGCAATGCATGCATTAAAGCAAATCGCTCAGACATAAAAGTATGTGATGCACCAGTATCAATCAGTACATATGCAGGATAACCAGAAATAAAACAGTTACCTGCAACTACATCATCAGGTGCATCCTGTGCTTGCTCCTCAGTCAAAGCAAACAATCGGGCCTGCTGTCTAGGAGGCTGGCTCGCGGTCTGGCCCCCTCCTGGCCTCTGCTGTGACAGAGGAGACGGTACTGGCTGAAAGGAATGAACGGCAGATGGTCGTCTACCTGCCTGAGCCACTGATCCAGATGACTCAGCTGCCTGGGATCCCTGGGCACCTCGCTGTGGACACACTCGGGCAAAGTGTCCCTGCTGTCTACAGATACGACAGCTGCCCACTACTCCTCGGCACTGATCTGTGGAATGCCTCCCTCCACAAGTACTACAGTACGGTCCTGCATAGCTCTGGCTCTGACCGGTCTGTCTAGAGCCACTCGAACTGGACGAAGTAGTCCCTGATTTCTTAAATTGCTTCCCTCTAGCCTTCAAGAAATCCTTCTTCCCGGTACTACTGCTGCTGCCTCCTTCAAATCGAGGAGGTGGTTGTTGCTGTCCCGGTGCTGGAAGCACAAATGAAGCCTCTCTCTGCCTCATCAAGCCTGCCTCGGCTCCCTTGGCTCTGTTCAGGGCATCGGTGAAGTTGTTGGGCCTCCCAGTATTTACCAGCGTAAAAATCTCAGGATTTAGGCCATTTATGAACTGATCTGCTACGGCCTCATCATGTTCAGCTACGTGGGGAGCAAATCGGAGCAATGTCGAAAACTTAGCCACATAATCCTCAATGTTCAACTGGCCTTGTTTCAGGTTTGCAAACTCGGCTCCCTTGTCCTTCCTATAAGAAACTGGAAAGAACCGTAGATAAAATTCAGATTTGAACACATTCCAGGTAATGGCCGTACCTCGCTGTTCCAATGCCCTTTTAGTCGTGATCCACCAGTGTTTAGCAACGTCATGCAACTGGTGTATTATCAGTTTCACCCTCTTTTCCTCAGTATACTCCAAAGATTCAAACAGTGATTCAATGTCGTCCAACCAACTTTCACATTCCACGGAGTTCTCCGTTCCTTTCAAAGTCGGTGGATGAAATGACTGAAACCTTTTCAGCAATTTCTCCATTGCTGTAGGTGTCACATCCATGGGAGGATTCGAGGTACTCCCCTGTTCTGGCATTCTCCTCGGAGGCATATCTGATAACCAAAAGGGTTAGCAATTCCAACAATAATCCTGTTTCAAGCCTCCTCGGATCATCTTACTGCTGATCCAGAATCGGTTCTGATTCAATCTCAATAATACATGTTTTCAAATCAAATCAGATAAACAGATAAACATGCATTATAAAGCAGTAAATTATGCTAGCAATCAAAAGCAGGAAAGAAAACACATTCTACCCCGCTCACTAGCTCCTATCTCAATCTCAAGGATCTATCGCTCTGATACCACCTGTTGTGGGGACCCGGATGCTAATCAAGTTCTTAATCATCATTGGGACTAATTAATCAATTAAAACAGGGTCTAAATTTTTTTTAAAATGCGGAACGTAGTGACATACAACATATATACATATCAGTATATAAAATACAAATCCTGTATTTCAACATTTATTCAAACTAGGGTTTAAAACTAAAGTCAAGTGTTTAACCCTACATCTAGTCCAAGTCCGGTGCCACCACTCTAATCACGATCTAGCTCTTCATCTCTTCGACCCTGGACCTGTCCCACCTGTTGTCAAGTACACATACAGACAAGACAACAGCCGGATATACCGGTGAGAATATAATCCTCAGTATAAATCAATGAAACATGCAATCATATAAACAATATAAAGCATGTAATCAGGTAACATGAATATGTATCAAAATCTGAAACATAAACAATATCAAATCAAACTGTCGACATCAATCATAATTCAGACTAGACTCAATCCTAGTCTAGGGATCCCGGTTTCCAGATGTGGTATTCCTATATCGAATTCCGTAAAGGATGGAACCATAATCTCTATTACTCGATATAACCAGTGCCCTGGTATTCCTATATCGAAGTCCGTAATAGAAGAATTCCAATACCCTTTACTCGATATAACCAAATATGGTGTTCCTATATCGAATTTCGTAATAGATTCCATTACTCGATATAACCAAACATCCAGTGTCCTGACCTAACCGTCAAGGACTGTAGTTCTATCGCTAGCATCCTATCTTGTGACATCGTGCAATGTGCCGTGGCGATGCCACCACTATCCGGCACTTCTGTCACAAGATAACTCGTCTAATACCTGTCATCTAAATTCAAGAGAACAAGTACATTAATCAATGTAATGCAAATATCCATGCAATAAAATAAAGTATGTGATTTAGGGAAACCCAAGTCTAAACCGACTCAAGTCCATCTCCCAATATCACATTGACTTATACCTTTCTTTCGTCGGTGTCTGGCTCAGTCGAAGTCCTGAACTCACAATCTGTCTGGTACTGACAATACCAACAATCTCATATCAATATACCATTCAATTCCATAATAATCTATCAATCTGGATTTAATTCGAAATTGACGGCATAACTGAACAATCTCAATATTCCCGTCAATACAACAACACCAGATAACAGTTTAAATCCATAACCTATATCCAATATAATCCATAATTCAATCATAATTCAAATCTGTCCGGTATATAACAATATACCCTAAAAATTCATAATAATTCCATAATCAGTCCGTTTCTAAATCTGACTTCGATTCTATGATGTCTAATATGTCAAGAACATCATATATGAATTCCATTCAATTCTGACAATATCATAATTTCAAAGCATGTCAAAACGTAGCAAAACTTACGTCCAGTTGTAGCCTACGTCGCTAGGAACTCAATACCGAAGTCGGAATCAAAATCAGACGGACGGATTTCTCCGAAAAGGCGTAAGGATTTTCAACCCAATTCCTCTGACCCTTTCTCGATTTCTGCTGAATGATTTTCGAAGGAATGAATGGCTATCAAACATATATATATCCTGCATGCATTCGACGAAGTGGCAGCATTTCCGCGCAACACGCAGCACCGCGGGTGCGGTCCTGCACCGCGGGTGCGGTCTCGTAAGCACCGTGGGTGCGGTCACCCCACGGCAATCCTATCCATTTTTCATCATCTACACCGCGGGTGCTGTGTCGTAGGGACCGCGGGTGCGGTCTTGGTTCGCACCAAAAATCCCTACTTTCATTTTAAATACTCTTTTCGGTATCCCGATTGGTCCATTCATAATCACATGACATTATAAATCAATCAACGTCAATTACAGTGATTAATTTCCGGGCATTACAAAAGGTAAATAAATATCTACTATTAAATTCATACTTTTAAATTTAAATAATAGGGTTGGTATTTTTATACATGGATATTTTATAAATGAATCTCTTTTTATGTATATCAATCTATATAAAAAAAAATTAAGCATAAGTTTATTTTCGTCGCGTCGCACTCTCTCGAAACAAAAACATATATGTTAATTTTTCATCACGTCTCGACCTCTATCTAGCAATATAAATTCCGCTGATTTAAGAAAATCATGATAATTTAAAAATATAGTCTAGAAAATTCACATTTGTGATTACAAGATTTTACTTATTTCATTTGGTATTGTAGACTTAAATAATCATTCATTAATCTTCTAAAATAATGAAAATTTTAAAAAAAATTACGAATAACTATTTGACTATAAAATTTAATAATTTTTTTACGAATAACTATTTGACTTAAAAAAAAAAAGAAATATGTCACATGTACGGAGGATAAGAGACCATGTAAATTATATTTTTGGCGTGTTATGCGATAAATAGTCATTTCAATAGAGACATATATATTATTGAATAATAATAGATTTTGATTGGAAATCTAAAATAAAGTTTCATCAAGATGTACATATAGATGTGACAATTTGTCCTTTTATTTATATAATTTTTTTATAAAATTATATCACGAATCAATTTTATAATATAGATTTCTACCTCAATCGGACCAATGAAAATATATTCTTTTTTTATATCAAATATATTATTTTCACTACAAGTTGGAATTAAATCGACTAATATTACAAAAATAGATATGTGAGATCGTAATACAAAATACCTATTCTTTTAATTATATAAAATTTCAATTTTTTTTATATTATTTGTCCCACGTCGACACTCGAACCAGCTGTGAGATCGAATTCGTGGGATTTTATTTTAATAGCAAGTCAATTTATAATTTTTTTTGAAACAAGTCAATTTATAATTTCAAATATTAAATTATGGGTAAATTTCAGAGAATCTCATTCTAAAAACTTTCATATTTTTAAAACCTATGAAATAAAAAGTCCTTTTTTCTAGGACACCATTACGAATTTTTTTTCACAACTTGCAAAAAGAAAAAAAAATTCAATAGAATAATTTATTCTTAAACCAAGAACGTTAAGTTGAATATCTTTAAATAGAAATCAAAATTTTGTATTATTATAAATGATAAAATTCAAAAGATCAATATAATATTCCACAAGTACAATATATATAAAAATATGTAACCATTTATTAAATTGATTTCCCTCAAATTTAAAATTTATATGGTTGGACGATGCTCAATAATATATATTATTAACTTGTTAAGATTTGGACTTGGATCTAACTTAACCTCAAAAGCTAACTCAAGAGAAGATGATTGTCCAAGTCCATATATGCAAATTCCATGTATTTTATCTAACCGACGTGGGACAACTAACACTCCCAGATATTTTATATAACCAATGTGTGACAACTAATACACCCTTCTCACGCCTAGAAATGAACATCTGGAGCGTGAAGTTTACAAATGACTCAATTATGAGCAGAACATGTGACCCAATTATGGGCAGTTCAACACATAACGGTAGAACCTGAGCTCTAGTATCATGTTAAGATTTGGACTTGAATCTAACTTAACTTCAAAAGCTAGCTCAAATGAGGATGATTGTCCAAGTCTATATATACAAATATGAAGTATTTTATCTAACCGATGTGAGACAACTAACATAACTTACAATAGAGTTCATAGTAAATGAAATAAAGTAATCCATACAAGTTTGTTCTAATAATTTATATTTAATGCAATCATGCAAAACTCTAGATTTTTTTATCAAATGTATTCACTATCTAAGTAATTTAACTTTTTTAGAAACCATTTTACACTAGCTATCAAATTAAGATACTCTTTTGCTCTTTTGTAAAGGAAATATTGGAATATATTTTTAAAATAGTAGGTGATGGTTGTTGAAAATGAAAAAAACAAATTTGAACACAAAGATTGGTGGTGACAAAACGTTCACCGTTTCTGCAATTTTCTTTCTATTGATCTAAGAGTTCCGTCTTCTAACTAATGATCACAACTATTTATATACAAGGAAAGGTAAAAGCGTGCTACAATAAAATACGTTTCTATAACCGCTAAAGTGCTAAATTTAAGAATGGTCTCGTAGATTCTTATTCGTGAGACCTCACGAGTCAATCTTGTAAATATTTACATCAACAAGTAACATTTTTGACATAAAATATAATTTTTTTTACAAATGATTCAAATAAGATATACAACTAACAAAATTGATTATCTGAGACGTTTCACACAATTTTCTGAGTTTTTAAAAAAAGTTGTGTTTGGGACAAAAAAAGAGAGCTTTTCCGAGTGTAGTAGTACCCAACATCATTTATTATCTATCATGCGTTTGATTTTATTATGTAAAAAGGCAATTGGCCATTGCACAAATCGAGAGGGTAATGGACACTTGACTTTTCCCCCATTCTGTTCTCAAAAGGTAAGTGGTTACATCTCAACAAACGACCGACAACATTTATGTTAAACGTGGTTGAGCTAATCTGTTCTGTGTTTGTAAGGTATCTTTCAGAGGATTTGATGACACGACGTTTCAATTCAAATATCAAAACTTACGGTGTCGAATAGAGTTTCATCTTAATATCATTGTTTCGATCAGAAATTGATCTTCAGTTTTCAGCTGTCGATTTTTTTTTGTTCAGTCCTTGCGTAATTTTTTAGTACCACATTTCCACATGAAGTGTACCACATTTCTACATGAAGTGTAACACATTTTGTATGACATAGTACTACAATTTTGTGGACAGAGAGTGAACTCAAAAAAATGTTTTGATTGAAGATTTTTCACCAACTTCCCTTTGTTTCAACGACATGAATTTCATACATCAGGAGAAATACTCTCTATGACAAGACAAGGTTTTCCCACCCCCCATCAAAGGAGTTGTGCTATATCAAAAGTGTAACTCTTAGCATAATGTAGACATCGCCTCGACGGCATTATGAATCACACATGTGGTAGTGTTTTGCTGCATCTGGTTCATCTATTTAAAGAATAATTTTATTTGGAATCATACTTATTTAATTTATTTAAATAATTTAAATTAAAATAAAACTATTACTAAATTCATAAATTAAATTTATATTTTAACTGTAATTATTTCAAATAATTAAAAAAATAATTGAAATTAAAATAAAATAAAAGTATTAATAAATTCATAAGTTAAATTTATATTATAATTGTAATGATTTCAAACAATTAAAAATATAAATATCATATAATATATTAATAAATTATAAAGTTGATGGGTTGGGGTAAATTTTATATTTTTTTAATTATGAGTAGGTCTCTTGTGAGACGGTCTCACGAATATTTATCTATGATACGTGTCAATTCTACCGATATTTATAATAAAAAGTAATACTATTAACATAAAAAGTAATACTTTTTCATGGATGATCCAAATAAGAGTTTCGTCTTACAAAATATGATTTGTGAAGACCGTCTCACACAAATTTTTGTCTTTAATTAATTTAATAAATATTATCTTAAAGAAATTTTTGGCTATAAAGTTTTGGAAATTTTAAATCCAAAATCGTGATCTTGTTTTCATCAGTTGTACTTTTGTCTTTAGTTTATTCTTATGGATGTGATAGTGATAAAGTTTGTTACGCTAAGTTAACGAATTTAAGATTTTTTTTAATAATTAATTGCTCGTGATTAATTAAGATAATCAATCTAATACTTCACGAAGGAATAACGATTCGTTCCAAATTTTGGAATGATAATTAATATTTGAGTAGGTCTCATGTGAGACCGTCTCATGGATCTTAATCTGTGAGAATAAATAACCTGAGAGTTGCATATATTGGCTTGGACAATCCTCCTCCCTTGAGCTAGCTTTTGGGGTTGAGTTAGGTCCAAGTTCCATTCTTAACATGGTATCAGAGCCAGGTTTCACCGTTATGTGTTGGACTGTCTATAATTAGGCCACCCGTTCTGCCCATAATTGGGTCATTTGTAAACTCCACGCTCCAGATGTTCATTCCTGGGCGTGAGAGGGGTGTGTTAATTGTCCCACATCGGTTGAATAAATAACCTGGGAGTTGCATATATTGGCTTGGACAATCCTCCTCCCTTGAGCTAGCTTTTGGGGTTGAGTTAGGTCCAAGTTCCATTCAACTCTATCGATATTCACAATAAAAAGTAATACTCTTAGCATAAAAAATAATATTTTTCATGGATGTCCCAAATAAAATATCCGTCTCATAGATACGACCTGTGAGACCGTCTCATACAAGTTTTTGTCTTAATATTTATAATATAAAAATTAATTTTTTTCGTGGGTCGAGTGTGGTAAGAGATTCGTCTCATAAAATTAATCTATGAGACAATTTCTTAAGAATTTTGTAATATATAATCGATCAACTTAATGGTTTCATGTCACTCATTCTTTGTAATTTGGTATCCAACTAAAATAATGTCGCTCATACTTATAACCACGAGTTTCATGGTTAGTTCATTGGATACCAAATTACAAAGAATCATATATTCTAATCCTTCGATCGATACTACTAAGTCTACTATAAATCACCATCAAAATTTCTGCTATATTTGATGTATCATACGTCGGAAAAATAGAATAATTGTATTTGTCTCTATGATTTTAAAAATTATATAGTATCTACATGAGATTTGTATCGAATATTCAGTCAATATAATAAAGACTATTATATTAAGAGTAGGTGTTTTGTGAGACGGTCTCACGAATCTTTATACGTGAGACGCGTCAACCCTACCGATATTCACAATAAAAAGTAATAATCTTAGCATAAAAAATAATATTTTTTCATGGATTACCCAAATAAGAGACCTGTCTCACAAAATACGACCCGTGAGACCGTCTCACACAAATTTTTATCTTATATTAACACACATTATCAACAACTAATTAAGAATCAAGCAACTTCACCTACCCATTCAAAATCTGCTATACCAAACACCCAAATGACCAATGAATAAACAAATTAACGACTGATTGGATCCTCTTTTCGTGAAACAAGCCATAGTCGATGTGGGCTTCACATTTTCAACTTCAACGTACAACCAGGGCAGCAAAACAGTACTATCAGGGGCGGTTCTAAGATTCAAGCTCTCCGGGGGCTTACAAAAGATAGACAAATAATTAAAAGAGAAAAATCAAATATGTTACCGGTTATATTCAATTGAACATTGTAGGTATGTTTTTGACAAAAAAAAAATTAGGTTAAAAAATTTGACATTTTTTAAAATTTTCAAAGCTTTCAATGATAGCATCGATGCAAATATTTTTAGCAATTTCTCTTTCGATAATTATCATCGATACATTCGACAAAAAATCATCATCATTTTGTTTCAAAAACTACTTTTACCGATATTCATACATTAGAATGATCGCTTTGTACCATTTAGTAGCTGTAGAAACTGGAAGAGCAAGCGCAAATATAATTTTGTGATAGATTTTCTTTTTTATGAATAAAATTTATATCTGACATAAACAAATAAGATCTAGTCAGATTAATTAAGACAACATTATTACGATTACTAAAATCTAAAATAAAATAAGTGATGGTTATGCAAGGTGTGCATTTTGCACTCCTTTGGCTTACGGTAAGTCTTCTTGGTCTTAAGAACGTCCTGCATATAGCAATTTATAATTACATACTACATATAATTAAAAAACAAACAAACAAATTTGACAAAACACAAACATTGAACTTGCATATCTAAAGCAAAAAAGGTTCAAATCAAGAAAATCGTACTTAAAAATTCACTCTATCACACAAATAAATATAAATAACAATATTCATCATAGTACATACTAAGTAAAACCAGAAGCGAATTACATAATAAGAATCTTCTGCAAACTAGAAATGATTTGATAATACAACTAGTTTAAGCATCCGAGATAGGTAATAAGTGTAAATTTTGCATTTAAATTAGCCTAATAATTGATGTGAATCATGCTCGTTTTAGACAGAATTACGCGTTTGTTGTTTTTAGTGTCATGACAGGAATCAAGATGATGCATGAATGAAGGAGCGATGTGGATGCGAATTAGAAGGAGCATATGGGGTTGATGGAAGGAAAGAAGACTGGAGGCAGACGCAGGCGCGCACCAGCGCGATAATCCACGTAGCCGCGAGTGCATGAAGCTTGGGAGCATAGAACACAACCATCCGCGCGCATATGTGACAACATAGAAATATGAATAGGCACGCACCCACGTGGAATGGGCGAGAACCCGCAGGCGACGAGGCGTGCAGAATTAGATATCTTCATACTTTTTCGACTATAAAGGGGACACAACCTTAGATTAGAAAATGGGGTAGCCTCTAACCACACAAAATACAGAGAGCGAGAAACGTGAAAAACAAAGAGCAAAGAACACATCTTTCAGGAACATAGTCGCAAATTTTGATTCGATCTTTCTCTTCATTTTCCTTCTTAGTATTTATTTAGCCCATTGATTTGATGTTAAAAACATGAATTATTTTCGTTGTTATTGCATCATGAACTAATTTATTTAATATAGAGGAAAAAGTAGCTCAGTCAAATCTATATTTATGAATTGTTGATTTATATGCAAATTTTTTCTTGATTTATTTATATTTTTCAGATTTTATTGCTTATAATTACTTAATCACTAATTAATTTATCGTATTTATTTGAGATCTTTTACTCGAGAGAGGGGATTTCGAAAAACACTATAAGAAAATATATTGTTGGTGTTTATAGAGTGCAAAAGGCCTATAATTTAATCGAATCTATGGAAAGAATTATTGTGCAATATAAATTATATAATCTTGGATTTTTAATAAAGATATTAGAATCAATATTAGATAATAGATTCCTATTTATCACTTGGGCAATGGAATAAGAATATTTGATAATTCTTGTGTATTAAACGAGTTGAATTTATGAATATAGATGTTATCAATAATTTAATATAGTGAAGATCAAATGAAATGTACCTTTAGATTCTCATTTCATTGATTTTAATCGTGCTTGTGTGATCGACTTAATATTAATTAGTAGATAATAATCACAACTTGCTTTAATTTTCTAAATAAAGTTTAACCATTTAAGTACGGTACTTAATATAATTTTAAATTATACTCTCAGTAGGAACAACATTTGTGTTTAACCGAGTACTAAAATTTGACATCGTACACCTGTGGGTGGCAAAATAGAACAACAATAGGACTAAAAACATTCTTATCAATTTCAATAGATAAACAAACAGGACATAAAAAAAACCAAAGTTTCTTTCAAAAAATGGTAACATGACCCACATTTCAATTCAAGATTCTAGATAACACCAACCAAACATTTATTATAAAACAAGTCAGAAACGACTAAAAAAACAACTTAATAAATGTGATTAAAATTTAAAGAAATATACTCACCTGATTTTTTTTTTGTCTAAGAGAAATGTTTCATGATGAATTATAATCGACCAAGAATCAAGCTCACTTTCCCGTTTCTATTTATTTATCATGTATTTGTCAATTTTATATTATTTTAAAGGATAATTTTGAATAAAAAAAGAAGGAAAAAAAGGGTTGAAGGGGAAAACAATTTGGGAATGATAAGATTCGAATTCGGGTATAACAAATTCATAAAGTCATGTCTACTACTAAGATACATGTTCTTTTCATTATTTGGGGGCATTTAGTTATATTTATTTTCTAAAAAAAATTATATATATAGTAAAAAAAGAAATTTGGGACCCCTTTGATCCTAAGTTGGATCTGCCATCGAGTACCATATTTTAAAGAACACGATATTGAATGCAGTTTCCGGTTAATTCGACCATATCAATAGGTATGCAAAAACTTGTGTGAGACGGTCTCAAATGTCATATTTTGTGAGAAATATATCTTTTATTTGGGTCATCAATGAAAAAATATTATTTTTTATATTAAGAGTATTACTTTTTATTGCGAATATAGGTAGTGTTGACCTGTCTCACAGATAAAGATTCATGAAACCGTCTCACAAGATACCTACTCCAATAGATAATACCACTAAGTTTTTTCATGTGATGCAGCAGGTGGGCCGCATGAAAAAACATATATCGATCTCTTACCTCATCGAATAAGTATTTGGGGTATTACAGTTAGGCTAGGATCGAATAAATCTTGAACAACAGAGAACTTGTTATTGGAAGCTATATTCTGCATCATTTGAGTGTCCTCCAAAGTCGTGGGACGCTTTTGCTGCGTTTTCTTATGAACCATATTCCCCTTTTTATGGTAAGGATGTGTAACACAACCTGAAAAAGTATGCTGGTAATTCCATTTTCTTGGTTGAGACTAAGATCGCTTGGGTGGTCCTACAATCTAGCTCACCATGGTAGGTTGGATATGATTCATTAAACAAGTTTTTCTTGGGTAGTTTTCGATTGAACGAGGAATAAATTTGAAGTTGATAACATACCGTTGTCTCTTGTCCGTCATACAGTGGAAAGCACGAGTTCGCTACCATTGTGCTCGTTAAATATGCAGTTGTAAGATGTAAATAAAACATTATACTCCAAATATGTTAGAATTCACTTTTTTCATAAAGTCGAACTAATATAGCTGCGTCAAACAGTAGTATTTTCACGTTACCATCTTCCTTCACGAATATAGCTGAACATGAATCTCTCTGGTAAAAGTACATATGCAGATGCTATATTGACTGAAATTACATATAAATATTTCATGTTCAATATCTTTCTTACTTATGAGAAGGTAAGTCAACGTAAGGGAGTTTGGATATAAAATCACTTCGTTTATAAAACTATTTCAAGTGCTTTACAAGTAGAACCAAATAAGTGTTACGTTTAGTTCTAAGGTTAAAAGCATAAGCACTGATGGCTGTGTTTCTTGGCTTGTTAATTTCTGTTTTTAGGGCTTCAAAAGCTAAAAAAAGCCATACAAATCATCCATACAACATTTAAAACTGTATTTTTTTAAAAAAAATTAAGCACTTTCTAACATTCCAAACTCGAAGATAAGAAATTAACATAATACTAATATACATGTGTCAACCAATGAGAAATAAGCCATCGATCAATTAAAATCAGTTAAAGCTAAATGTTGTTCCTCGATCCCTCTGTTATATCTTCTTGCTCGTTTGAACAATCAAGGATTCAGCAAGATTACAGTATGACATAGCATTTTTCATATACTCATTCATGTAAATTCAAGAACACAGATAATAAGAATCTAAGAAGAAAGCACACGATTTACGTGGTTCGATCAAGAATGATCTACGTCCACGGGAGGTAATCTCATTAAGAATTTTCACGAGAATTCAGTGTACACAACAAGTATAAACTCTAGAATATTCAGCACTCAATACAAGAAACACTCTCGTTCTTCTTCTATGAATTTCAGAAGAACACTCTCAGATTTCTTCCTTTTGTTGTGCTCTATATTCTCTCTTGTTCTTCTCTTGCTTGACTGATCCGTCTCTTCCATCAAGAGCTAGCAGGAGTATTTATATACAAATTCCAAGATTCTGCTAACTGCTTGAATCCAACGGCTATCCATTGAGAAGGATTTTAGGCCATCCAATCAGTTGACAGCAACTGATTCCTAACCACCTGCCAATCATTTAGTACTTCTTGTATACACTGTGATCCCCCCCCCTTTTTTTTTCTTTTTCATATCAATTGTTGACAATTTACCAACACTAAATATGTGTCAAAAAGCTAAAGCCATACTTGTCAAACATTTGGAAAGCTTTCCCATGCAATCTAGGCTATAAAAACACAGCGTAAACTGTAATTTTGGTGATACACAAGTTAGTCTATAGAAACAAGTTTTGTGAAAAATGAGCGTATTTTGAGTGAAAAATTGTAAAACATATCCAAAATTTCCCAAAATCCGAACAAAAAATTCCCTATACTCTTCAATTATCTAGAAAGCTTTAGGAACAAGAGGTATCGAAAATTAAAAGCCAAATTCTCCATAAAAATTCGAAACCTAGTCAAGCCGTAAATGTATTTTAACCAAAAACTTCGTTTGTAAGTTGAATGTTCACATGGTTTCTGCTTTTAGATATAGAAGAAAATTGTTATTCATGTTCTCTGGTTCATCTCAATGTCGGCCGGTTGCCCGAAATGTCACCGGAAGTAGTCTTTTCTGGCAACTACAAACTTATGAAAATCATTTCAAAAATGCATATTTTAGGCACGATTAACTGAAATTTTCGAAAAGCATTCAACGTGAAAGTTGTAGAACGTGCCACTATGGTTTCACCCTAAAAATCTTGGCCACGTGTGGTGGATGGAGAACATCCACGCATCGGCGCTTGCCTTCCACGCGCTACGTCGTTTTTAAAAACTATCCATGACCGAAGGTTTCTGCACTGATCTTAGGATTTGAGTCCAAATTTCAAAGTTTGTTAGTTAGTATATGATTTATTATTATTATTTTTTTGAAAACCAAAGTTCTATATATAACTTGTTTTCTTGAAAAGTTTGAGAACTGTTTTGATGCTTACATTTTACTATTATGCATATTGTTTTTGGACATAAATATAGAATAAAAATTCACACCATGATGTCTAGTACATCAAAGTTCCAGCTGATGAATGGGAACATTCACAAAAACTACATTTCTCCGGCAACCAATATCCTTTGAAGACCAGCCTGAAAAAATGCAATATGAGCAAAATGGGTTTGGAATTTTGATAACTTTTCTAAACAAAAATTGTAGAACTAGTTAAGATACACCTTCCGTAAAGTTTTCATATTTTTTTTGGAGATGATTTGGAATTATTAAGATTTTTTTTGTAAAATATTACATAGTATCAAACTCAATTTTGACCAAAAGTTTGAACATTAGGGTAGTCATATATCTAGTAGCCTAATCAATACACATGACATCAAAAAAATTATTACCCTAGTGATTATTGAAGCAACCGGAGTAAGAAAGCAAGCTGTTGCGGTGAGAGAGATTTTACTACTGGATTTCTTTCTATATAGCTTTTTGTTATTTGGCCTAACATTTATGATAAAATTACCATTCTCTTTATTATAAATATTGCATCATATTGAAACTTCACATTTATCATATTGTAATGCATGTTTGAAATGTGAAGATACTATTGAGTTCTAATCATTTATGAACTACTGTAAATGAATGGATGAATGATTTTTATTGGAACACTGGACAATATTCATCGTACCGGAAATTGAGTCCACTGGCAAATGCAGCTTCTGCTCGGAAACTGAGTCCAATGAACAACAGATGATCACCTCGGATATATGATTTATCTGAACAAAGATAACTTCGTTCCAAAAATGTGAATTCATTTTAGGTCAAAAATGATCAAGTATACTGAATCTGTGTGCGAAAAGTGCTACACCAAATATTGGTGGGAGCCATTTTTTTATCCTACGATATTCATTTTAGAAACCAATATAATTATTGCAATAATATTGACTTCACTTTGATTTATAAGCATTGTGACATTTTTCTTTCAGGATACGTCATATTTAAATATTAAGCAACTATATCTTATTTCGACTTATTATATAAAATAAACCCAAACTTTTATTATCATTTCTATTATTATTATTATATATATATATATATATATATATATATATATATATATATATATATGTCAGATATCGGATAATAAAGATTGAATAAAAGAAAATATGAAAATGAAAAGTCTTATATTTAGATCTAGTGTGACATCCGGTCTAATCCAAAATTTGTACCTTATTATATCAAATTTATGGATTGTCTTATCAACATGTTTGATTATACTTTATATTTAAATAAATGGTACTAACGTTTATGCTATTAATGTTAATTATAATAATGTTTGTTATTATGAGTCTGAGGCCCAAAAACAATGCAACATTCGCCTGCTATAAACTAAACTGCATTCAGTTAAGTATTATCATTTTAGAATTACATTTTCCAGTAAAAATCTCTGCCCGGATTACTAATGCCCAAAAAAAATTAAGAATAGAGAAAATATTAAAATTTAAAACAATCTAATCGACCCCTCAATTTAATAGTATTATCTTAAAACCCCCACATAATTTCACTCCATGCAAATAGGTCCTTTCCAGTGGCCCACTATCAAAACGACACCGTTGCTTGGCTCCCCCAATCTTCATTCCCTAAACCTCTACAAACGAAAAATCCTAGGTCTCGGGCAAATCTGAAGAATTCGAAGGATGTCTTCGACGCTGCTGGAGGTGACTCGTGCATCGCACGAGGAAGTCGAGCGACTGGAGCGGATCATTGTGAAGGATCTCCAAACCGAGCCGCCGACGAACAAGGAACGTCTCTACCAGAGTCACCGCGTTCGCAACATGATTGATCAAATCACTTCAACCACACACAAGCTCGTAAAACTATTTTTTCGAAGCTTAATTTTTTTATTTGTACTTTTTTTAGCTTCAGGTATTTATTTTGCTGATTGATTTATGGTGAATGTTAGTTTTTTGACATGTAGATTGAAATTTACGAGGACAATGACAATGCTAGGAAGGATGAGATTGCGGCGCTCGGTGGACAGAGTTCCACGGGAGCCAATGTCAATGTTTTCAGCGCATTTTATGATAGACTGAAAGAAGTGTGAAATTCTGTGCTTTCTTACTATTGTTTTTTTTTTTATTAAAAAAACAACTGTTCTCTATTTCTTGATATTGATGATGTGTATTGGTGGAATGCAGATTCGTGAGTACCACAGAAGGCATCCTGCTGCTCGATATGTTGACACCACTGATGAGTTTGAACAGCTTCTTAAAGAGGAGCCGGTTATTGAGTTCACTGGAGAGGTTATTACTCTCTTTCTGTTACATTCAGATGAAATGCACCAGCACATGATAATAGCGGGAATCTGCTGATACAGTTCAAATTTCTCTTATTTTTTGATTAATTTATGTTGGAAGTTTGCAGATTTGCTTTTATGCCATTGTTGATAAAAATTTGGATTTTTTCAGGAAGCCTCTGGTAGATACCTCGATTTGCATGAATTATACAATGACTATATCAACTCTAAATTTGGGAAGCAAATCGATTATTCTATTTATCTCGACTTATTTTCGCAACCAGAGAACATATCCTGCAAGTTGAAGCTCACCAGGTAGATCTACCATTTACTACTTTGCTACATAAGAAACGCAGTTTATGCTCTACTTTGTCATATCTTCCACTTTTATTTCTGAAAAAATTGTTAGGGCCATTTTGTCCTCAAAGTTTGTCCATGTATTTATTAATATGTTGGATTATCTTGTTTGCTTTACCTTCAGAAATGAAAACCTCGTGGAAACTCATCTGAGAATTATTATTATCTGTTCTGCTCCTCTTTCGTTCTCGAGCTAAGAATTGCATGCCATCCATTCTAAACCTGTTGTATTTCTCGTTGTTTTTAACAGGCAGTATAAAGAGTACATGGAAAAACTCCTGGAATATCTTATATACTTTTTCGAGCGTACAGGACCTTTACAAGATCTTGAAAGGATTTTCTCCAAGGTTTGTGCTACACCTACTATAATCCACCTTTTCGCTTTGGTCCTTTCTATTGTTATGTTCTTCTTTGGCTTTTCGTTCCCCTGCTTTCCAGTTCAAAATTGATCTAACGAGCACATCAGAATTACTTGTTACACTATTCTATTTTGATGGACTGTTAAGTATTATTTTATTGACTTTTACTAAAGGGAAAAAAATCCTCCTACTGATTGGTATACATATTGACTGATTTAAGCTTGAGTTCTTATTAGTCTCTATATCCGGCAGGTAGTTTCTGATTTTGAAGAGCAATGGAGTAATGGTCAGGTTGAAGGATGGGAGAATGAGGGCCAGAAAAATGCTGCCATTCCGGAACAGAATCAAATTATTGATCTTGATTATTACGGAACTGTCGAGGAGCTAATGATAGTAGGACCGGAGAAGTTGAAAGAGGTACTAATGGAAGTGTTGGAAGAACTTTTTCAATTTAAGTATTTGCTTTGGAAGCGAAACATTATTTTCACATGAAAAAGCTAAATTTTTGGAAAAGATTTAGATTAACCTGTTGCATACTTGTCATGCTGATGATTTTTTTCAATAAGTAGCTCCTTGTAATGCTTTCGACAATGAGTAAAAAGTAAATAAGCTTGTCTAACTGATAGTGATGCAGCATATCTGAACCAATGTGATTTAAATCCATTTCTCATTTTACACTTTCTAGTTTCTATAGTTTGTGAAAGTGTGTTTTACAAAATCCTGTTATGGTTGTATTACTGACTGATACCCTATTTTGTAGGCATTGGCTGCCCTTGGATTGAAAACAGGAGGCACTGTTCGACAGCGTGCAGAAAGGATTTTTCTTACAAAGGTGAGAATACACTCTCTGATGCATATTGTAAATGGACTTGTGCATGTGTACCATTGTACATATGTATAGGTGAGGAAGCTATGGTTGGATGGCTATGAATCTTTTTCTTTCAGATCCAAGTTTTGCGTGCATTATTTTTAATTTAGAGGATCTGTACTTTACTTGATCCAATAAAGTCTCATCTTAGGCGCGTCATGATTAAACAAACTGTGCTATACCTCAATTACCTCATGAAATAGAAGTTACGGGTTATCTATAACTTTGGCACCTGGTGCTGAAATTTATCTGTCTTTGATCTTGTTGATTTTTTTCTGCTCCAGCATACACCCCTTGAGAAGTTGGATAGAAAACATTTTGCTAAGGGCTCACTTGGACCAGATAGAAATGGTGGAGCTGTTGCCCTGGGGCCTAATGAAGATGCTAAAGAGATTTCCTTGATGGAAGCCAAATTGAAAAAGTTATGTGACCTGTTGCATGAGGTAAGCTTATAACGTCTCTCACTTCTTTAATTCTCTCACCCTTCTCCATTTGATTTCTGATTTCCCCTTTAGTGTTGGTTCTGCACCCCTCTTTCTCATGGTTGTGATCATTTTACCCAGTTCTTCCACCTTTTTGTGCGTTAAATTTTATATAACTGGGAGACTGCATAAATGGAAATGTTTCATGGTGACTTAATTTTTATTTCTGGTATTTGATTTTTGCAGACCATTGTGCGAACAAAAGAAAACATCGAGAAGAAACATGCCTTGACATATGATGAAATTGTTCAAGAACGTGAAGAGGTACTGCTATTCATGCTCTGCTAACCCGGATAATACTGATATGAGTAAAAGGATGGGCTAGGTGTAAAACATAAATAAAAACAAAACAACTCACCCCAAGAGTATTAGTGCGGTTATTTTTTGTTTATTTGTGAATGTAATTTTTTTATTGGATTATACCATCAGGATGAGGTGCAAGCTGAATCTGAAAGTGATGATGAGGATCAGCAGATCTACAATCCCCTAAAATTGCCCATGGGTTGGGACGGAAAGCCTATTCCATACTGGTTATATAAGCTTCATGGGCTTGGTCAGGTAAATAACCAATTTGACGAATCTGTGGTATTTTCCTCTTGCTGTGGTTTTCCGGTGGTCTGTCGTGAAGCTTCTCTATTACTTTCTTTTAAAAGATGTCAGTATACTAAAAGAGTGCTCGGAAAAATTTAGCTATTTTAGAATATTTGAGCAATGGGTAGCATACCCTTCCCCCTCAGTGCAGTTAGGAGATGGAAAAGAGGGCAGGGAAAAACAGAAGGAAAATAGATGAAGAATGGTCACAAACAGAGTTACTAAGTAAAAAAAGAAAATGTGGTAAAGGCGGAATGCTATAAAATAATGTCCTTGTGGAACCAAGAAAGCAAAAGAAAATAATGGACGATGAACAATTGTAGTTAATGTAATGCTAACCTCTTTCTAAATATCCCTTGTTACTGAGTCTTGTTTCCTTTGAGAGTGAGGGATATTGGTGGTTTGATAATAAGTTGGTTTTACTAACTTAGGCTGAAGAGTGAGACTTGTCGGTCATGGTTATTTTTCTACTGTTGGATGGTCTTAATGGTGATTGCCCTTCATGTTTGTATTTTGAGCTGTCTGGTACTGTGTTTGGCTTTCTGAACATATTAATTTTTGTTGTTGAGTTATTGCACGTTAACAGGAGTTCAAATGTGAAATATGTGGGAACCAAAGTTATTGGGGCCGTAGGGCTTATGAGCGCCATTTCAAGGAATGGAGACACCAACATGGAATGCGATGTCTTGGTATTCCAAATACGAAGAATTTTAACGAAATAACATCCATTGAGGTACGCTTTCTAGCATGCAATTTTGGATTTATATCAGCCTCATCTCTTTGTTGACTATTTTCCTGGTGGATGTTGCTACCATCGAATGCCATCCTCATTTGTAGGAACAATGATCCTTGCAATCTGATAACTAGGCATGTCGAAAAACACATATTTTAATGATTGATCACTCTGTCAAAAATAATGTTGTATACTACTTTCTCTGCTACGTATGGTTAAACAATATTGATTCATTCACATAGGAAGCGAAACAACTTTGGGAAAAAATCCAAGAAAAGCAAGGTGTAAATAAGTGGCGCCCTGAGCTGGAAGAAGAATATGAAGACAAGGAGGGTAACATTTATAACAAGAAGACATATACCGATCTACAACGTCAGGGTTTGATATAAGGGAGACAATCCGATCCAGCCAATGCCTTTTTTTCTTGGATTCACGGTGCGTCTGTCAGGCAAGAATCATCCATGCTCGTTCTTTGGTAAAACTGAAATTGCATATCGAGTTGATCTTCCTGACACGATCAATGTTAAAATTATTCTGAAGCAATGGGAGCTTCTTCTCGAGTACTCAATATTCTGACATGGAATTCAATATAACCTATTTGTAATGATATCATATAATGAAGCAATGGGATCCACTGGTTCGTGGGTAGAAATTGTTTTGGACCTGAATGCTGGTAGTTGGCTGTTCGAAGGAGATGTTTGGTCGAGTTTTCAGCTTGATTTTATTTAGCAGTGAGACAATTTTGTAGTTTTTTTTTTTGTTTACCTTTCTAAATACTTTTTTTTTATATATTAGAGTTAGACATAGATATAATTTAAATAAAATAGCGTTGTATAATTATTGAATGAAAAATGTTAAAATAACAAGTGATTTGAGAAAATTAGACGTAAAAATGTTGATTTGACGTTTGAGGCAATTAATTATATTATTGAAAAATTCATAAAATACAATTTTTGATGACATTACAAATAAAATATATTGGACTATTTAAATATAAAATAAATTTTGATGACATTACAAATACAATATATTTGACTATTTAAATATCGAGTTTCTCACCACATAATGTCCCAAGATTTTGGCCACCCCAAGAACTTTGGATTCCTCCACAGAAATTGGACAACGTAACATTTATTAAATTACAGAAATTTTATTTATTTCACTATCGAACAAACGATATATATATACATATCTAGTCTACATGAGATTATTCAAGTAACAAAGAAACAAACCCGTCGACCAACTCTAATAGGTTCATGCATCCATCTTACACTATTAACTAAATCCTACCTAATCTTCAATATATCATTGCAGAGACCTAAATTTACTGCTTGGACGCTTCTTTTTTCCCCTCACAACATCTAAAGATTTTCCACACCTTCATTCTTGTTCTTGCTCCTTGTCACTGTTTCTCGGAGGCTCCTATTTATTCGGTCTTCGCGAATCTTCCACGAATTCTTGGCTGGCTGTCGGCCAACGCCTTCCTGCAAGCATACTGAAACAAAACATACAATAAGTTTCGCAGGTGTGTAGTTTTCAAAACCCCATTTTGAGGATAAGCTGATTGTTTTGTTTTGGACTGACCTTGATTTTCCTGCCAAAGTTTCGCTTGGACTTCTTGCTCCGGTACCTGGAAAGTTTCTCCTTGCGTTCTTCAGAAGTGTAACTACTCGTAATAGTTGGCATGCCCAATGGGGATTGTACGAGGTTTACATCACCGTTACCAAGAGTCTGTCATAAAAACTCAGAATCAATGAACCGTGCCCCATCCTGTCGAAGAGGACACAAACATCTAAACCTTTCTTAGTTTGAAGACTGTCATAGAACCGTTACATGCATACGGACTTGAATCATGAGAACAATTAGAGGAGAAATACTATCATTTTAGTGTTCACATGTTTGGGAAAATAGCTACAACCACTGCCTCTTGAGATTCGATTAACTTTACAGAATGGGTGCCACTGGATACTATTTTGACATATCCAATTGTTTTTTTTTTTTTAAATAACCAACTTAAGTTGCTAACAGAGTTGATGCATAATCGTATAAGGGCATTCGGACCTCTTCCATAATCTGATATGAGACAAGATAATACTGAGTTTCCAGATTATATTAGTCTAAACATGGAGCCACATTTCTTGGGCACTTTATCCTTTCTTATGGTTAGCAAAAGTTTCAATGTGGACACAAATCAATCTTATCGTTCAGCGAAAGAATGGAATCATTTCTATGCATGAGTAGCTTGTAAAGAAGATAAACAAGAAAGTAAGTGATTTTGAACCTTTATGTCTCCATCACTATAAGCTCTTCGCATCCGATAAACATCTCCAAAGTCCATAACAGGAAGATCAAGGAAATTTGGCCTCAATGAAGCCTCGTGTACATACTCCATTGAACTCAGGCAGCTAGAGCTAACACTTTTCTGGAACGAACCCTCGACGATGGAGATTCCATCAGTCTTCACAGCAGGAATTTCGATACTTAGGACATCAGATAGAGGCGTTTCATTGCCTTCTTTGGCTAAAATATCCTTCTTGCATTCGTAAAAAACATCACTGAGAAGCTGACCACTCTTGATAGATGATTCGATATCCGACACAGTCAATGGTTGTGGGGATATGATGTTTTCACCACAAGAAATCATTGAAATGGCAGCTGTCATCGGATCGATTCCCATAATTGGTTCTTCAATTACTGGTTCAGGGGCCTTGAAGAGATCCCCTTCCCCTCCCAGGTTGTAATCGGATATAGTGGAGGTCTGAATGAGACTACTTGTTATGCCCTACATTAAATTAAAGGAAAAGAAACTGTTAGTGATGTAAAATCAACTGGTGAGGAGCATTAAAAAAGTAAACGGCCTCTATATACTGTCACCTATTCACGATTTTAGACATAGTCAAGAAGCATAAACAAAATAAATATAGGTCACCAGACATTGTCATCTTTTTTTATTTCGGAATTAAAACCTACTAAAACCAATACCGATGTCCAAATATTCAAAAAAAGCGTGCATTTGTCATTCCCCTGGTTTTCAATTTGTCAACTCTCACAATGTTCTAAAATAAAGGATGCTAAAGCTATATGGTCGATAAATTCTCCATGGCACTCCATCTTACGACATCATCCAGCAGTGGTGTACCACCCGATCTGTGGCGTGGCCAGTCCTCAGCCCTCGCACTTACCATTCCCATCTCTTTCAAGAGGGGTAAAACAGGTTCCCAAACTCCATACTGGCAGAGCCAAAAGTAAGGAACAAGGGGAGCTAATATGAATCAATTTTTTTTATATGATTTAGGGGAACAAAATTGTAAATAATGGTATGCATAGGAAAATATAAGAGGGATAGGACAACCATCCACCTCATCCCACCCCCACCCCCCTCTCCTCACTGCCGCCAAGGCCGCAACCAATGAAGTGATAGCTACAAGAATGCAACAAACATGAGTCTTCTACCCTTTTCTTAGAAATCCCTACAATCTGAACTCTCAAGCAAATGAAGAGCGCAAGGAAGGGTAAAAAAACCCGTTTTAAGGTAAACAACAAAGCTACTCCAACGAATGGAAATCCGTCAAGAAAATGGAAAACAATTAATAGAATAACAACCACTAAAGGGTAGCTGAGCTTAGCTTAGCTTATCTCTACCTTTTTCCCAACTTTTTCCATCTTTAATCAGCTCAAGTGGGATGAAAAGTGAATTCCCAACACATTACAAGATCAAAACCAACAAAAAGGAACTGTGCAAATAAAAAGATTAGTCATCCCCTATTTTGTCTTTTTTGAATGAAAGAAGAATGGGGCAGTGAGTGAATGACACGGAACTAATGATTATGATATTATTTCCACATCTCCTTTTATTTCCCTCTCCCATAAATAGATCCCAGCACTTAAAGAAGAACTGAAATCACTTTCCGTTTATGCTGCTTTAATCCCCATTAAATAAATATGTTTTAAATAAAAAACCAAGCAGTGAAACGTCACTAATAACCCACCAAAATATTGGATCTTGAACTGGAAAATCTTGTAAATTCCATTAACATTCACCAAAAGACAGATGATTAGTTAGAACCAACCTCAAGAAAATCCAATGAAGATGAAAAAAAACGCCAAATAAAAAATGTGTAGACGGTCACGCAAATGAAAAGAACCCCTCAAAACTTAATCATTCTAATTTTGAAAAGAAGATTAATGCAGGCCAAGAAAAGAAGAAACGAGGAGATTACTTACCAATGAAGCATTGGTTTTGTGTGAGCAGCAAAACTCATCAAACTGCTGAACTTCTTGAGCGAAGTTCTGAAAGTAAGGGAATAAAAGCTCAGTATCCGCATACATTTACCTCACTTTTTCTTTGAAATTTGTCACCTTTTGAGGGTTTACAGAAATATTAGAGAAGCTGAATGTAAATATTTTAGATAGAAAGAGAAAAACTTTAATGGTGGAAAGGCCTATTTATAGGGTATCAAACAGAGCTAGAGGGAAAAGGAAAAACAAAGTAGCAGCACAAGCTGTGATGGAACTGTTTGCCTGAGAGAGGAGAGAAAGGAATCTGATTTTGTGGATTCTTTGGTGTCTTCATTTCTAACAGTAAATTAAATAAATAAGAAAAATAAAAGAGTTAAAAAATTTCTTAATTAATTTTGTTCAATTTAATCATATTAAATATGTTGGATTTTATAAGAATTTAAGTGTTTTTTTTTAAACGGGAGTGGTTATATTATAATTTCACTTGGATTCTAGAAACTCGTTCCAAATTTGAGATTTTGATATCAGATTAATTGTAAATGATCAACGATTATAAGTAATTTCAATTAACTATTTTTGCATAAAAATAACAACGTTTACTATTTCGGTTGATTTTTTTTTTTTTAAAAAAAACAAAAATATCCAATTCAAGAAATAAGTGTTGCTGGGGTCTGAAATAAGTGTTTGATCGAGATATTATTCGAATTTGGTTTCGGTCCTATTTACTAATGAAGCCTAATTTTTTTACAAAATTTATATTATTTTGGTACCAAAAATAACAACACAATAACAATAATAATAAATAGTTTATAAGGTAGGTAAAAATTTGGGTGAGACGGTCTCACGGGTCGTATTTGTGAGACGAATCTCTTATTTGTGTCATCCATGAAAAAATATTACTTTTTATGCTAATAGTATTACTTTTTATTGTGAATATCAGTAGGTTTGATCTGTCTCACAGATTAAAATCTGTAAAACGATCTCACATGAGACGGACTCTTCTAGACATGGTCTTAATGGTGACGACGTGTGCAAAAATGAATAATAATTTAATAAACAATTCCTCAATTTAAGGTGGCCTTTTATTCTCGACTTTTCTCGTAATGTGTGTGAGTTTAGACATATATAATTATAACTTGGTGATAGGTCCAAATAACCTCCCCATCTATTTTATTTATGTTAGTAGGTTGTGCATATGTAAGATAATTATTAGAATTATTACAAGTCAAATGATAAAATAAATTGTAGTATTTTTTTCAACTATTATTTTACCTTTATTAAATATAAATATTATGTTATCATGCTAAAAAAACTATTAAAATATTATCGTACATAATTTAAACTCATTGTGTTTCACAAGAATATATAAAATGATATTATTGTATAAATGGACTATAACATTGAATGAAAACATAAATAGCAATTGTGCAACAATCAAATTCTTAATCGTTTGCATTGTTTGATGATGTTTCTCAGGTACATCAAAAAACAACTGAAAAACTAAATGATTCACCAAATAAATTTTCATTGATACATATTTGGGGAAAAAAACAATTAAAAGTTTCGCAAATAATGAAGGTGAGAGTGTGTATAAGTTATGGTTGGAGATGTCGGAAATGTAGATTAAATTGAAAATTTGAATAAAAATTATGGCTCATGAATGTAGAGGTGTCTTTTGGCTCTCCACATTCTTGAGTTAGTTTTGTCAAGTGATTGTAGAGATGTCTTTTGATTTTCCAAATTCTTGAGTTAATTGGAAACTTTTGAATCTTCATGTTTTTTAGTTAATTGGAGATTTTTTGAGCTTATAAATATTGAGTTCATTTCCTGATCCATATATAAAATATTTTTTTGTACAAACACGATCAGCATCTCACTCAAGCATTATCTTGTATTTCATATTATTAGCTTTTCATATGGCTTATGTTAAGTTTTGGTGATAAAGTGAAAGTACGTTTTCAGTTTGCCGATGTAGTTACTTCGTGCTAATTTGCTGCATGGTTTTGTCATCATATCCTCGGAAACAGTTATACGTCTTGATCCTTGAAACACCTTTAGAGGAGATAAATCTGTTTTAAGAAAATTGTACTTCGTACAGGCATCAGTTTGATTTTCTGGTTTCCTATTGTTTTACATAATCAATATTTATACTTTCAGTTATAAACTGCTTTTGTTTGTGTTTATACGACCCTGATTTCGTCTATAATTTTTGTTTAGATATTTGGGATTTTATCATCTTGGCTAACAATATTAAAACATTTTTTTGTTTATACTCATTATGTGAATTTGTTGAAGACATGCTTACTGATTCGAATGTCTCGAATGTTCCAAAGGTTACTCCCCTGGTTATGAAAGTCAATGTTGGTGTTATGCCTGTAAGCCATGCCAATAAATCGGAGAAATTCGAGGGCTCAAATTTAAAAAGTGACAATAAAAGATGTTCTTTTATCTCACCATCTTGAATCTAGAAAGGTTTCTTACCGAGGATGCTCCCAAACTAGATGATGTTGACGGAGATGTGAAGAATACTAGTGCTATTGATGCATAGCACCATTCATAGTTCTTTTGTAGAAATTACAAAATGAATTGTTTGGCTGATTCGATATACAATCTGTATAGTGAAAATAAGACAACTCAGGAATTGTGGGAGTTTCTAGATCGAAAATACAGAACCGAGGACATCAAGGCCAAGAAATTTATCGTTGGTCGATTCTTGGACTACAATATGATTGACTCTAAAAAGATTATCAGTAAAGTTCAGGAACTCCAAGTTAGGGGGGAAAAAATATCGAAATACCGAAAAAACCGTAACGAAAAAAATACCGAACTTACCGAAAAAATAAGGATACCAAAAATTTCGGTACGGTTTGAACCGTACCGAAATTTTCGGTATCGGTATCGGTACGGAATATTTTTTTTTCCGGTATTTCGGTATATACTGAAATACCGAAAATACTTTTTTGTTATTATTATTTTAAAATTTAAGTACGGTATATCGACAAAATTTTCGGTGTCGGTACGATATCGGTATGAACTTTTTCATATCGAAAATTCGGTATACCGAATGTGCGGTATACCGAATTTCTGGTATCGGTATCGTTATAAAAAATATTCCATACCGATATTTTCGATACGGTATACGGTACTGTAGTTCGGTACGGTATACCGTACCGTACCCAACCCTACTCCAAGTGATCCTGCACGATATTCACGCAAAGGGCATGGTGCTGAATGAAACCTTCCAAGTGGCAGCTATCATTGAAAAATTGCCTCTGGTTGGGATGATTTCAAGAATTATCCGAAGCACAAACAAAAAGAAGAACTCATCCCTACCAATACTTACCAGTGTGAGATATCTTGCCAAGGTAGTAGTATCCACTTCCAAACAGTAGCGCTATCGTTTTCTTGTACATGAATCTCAAATATAAGATATTCACAAGAATACGATAATGAATCAAGAAATGTTTTGTTATTTGAACATGTGTTTCCATGAAAATCTAAGGAAGAACCAAGTTTATCCAAAATATTATATGAGAGAGTTGAAAAAGAAAATCAGGTTAACCATGAGGTTGAACCTAGACGTAGTAAGAGAGCAAGGACATAGAAATATTTTGGTCCGGATTTTATCACTTTCATGATGGAAAGTGAATCTCGAAGCTTCAAGGAAGCTGTGAATTCATCTTAGAGAACGCAATTGAAAGAGACTACCAATTCTAAAATGGAATCCATTTTACAAAATTATACATGAAAATTAATGAATCTTCCTCGAGGAAGCAAACATTAGGTTTTAAATAGATTTTCAAACAAAAAATGAAATCAGATGGAACCATAGATAAGTAAATCTTGTAACGAGAATAACTTTTGTTTGTGTGATAGTTGAGATTTCCGCCTTGCGGAATCTTGAAGTACACCAAAATGGATATAAAGACAACTTTTCTAAATGGAGATTTAGAAGAGAAAATTTACACAGAAAAAATGAGTAATTTTTTGCGACTGGGCAAGAAAATAAAGCTTATAAACTGATGAAATCTCTATATGACTTAAAACAAGCAGCAAAGTAATGACACGAAAAAATTGATAAAGCCATGATAGAAAGTGAATTTAATTTCAATTAATACGATAAACATGTGTATGTAAAGAACAATGAAAATGGCTATGTTATTTTATGTCTTTATATAGATGACATACTTATCATTGGTAGCAATGATGATATGATTAAATCTATCAACAAGTTGTCAAACTCAAAATTTGACATGAAGGATTTGGACTTAACCGGTGCGATCCTTGAAATTAAAAATAATAGAACATCAGAAAAGCAAGTTCTAATCCAGTCACATTATGTGGACAAAATCCTTGATATATTCAATAATGATGACTGTGTATGGGCTAGAACCTCGATGGTTACAAGTCAACATCTATCAAATAATCGATGTGAGAGTATCTCTCGATTACAATACTCTAGAGTCATTGAAGACTGATGTACTTAATGAGTTGTGCAAGATTATATATAACTTATGCAGTAAGCAAATTGAAAATATTCACGAGTAATCCTGGAGTTGAACACTGGAAAGAAATTATCAGATTGCTAAGGTACTTAATGTACACTCATGACCATGGACTGCACTATACAAGATATCTTACTGTTATCGAATGATACAGTAATGCAAAATGGATATATGATATGAAATACTCAAATTTACACGTAAATTTTTATTAACTTTAGAAGTACAAAAATTGCGTGAAAATCTTGTAAACAAAATGTAATAGTCAGATCCATGATGAAATATGACTTTATAGCTCTTGACAAATGTATTGAAGAGGCTGAATGGCTGCATCAACAATTAGAAGATGTTCCAGGATGAGAAAAACTTGTGCCGACCGTAAGTATACATTGTTATAGCCAATCTGCGATTCGAAATGAACAAAACAATATGTATAATGATAAATCTAAGCATATACGTTGTACACATAATACTTTTAAACAACTACTCTCAACTGAAGTATATCAGTTGACTACGTAAAGCCAAAGGATAACATAGCGGATACACTAAACAAATGATTAAACATAGAATTAGTTGCGAAATCGTGAAGAAAAATGTGTCTTAAGCCTATTGAATAAATTAGTGTGAAGGAAAACCCAACATAATTTGACCGGGGATCCCAAGAACTAGACTCAATGGGACAACTTAATCGCATGGATTTGGTGATTATATGGATTTGGTGGATATGTGGAAGTTAACCTTAGTCCATTCCTATTATGAAACAATGAATGTCGAGGATAAGTATACGGTTTTTAATAATTTTGATGATAAACAATAAAGAATCATTCATGTGAGAGACTTGACCCTATCGCAGAACCAGGCGTGTGTTCATGGCAAAAAGCGAACACAATCACGAGAACAAAATTGTATAAGAGAGATTTATTTGTGAATTATATTTTAATTTACATAAACAGTAGAACAGTTCAAAGATATCATGTCTGCTGATCAGCTAGTGTGGGGACCCGGACGCTGATCTTTCTCATTAATCATCTTTGGGATTTAATTATCAGTTCTGATAAAACAGGGTCTAAAAATTTTTCTTTTTAAAATAAAGTGCGGAAGGTAATGACATCTACATAATATACATATCTGTATAAAACTACATTTCAGTATAAAAGAACCATACTGTACAACAGTCTTTTAACTAATCTAAGGTTCAACTACTAAAGTTCTAGTAATAAAACCTACTCTACAGTAAGTCCGGAATCACCACGCTAAACTCGTCTTCTCTCGTCATCTTCTCGACCCCGATCATGCCCCACCTGTTGTCATGCACACATACAAAACAAGACAACAGCCGGATAACTCCGGTGAGAATAAATCCCAGTATAAAACATGGTAAGCATGTATAGAAACAATCTAAATCATAAAACATGCTATCATGATCATATTCAAAAGTAATAGATTTCATAATCTATGAAATCAAATCAAAATAAGCATGCAACTCAATTCAGATGAACATGCAATTTAAAGCAAATCATATAAACATGCTGTCATAACTGAAAGCAATAAACATGGGTTTCATAGTCTATGAAACCATATCTATAAACACATGCAGTTCTATTCAAATCATGTCTAGACTCGACTCAATTATAACTCTAGGGATCCCGGTGTGAATAAGACGATCTATCACCTACCCTCCCAATCGGGGTGACGGTACGTCTTATTCCTAGACTTCGGCCTGATCTGTATCCACATCTACAATAGGAGAATGGTCTTCCCCTAAGCTGTGATATCACCGAACATCTAGAAGTTTGTCGGATCTGTCAAGACTCCCTATCTTAAATGCAATAAATAACAATCTGTAAACAAAGCATAATCATATCATACATTAAACAACAATAATTCTAGTATGTGATTTTATTGGGAAACTCAAATGAGATCTCAATTGAGTTGTATCTTCCCGAATATCACATGAATTATACCTTTGTCGTCCCGGTCTGACGAAGACGATGATCTGTATTCAACTCTGTCCATATCAATCTGAAATGACAATATCGAATACGCTGTATCAGTGAATAACTCCATACACAATCTGTTCTGATCAATACTCAAATCAGTATACAATCTGATCAATATCTGAACAAGATACAATCTGAGTCATATCAGTAATATCACAATCTAATCGAAATCATATCTGAATCTGATTAATCTAACTCAACTGATGTTTCGACGGCACAACAATACAATCTGAAAAACCCCGTCAATCTGAACATCACAGATATAATACCGGAACTCCTAATCTGTGTCAATAGAATTCATACTCTGAATACTAACACAATTATGATATCAAAATATCAATCAATATCTTTCACAATTCATAACAATTGCATAACCAGTCTATTCTGAAATCTGACTTCGATTATACAATATATATGGTAGCAGAAACACCATATCTGAATCATATTAAATTCTGACAACATCATAATGTCAAAACACTGCAAAACGTAATGAAACTTACGTCCTTGTGTAGCTCGAGTCGAGAGGAACACGGTACTGCGTTCGGATTTGAATTCTGATAGACGGATCTTCCACAATCGCCAATCTAAAAGGCGTAAGGATTTTCTATCAAAATCTTCGCCCCTTTCTCCATTTTTCTGATGAATTACGTGCCATTCATCTGTATATATACTGCATGCACAATCTGAAACGTGGCATCATTTTTCAAGCAACACGCATGACCGCGGGTGCGGTCGTGTCATGCACCGCGGGTGCGCTCATGCTTCGACATTATCTTTCATTTTCTGAAATTCAGCACCGCGGGTGCGGTACATCTTAGACCGCGGGTGCGGTACCACCACCGCGGGTGCGGTCTTGTTCTTACCGCGGGTGCGGTGTCGCCTCGAATAAAATTTGCCAACTTACTGTCCATGCACCGCGGGTGCGGTCTTGGTTGCACCGCGGGTGCGGTGTGGCTTCGGCCTTTCTTGCAAAAATCCACAATTGCATGACCGCGGGTGCACTCCTGTTCTGGCGCGGGTGCGGTCTTGCAAACCCTATTTTCTCATGTCTTTTCTTCCCTCATTGCATGTCATGCGTTTTCATATCTTCCGAGTCTCACGTTAATAACGATTAATAATCTTGGTTATCGATTCTGTAATTCTTGGGCCTTACATTTAGTAAGGCAAATATATTTCATATGGGATAGTTAAAAGGGTAACACCTACATATCCTATGCAGGATTCCACTGTAAAACTTTACCATCAAGATTTGTATCAATTTTCATTCATGTAGAGTATTGTTGAAAATTTGGATTAAATTTAAAGTTTCAATAAAAATTATAGCTTATGAATATGAGATGAAGTTTCTTTTGGCTCTCCACATTCTTGAGTTATTTGTGGTTTTCATTTATGCACTTAACCCAAAATTTTCTGACCAATAAGTAGGGAAATATGCTTCTTGGAACACTTGTACTAATAACTTAGGCTCCGATACCAATTGTAGGACCAAACATTTGTCGCTTTACTAAATACTATAACTAATGTTAATGATGTAACCAACAATAATTCAAGCGTCACGATTCGACCGTTCTTTTAGCAAAAATAAATATTGCAGTTATCAAAATATGAAAAATTTTATTTTCATCCACACTAGACTCCATTTGGTTTGAGAATTCAACCTACTAAGACAGTAAGACTAAGTTTTTTAAATGATATTTTTTTCTTAAAAAGTTACCTAAGCAAATTAATTAATTGATTATCTCTTGCTAATAAATAGGCTCTAAAAGAATTCAATTGAACAAATACTGACATGTATTTTGATATACATATTCAACTTCAAGATTTATTTTATTAATATCGCCTGGAGCAAGGGTAAAAACAATGCATGTTCTCGAATTCAACTTGAATAAGAGTTCATTATAACTACTTGTTTGATTCAAATTTATTTAACATATTCTATTAATCAAGTGATAGATCAAATGTTTGTCGTTTTACCAAAGTATAGGATCGAACGCTTGCTACTTTACCAAAAGCTATAGCTGATGGTAATGGCGCAATCTTTTAAACCGCATACAACGTAGCAACCCAAGTTTCATGGTTCGATCGCTCTACTCAACAGAGACAATTATTGCACCTCAACAATCTCACTCTTAATGATTGTATTCTTTGCAATCAATGAGAATCAAATACATGACATTGGTTCTGATATCAATTGTAAGACCGAGTGTTTGTCGTTTTACCAAAAGTTATAGCTGATAGTAATGATGCAACTCAAATTTTGATAATGCATAACAGCTCTAATATCATGATTCGATCGTTATATTCACCAAAGATAATTATTACATCTCAACACAAAACTATGAATAAAAATATAAATTAAATTAGTGATTATATGACATGGTAATTTATTCGTTTCACTCATCAAACGAGCATCTCTCAATAGTAAAAACCAACCAATTTGAACTTTTCCCCTTCATATATATATATTTTTTTTAAAAAGAATTTTTCACAGTAAATAGTAAAAGTCCACTTATCAAGAGATTCCATTTGAAGGATCCAAAATTCCAAATGCAGCAATGATCTCAAAGTCAAATAGTTTTCAATATAAAGTAAATTAAGTGGGAATCAAAATGGGACTTTAATTTTAGACTCAATAAATAAAAAAACACTAAAAATTTGTTAAGAATACACATTATGATTTAATCTCATTGTGTCATATATTAAAATTTAAGCTTCACCTCATACTTATTTAACCTTTTCTCTGTGATGCTTGATAAAATTTGCATCGTTTTATCGGGACGTTACCTTCTCTTTGAGGCGGATCAAGCAACCTGACTCGAATAAAATAAATATTTTAAAAATATCTTAATTTTTTTCAAACCTTTATTGGAAAAAAAAGGGTGATGGGATTTGAATGAGTAATTTAATGGAAATAGGTGGTGGAGAGTATATGCTTTCTTTTTAGCCATTTAGAAGTCTAAGTGATATGTATTTTGTAATTGGGACTTTACAACCTTAAATTCCCACATTAGGAAATTACAAAATGAAATAAAAATGTGACGTATTCGATTTTACGTTTTCAAGTTCTGTAAATTTTTACTTCCGAGTTTAATTAATTTTGCGATAATAAAGAATTTTTGTTGCATAATATGCTTATGCATGTAGTGTGGGAGAGGCGTTGTTGAAGAAAAAAGAATTGCTAAAATTTGAGTTTTTTTTATTTCTTTTTTTTTAATGTGAAAATTATAATTTTGGTAGTGTATGTTTGCATATTTTTATTTTGATCTTCTATGTTAATAGATTTCAATATTAGTAATTTATTTTTCGATTTTTTGAAACTACAATATTTTTGTACCACCGCAAAAACTATTTTGTATTTAGGTAAATTTTGATTCGTGAATTACTACATATATTAGTAACACATCGAAAAAATGATTAAAATTGTGAAAGAAATAATATAATAAACTAATACTAAAATTCAATTAAATAAAGAATAAAAATCATTATATGACAAATATTTTGAACTAAAAATACAATTTTTCGTTGTTTATTCGAAAAGATATTTATATGATCATTCTCACATGAGTGAACACAAAATATGCAATCTTTTTCGAGGAGGTCTCTTGTGATATGGTCTTACGAATCTTTATTTATGAGACAGATCAATCCTACCGATATTCACAATAAAAAGTAATGCTCTTAATATAAAAAAAATATTTTTTCATGAATGACTCAAATAAGATATTTGTCTCACAAAATACGACTCGTGAGACAATCTCACATAAATTTTTTGTATTTTTTTTGTTTGATGAGAACTCAAAAAAGTGTGTTTGAATGTGAAGACAAATCATATAGTTCGCCAGTGATGTGATTGGTCACAAATTTATAATTTTATGAAAGCTGGATGGATCTTCCTAGAAAAAAACAAAATAATAATGAGTACAAATTTTCAAAGTTTAAGTTATTTTAATTAATGTATTATATATTACAAAATGTTGAGTACTCATTAAAAATCAACTTCACATTTGTTCGAGTATATATATATATATATATATATATATATATATATATATATATATATATATATATATATATATATATATATATATATATATATATATATGAGTGAGTCTCATGTGAGACCATCTCACGAGTCATAATCTGTGAGACGGGTCAACCCTACTCATATTCACAATAAAAAGTAATACTCTTAGCATAAAAAATAATATTTTTTCATGAGTGATCCAAATAAGAGATCCGTCTCACAAATACGACCCGTAAGACCGTCTCACACAAGTTTTTGCCTATATATATATATATATATATATATATATATATATATATATATATATATATATATATATATGGATGAAGAAAAAGACATGATATAATTAAATGAGTAATTTTCTTGTGAGATGATTTTATAAGTTTATATTCTTGAGATCGATCGACTCGATTGATATCTATTATAAAAATTAATATTTTTGACATAAAATGTTACGTTTTCATGATTTAGGTAGGGTCGGAGATCTGTCTCACAAAATTGTAGCGTCAATATTTTTTGTCAAGTTACATTTGTGAATTTATTCACACTTTTTTCGGGGCTATACTCCATTAAAGATCAACATTAGAACGCCATTTACGATTTGGTCTTCTTAGTCTACTACTTTTGATTTTTATTTGAAGGTAGGGGTGAGTATTAATTATTTTCATATGAGCAATAATTCCTTGTAATTATAATATTATAGAGTTCTATTTTTTTCCCTTTCAAAATTTAAAGTAAATTCTTTAAAGAGTTTAAATTATTTATCTTCCTAATGTAAATTGTTCTATTTTAGCCAAGTTTATTGAATGTGTCTCGTAATTAATATTGTTCGTCTATATTGTATTCTTCGTTCATTTGGATTATGGTAAATAATTTAATAAAATAAAGAGAAGAAATTTTTTAAAATCAATAATCTGAAGGCCTGGATTCGGAAAATCAATTTAGAGTGAAAATGAAAGAAAGAGATATAATAATTGTCGCGTAGTGCACTCATTGTAAACTTCAAAAGAAATAAATACGATGGTTTTTTTTTTTTTTTGGTTGAGTAAAATGCGGAGTGGGGGCATGGAAACTTACAACTTTTGATGGAAAATCCAAAAGAAAGTTGTCATGACTTGTGATTAACTGAAAATTTAGGATTCGATCCCAACAAGTGACACTAGTCCAGACACATGTTTCAAAATTGTCTTGGGCCTGAAATCACGAATAAGACCGTTAGAAGGGGGAAAAAAAGTGTCCCAACGTAACCCCTCCGACGCTCAAGTCAGAGACTGATGATATAAGTGGAGAGCGGCTAAGGACGCTGCTGAAAAACAATATAGTGAATATGAATGAGTTAGACACTCAAACCTGGTATTTATAGGAGAATATCTGGGCCTGTCATGGGTCTTATATCTTGGCTAGGGATGAGCCGGGGTCTATGATCTGGTGTGGGCTCATCCATGAGATATCAACTTGCATAGTTTGTTTGGCGTTAAAGTTCTACATTTTGGACCAAATATTGAGTTCAAGACCCAATTAATGTTGAGAGATTCAATCTACGGATGAGATATTTTTTAACCAGAACATACGATTGTTGCGTTTGAGTCTTGAACACGAATTCTCGTTTCAAACTAGCTATCTTGGTATCAGATAAATTACAAATCATTTACATCTATGTATATGATTTTTAATTGTATTGTAATAATGCAATAAAAGGTTAGAAATATTATGTTATTTTGAGGCACACCGGTATTTTACGAAATTATTTTATTGTTAAAGGGATTGACAATTGCTTTTGAATCGTAATGATTTGCCCTCCTTGTTAGGGAATATGAGAGATTGAGGAAATTAAAGGTTTTAAAGTCGAATCAAATTAATATGACGATGATGACATTTAATGTGATTAAATTAGGGTTTTTCAGTAAAATTTGGAATGAAGGGTTTGAATTGTTTTCAATGTCAACGTTATAAAATTGCAGGATTTTGGAAATCGTGGTTGAGAATATTTCCACTTTAAGAAGAAAATGAAATTCTTGTTTTTATTATTAACTTAGTGCAAACTAAGGGTTCTTGATCAAAATTAATTACTCAGATATATATAAAAATGTAATCAAACTGACACCAGAGTTCCAAGTTTGTGACGAAATCGAGACTCAATGATACAATTTCCTTGTCAACTCAAAAAAAAAAAAAAATCAAGGTAAAAATTTGTGTGAAACGGTCTCACGAGTCGTATTTTGTGAAATGGATCTCTTATTTTGGTCGTCTATGAAAGAGTTTTATTTTTTATACTAAGATTATTACTTTTTATTGTGAATATTAATAAGGTTAACCCGTCTCTATCATAAGAGAGCTATTCAAAATTCAATTTTCCTTTATTTTGGATAGAGAGATTACAGAAGCGACAAATTTGGTTAAAAGAGGAATGACAAGCAAAATGGGATCCAGAAATTATTTTCCTTTATTTTTAAATTTTTTATTTAATGAAACAATTAACAATTTCATATATGTTTTTATCAACATTGAAAATTGTTATTTCTTTTTAATTAATGTTTGTTGTTATTCGGAAATTGTGGTTGAAAATTCTGGCTCGATATAAAAGTTAATGAATGACATTAGCATATATTGCAAAGTCAATTTGCTTATCCCTCACGTTCTTGGAAATAATTATATTCAATTATGTTTTGTTTTTCATTATGCATGGATATCTTTTTATGCGCGTACACACATATATATACAAAACAGATATCTTGTGAGACGATTTCACGAATATTTATTCTTATAATGTGTTAACAATGCTCATATATACAATAAAAAATAATAATTTTCATGGGTAACCCAAATAGAATATTTGTCTTACAAAATTGAGTCGTGAGACCGTTAGCGGTGGACGAAGCGGAAGCGAGAATGTCGGCTTGAGTAACGCAAACTGTTAGGATTATTTTGTCTGACAGATATCGAAAATATCAGAATAGGATTAAGAATAGTAAATTTGTGTTTTGTCAGAATTAAATGTTGTGCCAGATGTTACAACATCTCGGACAACATCTACATGCAGCGGAAAATTAACTTTTATAACACAAATTAACTTGAAATAAATAGATGGACAAGATTGAATATGCACAAGTATAAATACTTGTGCGGTGCCTTATAGCAAAAATTAATTACTAGAAAACCAAAACGTTTACACAAAAACCTATCACTAGTGATTTTTTCACAAAAATCAATTTCCTCAACAACTTGAGAAAACAAATGCTTTCTAAAAACAAATAACCAGAATAAAAACTAAAACAAGAAAACAAAACGTGAGCCAAAATGGAATTCACGAAAACTGTCTTCAGCCAACTTCTTCACAGATGTTGTCTGCAGATGTTCCCAACATTCACGACAACACCTGGTATCTGCACTCTTCAAAATAGCACGTCTCTCGAAGGATTATTTCTCTGACTTTTTCACAGCGTGCACAAGTGCGTGTAAGTGTAGATGATTGAGAGAGGAGAGCACCACAAAAATCTCCCACGAAAAACTCCAAGAACCTCACACGAAAACTTTCCCACAAAAAAAACTCATCCACTAAAACTCTATGAATTTCTCTTAGTCTCTCTCTCTCTACAATCTTCTCTCTATTCACCCTTAATCACCTCACGTTGATCACCTCTTATGTATAGCTTTAATCTCTCCTAGAGTTTATCTTCCATAAAAAAATCTATAAGATATGGTAAACAAGAATTCTATGAGAAACAAATCAATAATATCATATCATGTAAATCATTATCATAAATATTATATCTAAGAGATATTTATCACAAAGATAATATGTAGAAAAGTGAAACAAAATATTCCACATAATCTTATCAATATTAAATTTAAAGAAGAAATTATATCACAATAAAATATTAACCTAATTGTCTAGAAAGGCAAAACTATAATTAAATATTAAATATCATATCAACAAGAAAAGATAATATTAAAGAAATCAATTTAATATGCAAATTATATTTCCTTTCACAAACATTGGTGAGAATCCAATGCCCTGAAAACCTAAGGGTTCCTCCGCAAGGTTCGTACACGGAGGGTGAGTCAGGGCCTAAGATCAAGCCGAAAGGCGTAGTCGATGGACAACAGGTGAATATTCTTGTACTACATTCTTCGATTTCTTTCGGAAGCCGTAAATAGCCAGGACATTGCTTTTGTGATACAAATATATATATGAGTTGAGAAATGTTTGTAATACTTGAGTCTCGAACTCGAGAAATCGTTCCAAATTTGAAATATTTGTGGCAAATAAATTGTAAGTTCTAACCTCTATGCATATATGCGTACATATATGTATGTACGTTCTATTCATAATCCTTATTTATTCTTGTTTCTAGAAATTCACATTAAATTTCGTCTTAGATCAGAATAATTTCCACCTCAAATTTCTTTTCAAACATCCTATTTTTCGTCAAAGTGAAACTTATTTGCATCAACAAACACGTCTCTTAGTTATATGAATCTTACGACGAAATTTACTTTAATTTAACGAATTCATTTTTTAAAGCCATGACTTCTCATATTATAAATTTATTTTTGCGTTGTCAACCATAAATTCAGTGGTATGGCAGCCTATATGAAAATTTCAATGAATATATAAATTTTATTTAATTTTTTTCGAATTGCACATGAATTTTATGCTATAATTCAACCCAAAAAAAAAAAATCGAAAAGGATCTTCATTGGAATTTTCAAAGTGAGTCTAATTTATTTACAAAATATTTGATTTATTATATTTTTGTTGTAACGGAATTCTAAAAATCTTGATTTAATTTCTAGCTATTGAATATTTCAATAACCGAGTTATTGTAGCTCAATATGAAATATTTTAGATGAAATTATTTTTATCCAAGTTCTATGATCACAAAAAATGAGGAGATTTTCAAGTTACAAAATGCTAACAATCTTAATTTTGATGATAACAAATTTTTTTGTTATGTTGCTAGCATATTTCATTAAGTGTGCATTGATAGGTGTCAAATTAAAGTGAAAGTTTGCTTAAATATAATTTTTGAAAAACTTAGTTTATGACGAGTTAAAGTATTTGATGATATCTCATAGCTCGATGATGTAAATGACTAACCACCAAAATTATTGAGTAGAAAACTCAAATTTCCACAAGTTATATTAAAAAAACTCAGTTGGTTCGATTGTTATCTAGGAAAAATATTAGTCGCAAGATCGATATGAAGAAATGAAACAACAATTAGCTCAATCCGATCAGTTATGCTATTTAGGTCATATATCTTAGCCCAATTATTCAAATAGAACGATTTAATATGAGTTACGAATTTAAGAAAATGATCTACAAATCATCTTCACAAATAAAATTTTAATCCCAATAAAAAAAGTTGATAAACTACGATGAAGTTGTTGGTTTTGCACTGAATAATGAACAATTTTTAGATTTCAGATAGTTTGATCCGTTAAACGTATCTCTCTCATACTAACTTAGAATATAGTGATTCTTGATTCCATAGAAATCTAAGAGAAAAAGGTACAATTTTTATGCTTATCCATTGCCTAGAAAATCGACGAATCAAGAGATATAATAAAAAAAAATAAAACATATCACTTTGAACAACTTAGATCAAACAAACATCTCAAGCTAATCAGATCAGCTCATATATCAACTCAATTTCAAAAAATGGTAAGAAATACAAATTTGACTGTTACAATCACAGAATCAGTACACAATCTTTTCAAATTTTCATATTCTTGCATCCAACGTCTATATCATTATTGGAGACCATAAATACAATATATTGAAGATTAATTATAAGTTTTGTAAAGAGATTCAAATCATAAATAACCTACTTGAAAAAATTAGCTAAATTATATCAAACTCAAGGTCCTTCATTAGAATGTTTAAAGTTTGCAAAATCTATTAAAAAATTCGATTTATTATATTTTATGTTAATAAATTAATGTGATAACACACATGCATTGAAACAAAATTCCATGTTTTGGTGGGATATCACCTTTCCCATTTCTCGTGAGCAATAAATCTCGTCTTTTGTGGAAGGACCATGCCCAAAGATAAGATGTGTCAGTCTCCCATGTCCAAAGGCCAAATTTCTTAATAATTGTTTGCCGACAAATTGAATGAACTAATATATATAATACTAGTGTTTGGGCATACCTATTATGTGTTTCGACTAGCAAATTTATAATTTTATCAAAAATTATAATAGTTCGTCATCGATTATTAACATGTTTATAGGTGGAATACAATGCTATCTAAAGTGGTTGAACAACTATATGTAGTGTATGATTTTATTACGACCGAGTCTCGAGCACGATATTTCATTTCAAAGTTGAGACCTTAATCTCGGGTTCGACATTCAATAGCAAAAACAGTTAGAATAAGTGTCCAACAAGTCAACTTGACGTATATTTTATTGATTATTGTGTAAAAAAATATTTATTTTAATAATATTTTATAGTTTTATCAAATTATGAGATTTATTTTATTTGTATACACATGAAAATTGTGTGGATAAATTCATTGAATGTATAATAGTACCATGACGTCCAGGGCCGTCTTAAGAAATTTGGAGGCCCTAGGCTATTTTTTTAGGTGAATGTTTTATATAATTTTTTTTAAAAATTAAATATACAAATATCACATAAAAAACTGATGATTAAATGCACATAATTAATCAACAGTATCTAATATGCTACATAAATTTATTTAATTATAGGAAATGACATATATAAAAAAAATCAAATAACAAAATGTTCATATTCTCCGCGCTTTTTGTTGCGCAAAATTGTCGACTAAATTATCGTAATCAAGCTTAGCTACCATCTTTTTCTCAATAGACAATATGGCCAAACCATTCAATCTATCGTAATCAAGCTTAGCTACCATCTTTTTCTCGTTTAATAGTGTAGATTTTCCGTTTTATTTGATATAAAAGTTAGGGTTAGAACTTTGGGAAAAGTGAAGAGAACGATCGATGATGGTAACTGTGAAGAAGATGAGATGAAACAATGAAATTTCAGAATATTAAGTTATATGAGTTTTTTTTTTCGGGCTTGATTTTCTTATTGATTAAGTCCACTTTCAAATTTAAAAAAGCCCAAAACTAAAGCCCTAATTATATTAGAGGCCCTAACAAAAAGAGAGGCCTTAGGCGGCTGCCTAGGGCGCCTACCCCTAGAGCCGGGTCTGATGACGTCTATCTCGCAACGTAGATCGTGAAATTCATTAGGCAAGAGTTCGGGTGGGGCTCCTTGGTCAACGATTAATCCCGGTGCAAGCGGAAATATGTGATCTATTCATACAACATTGTTTTCTTGCTTTTGTATATTCTAAATTTGTTTTTTTATAGATTCAACAGCATAAAACAAAGATACAATATTTGATCTATTCATACAACATTGAGACTAGTATTGGTAATGTTAATGTCACGTTTCATTTATATGGGCTTAGAGATGTTCAATCGTACATATGAGTAATCATATGTTGATTGCAATGAACGCCTTTTTTTAGGGCTTTTCAAGTGATTATCACTTATCGAGTGGATTAGTCTGCGATTATGATTTTACATGATTAGTCCTTCGACCCGAGACAATATAGTGGCTCTATCTACTAGCATTGCACTTTGATTCGTTTACTGACTCCATGATAATCATCTTATGGCGAAGTTGGGTATAGTTTTGACATATATAAGAGCCGATGAATTGTAGTCCGGGACTCACCGTTCACATACATGTGTGGATATCATATATGATCTGATGAGTTAATAGTGCAAGGAAAATCTGGTCAAAGTAAGACATGTGCATTATAGAAAGATATTTTCTTAGTTACACATACGATGCCACTATTATTACTGAAACATGCATCACATCGTTATTGAATTCATTTGCAACTCTTGATGTACCAATGGTTGCACATTTGATTGAGATATATGTATTGAAGGAATTGTATTACGATAACCATAACATACTGATTCTTGCAGGCACTATCAGTGATACATAGGATATCATAAAGTGATGTTACTAGGCGCTCTTATCATATTTTTATAGGTGCAATAAGAATTGAGTTATGAAGTTCTTCATCAAGAAGTTGGTGAAAAGAATGAGGCTAGATAGGATAAGTCCGAATAAAGATAAATGATTGTCTTGAATCACATTAAGTTGTAAACTAACAATCAGCTGTATTCACGAACCATTGAGTGTCACACACGTATTAAATTTTGTGTTTTCGTTGAGATAATCAAATTCAAGAAGTTGAATTTAATGATTAAGTTTGATATTAAATTAATATAAAATAAAAAAGATGAATAAATGGACAGTGAGACCCATAAATAATGAAGGACTTGTGTGACACGGTCTCACGGGTCGTATTTGTGAGACAGATCTCTTATTTGGGTCACCCATGAAAAAGTATTATTTTTTATGCTAAGAGTATTACTTTTTATTGTGAATATGGGTAGGGTTGACCCGTCTCACAGATTATGCTCCGTGATACGGTCTCACATGAGACCCACTCTTAAATGAATGTGAGTATGTATTAATAATGAGAAGGTGTTAATATAATGATTATGTGGCTCGCGGACCCCATACTTTTTGAAGAGATGAGATGTTAATAACATAGATTAGTGACTACGGATGCAGATACCCTTATTTATGTGAATCTTAAGACAAATTTATTTTAATTTAACGAATTCATTTTTTAAAGCCATGGCTTCTCATATTACAAATTTATTTTTGCGTTGTCAACCATTCAATTCAGTGGTATGGCAGCCTATATGAAAATTTCAATGAATATATATTTTTTATTTAATCATAATTACTTTAATCATGTAATGTAATGTCAAAAAGTTTAAAATACTACATGTGATCATGACTCAACATGGAATGTTTGAATAACTAGATCGGAGAATTATAATAAAAATCTAACTAGTACAAGTCCTAGTTAGACAATGAAACTTAGCAGATATTTTTTTGACAAGGTGAAAATTCAAAGTAAGAGTGCCACTATGATTCAAACATAAGACACCCATTATCATTCTAATTTAGAGTCCTAGTAGGAGTCTTAGTCCTAAAAATTACAAGTATAAAAATCCACGTCACATTAAGATGTTAGATTTTTTTTTTCTCGTATCACTACCAAAACTCGACCAACACACCTTACCCTGAAGGTCACGGGCAAACACCACTCCCATTGTCGTCCGCCTCCGCTGTACCGCTGTGGTTTTGCCATCTTCCGGTGACCAATTCTCAATGCAATATCTTGCCGAGTTTTCTAGTATAATATAGACAAGGAACTCAGTCTTCGATCGTGGATCAAATGAAGATAATTGAAAAAAGACGTTTGATACACTAGATTGTTCGTATGGATTTACATGAAGGGCTATCTCCGCTTAACATATGGAATATTTTAGTATTCAGTGTTTAAAATTGAAAGGTAGATATCACAAAACATCTTATGCATCGATTTGAATCATACGACGTGCAAGAATATTTTGATTGTCAAAACGAAAATATCTTTGAAAATTTTAAACTTCCGTTGGGTCTTGGAAACTTTAAAATAAAAAATTAAAACCTTGATGTTAGATAAACTATAAATTATCAAAAAAAAAAAATGGTATTTTATCATATGATACAAACATACATATTAAGAGAAAAGTTGAGGTTTAGGGGCGTCTTACATAATAAGCTAGTACTTTTACATTAAATTATTTGAATTATCATATTAAAAAAACGAATTATCGTTATCACCCAAATGTTACCGCAGTTAAGATCATGTGCACTTTTAATCTAGATTTTTGAAATCGTTTTCTTTCTTGTGTGTTTTCTTTATCATATGACACGATTATAAAAATTTTATTATCTAAATCAATATACAATTGAAGGATATTAAAATTAAGAATTTCATCTAATTTTTAGGTTGAAATGAATCAATGGATCCGTTTTGTCCAGAAAGTGAGCAAACATAATTGAGAAAGTAAAAAAAAAAGTTTGGGTCTTTTTCTAAATGGCTATATATAAAGTTCGATGAACAAGACAAAAATGGATGAACTTTACTTATGTTTGTCCGATAGATCGGCACACCAGTCCGAAACTCTCACCAATGATCAAAGAATAAAATTTAAACCCGATGATATGTAGCTCATCTGAAACCAATGTATTAAGTCTGAGATGACGTTTAAAGTTCAGGAACAAAATTTAGGTAAAATATCGTTTTTATTCGTATATATATTGAGGTGTGACATTTTTAGTCATGTACATTTTGTTGAATCAATTTTAGTCATTCTCGTCAAAATCATATATTTAAATGATTAATATAATTGTTAAATTTTTATAGTTAAATGGGTAAACACATGTGCATGTTTTTTAACCACATAGTTATAAAATTTAACATGGTATTAATCATTTAATTATATGATTCAGATGAAAAAGACTAAAATTGATCATCGACACGTTGTTTCGCCCGTGTATATCTCGAAAGGTTGAACAATTCAGTAACCTAAAACGCTTCTAAGTGTGTTGGAGGGGAATACAAATATAAGCAACGACACACTTGGATTTCGACCTTCGAAAAAATGATATCCAAGTTAGGTTGTGGCTTCGTTGATCGTAGAGGAACGCGGATTTGTGCCATTTCAAAGCAGCCTAGCTTGAACCCAATTTTGTTTGAGTAGGTCTCTTATGAGACGGTCTCATGAATCTTTATCTGTGAGACGAGCCAACTCGATCTACCGATATTCACAATAAAAAGTAATTCTCTTAGAATAAAAAGCGATATTTTTTCATGGATGACTCTCACAAAATACGATCCGTGAGACCGTCTTACACAAATTTTTATCATTTTGTTTTGATTTATAGAAAATAATTTCAAATATTTATCTAAAAATTCAATGTTCCTATTAAAGCGAAAATCTCGCCTATAAATCAATGAAATCGTCTTATAAAAAACATATTACAGCATATTCCAAGTCCAATCATATATTTATTGAAAAATTGGTGGTTTTCAATTCAATCAATGGATCGAGTAGGTGAGGAATAAATACATGCATGGTAGTACCCATTATTAAGCCTGACAATTTTGTCTATTTGTTTTCGTTTTAGAAAAAAATTATTCACTAACATAATTTTTCTGTGGTGAAATGAATAAATCTTAGTTCGGACTATTGATTTTATTAAATGAATTTCTCATGATGATGTAATAATTGTTAAAGTGTGATAATCATATTATTGTCTATTCAAAATAATATATGAATTATTCTTTTTAATTACATTTAAATGGAAATTTTAGTATAAGAAAATATTTAAAATTTATATTTTAAATGACAAATATGCTGAACGTATTTGGTATACCATTGACTAAACTTTTTAATGTGAAGTGTGAATTTCAAATTCTACTAAATTAAATTTATCCAAAGCAATGGGAATCAAGGATTTGAATTCGTCGATCTAATTTCACACCGCACCCTTAGAAAAAAATATATATTCATCAAATATATTTTTGTTAAAAAAAAATTATTCAATAAGGACTAAACTATTTTTATTTTATTCAGTTAATATAAGTAAACAAAGTTGTCGTGTGATGGGGGGAATTTGTCGGGGTACGTACGTTAAGCTTCTTAGTTTTAGGTCTATGCTTTTAAGGTTGTAAAAAAAATATTTATTTTATTTAATTATTAGTTGATTATTTTGAGTGCGGTAGGGTTAATTTTCTTTCAAAAAATTTAATTTGTAGAGGGAATAATTTGTTGAACCCAAAATCAAAGTATGTATCTTCTCCTTAGGTTGTGGGATGTTCATTCTAAATAACTACAAAGAAAATACACGAATTTGGTCGCCCCCAATTACAATTTCATAGTGTTTGGCAAAGAAAGATAGGGAATGTACCTTGTTGGTTTCTTTTCAGTGGGACTACCAATTTGTTATAATTAGATTTCGAATATCGTGTGTATAAATTATAATATAACATATGAAACTACTAATAGTAATAAGTAGATGAAATGAAATCTATATATCAAATACGACCTTAAAGCAAAATTGAAAAAAAAAAAAAAAGAAGATATTTTAGGTCATGCTAAAAGTGATTAGTCTAAGACTCGTGTTTTTTTCATAATATAGTAAATACTGTAAGTTTTTTATGAGACAGTATCACATATTTTTATTCTTGATAGATAATAAGTTATGCTTATGACATAAAAATAATATTTTTTTATGAATTATCCATGAGACCATCTCACAAAAATTTTTGTGTAATAAAAATATACAGAGCATTAGTTCACTGAAAATCCAAAACAAAAAAACTATGTTCTTTTAAAATATTTTCGATGGCATTCCCCTTGTTTTACACGTTCATTCCAGTGCACTAAGCATAGTCATCACGGATTATTCTTGTTTAACTCTCATCCGGAGTACATATAGATATTTCCAAATAAATACATCCTTTTTACTTAAATGAATCTTATTTTCTTCATAAATAACTGCAGCCAACAAAAGACAAGAACACTAAATCAAGTCTACTAGCTATGAGTCACACCCAACTAGGGGAGACATCCAAACTTTTTTGTCCAAAGGGCTGACTTTAAAGTACGAACGGTGGATCACAAATCACAATCCAATTTTGTTTTGTTAAAATGCTAGCACACGCATATTCTTTTATACTAGTTCAAATAAATGTATCTTGTTCAGATGATTTACAAAAAAATGTACGGCAAACAAACGAGATCTGCTTCAACCAGCCGATGACTTGTAACTCATCTGACACCAAAATCAAGTTTGTAACGAGATCTCAGGTTCGAAAACCAATTATAACAATACCCTCTCCCAACTCCAAAAAAATAATAATAATAACTGATTCAACCACATGACATTCTTTTTTAACAGCTACCAGACAAGTCCCGACTCTTTTTAGTTCATCTTTGCCCTCGAGAAGTCCATCTCCGGATGCTGCAAATTATGCAAATTTTTTATCAGTAAGTTTCTTTGAGTTCAAAAGTCGGAAATATGTGGAAAAGTATGATGTGATCGAGAATGATAATCTAGTGTTTACCTCAGCCATGAATTTCTTCAATATATCTTGTTTCTGCATCTCATCGCTCGTCGGGAGGCCCCTTTGTTTCTGCTGTTGGTCAAACTGCAGAATAAATTTTCAAGACACCAAGTAAAAGTTGAACGGTTAGTAGCAGTACGAAGGATTTTGAAGCCTGAACAAGTATGCAGGCAGAGCTAAACGCAAAGGCCATCTAAACAGAGGGGGTTAGGACATTATACAATACGCAATGGCACATAAAACGCGTCAAAACCTCTTCTACGGGACAAGATACTTAAACCAGCCATATTTTGCAAGACAAGACTTGTTAACATACGGCATAAGATACTCGAACCAAGTAAATTCAAAGGAGAACACATAAGATGGTAAATAATCTTAGGGTCAAAGACTTAAAATGCATCAAAGCAAGCCATGGTAGATCGATAATTCAAAATTTGTGGCCTCTTATCACTCTATGGGCACTAACTTGCGCACCAGCCTTACAAGTCCAACCAACACAAGAAGAAACCAACCAACTAGCTCAAGCGGTTGTCACTGGGTTTTCAAGGAAAGGTCATCTGTTAAAGCCATTTACCATCATTTTCTCCACTGTTGACCGTGTTTCTGGGTCCAAATCAGACAACTTGCTGTTTTCAGGCCCAACTTTTTAGATGTCAACCTCTGGCTCACCCTTCACCAAGTACTTCCACCCTTCCATCTGGTTCTGTTTTGTTAGGAGAATGGAGACAGATTTCTGGTCCTCTGCAAGTAGATGAATTATTAACGGGCTGCTGGTTGCTGGTTATCGAATGCTTAATGCATGTGATAACCACAAGAACATCATATGTGTGAGCTATATTGCCTACCTAAACTCCAGAAGCAATCCTCAACCTTGACTGGATGAAACAGGTCTCCCTGCAGATGGATAAAACAAGAATAAGTACTAAGAACGACAAGAACAGCCAACCAGGATAGACATGCAACATAAGAATGAAGACACACTTACTTCAATCACTGGGGGTTGACCTTTGAGCCCAACTTTGATGTATTGTTTCTTTATTTCACATACAATAAACCTTGACTTAGTACCGGAAGGAACAGAAACAGTAATGTTAACCTCCTGCAAAGATTGACCCCAACAATACTTCTCCATATCAAGCCCATTACCCTTGTTAGGTGCTGTTCAGTAATAAGTAAGCTGTTAGCAACCAAGATAATATTGTCTTAAATAAAAGTAAGAAAAATTAGTAAAAACTAAAGACTATAAAAAGCATTTGGATTTACTCAAACAAAAAGAATTCTGTCTCCTTCGACCTATGTTCACAACAAACATTAAGATTACCAACTCATATTTCAGTTCAACGAGTGACTGATTTACAAGTAGTTTACTTTTTGTCTTCCTTATAAAAATTATGTTCCCATTTGAGTCAAAAAGGAATCTTTTAAGTCCAAAAATGCAACTCTCTGATGCACCATTTCACCCCGTTGCAATCAGAGGCAGCCCCAACAGAGGCGATATCAACCACCCCTTCCAGGAAATCCAGTGACCACCCCTAGATGCAACAGCCCCATCATATGAAGCTATCTAAACTGTTATCCATTTCATTAGTATGTTAAACCTCTACGTTTCATAATTATCCCAAAAAAAAAAAAGAAAATTACTTTGATGATTAATCAGTTGAATAGAACTCAGCTCTTGGCCTTCTCAAACATGCTAGTTGACCAATTAGCAAAATCCAGCTCGTTCACCCACTCCGATCTGTTTTTACTCAAAAAGCGTTGCAGATTATCGAAAATCTCTAAACAAAAACAAGACACCAAAAACAGATTGTTGTTTAGATAAATCCAAAATCACCGTGTCATGCACAAGAAAAAGGTACAATTGATGAATGAAAAATCACCAAATCACGCAAAAAAAACGTTTTTAAGCAAGAAACCAAACCATATGAGCTTTTAAAAAAAACACTATACAGGAAGTAAACTTGTAGTATGAACAATTCAACAAAAGACATACCACGAGGACCTTTCCCCTCTTCCACTTTAATCTCAACCGTTTCTTCCTACTTTTCGACAGCCGGTGGAGGCGGAGCCGATGTTGCCTCCTTCACCTTTTTCTCAATCTTACCACCATTGCCTTCAGATTTGACTTCCTTCCTCTTCCTCCTCTCCGCCTCCACTTTATCTCTCACCATTTTCACCACCGCATTAACATCACTCACCAGCGAATCGCTCTTAAACAAATCACTCTCCTTTGCGACGAATTCAAACACCTTCTCCAAAAACCCCAACGGATTCGATGGTTCTAAAGCAGCGGTAAACGGCTTTTCCGGTGGTACCGCCGATGTCGTCGGCTTGCTGTGGATATCCTCTTCGAATTCCGAGAGTATAGCCATGATCGATTCGAATCCAGAATTTAGTCAAACAGGGTTTTGCGAATCCGTTATTTGGCGAATCTTCAGCTAACTTGAGTCAGAAGTTCAATCGAACTTCGAAGGCTGAGGAAAATTCTGGAAGATAATATGTGGGCTTGCAGTCCACTAATCCCAGGCCCAAATGTAATTCTCTTAAATCATTGGGCTTGGCTCTCAATAAGTAGCCTGGAACAACTTTCAGTTTTAAAGAAAGGCCCAGTTTCCATTTGTTGTTTAACAAATTAAGTTTTTTTCGTTAATCACAAAAATTCTCCATTAAGACGATTTCAAAATTTAAATATCCCATGCATTTTTTTTTTAAAAAAATTGCGTAATTAGCCTAAGCGGGCAAGAAAATACTAAAAAACACGAAAAATGGTGATTTCTTCCGTGTAACAATGTTAGAAAAATACAAATATCTTTCTCGGAGTTTTAGAATAAGCAACAAACTCTATTAATTCACGCGACTATTTAAATCATGTTATGATTGTCGATTATTTATAGTTTATCTGACAACAAGATTTTATGTTTGAAACGAGGTTTCGATTTCAAAATCCAGTTATAACAAATTCTTTTCACTCTCAAAAAAAAATAAAAATAAATAAATATTCTAATAAAATTAAGAAAAATGATTTCTATGGGCTTGTAAATAAAATAATTGTACCTCTGAACCAAAGTCAAGTCTTTTGGGTGGGGACTGAGGAAGGACAGACAAGAAAAACAAGCGCACTTATCAAATCAATTCATTTTGACTTTTAAATGATTTCTGATGTGGAAATATATTAATAATTAAAATAAAAAAAAATATGGGCCATTCATTTCTGTCGACTGATCGATATAACTTATAAGCTTTATGACTCAATAATTTTATCGTTTTCATAAAATATTGATGTATGAAGAGATTAACGAATGACATTGGAGAATATTCATATTATTTTTTAATTTTTTTTACTAGACTTATGATAAAAATTTCAGTGTTTTGGTATAAGAGTTTCTTTGATACATATTTCAAACAACTTGTGATTGTAATGAACAAATGTTGGGATGAATTGTTAGATCATGTGCATTTAAATTTCTATACATTTTGATTGAAATGAATTGTTCGTATTGTTGGTATATGAGATGCTTAACATTTAACTTGTTTTTTATGCATGAATTTTTTTTATGGAGAATTATTGGAAGTGGGAGGATGATAAAAAAATTGAGATAATGCATCCAACTATTTTATGCATGAAGACAAGCATGGTTTGTCACGCTCTCAGTTCGGGTCTTAGCTTGCGTGATTGTACAATGAGCTCCTATAGTAACTATTTCGAATTCGTCATCGCTTTACAAAAATAATTAATACAAGTTGTTATAGAAGTCCATTGTAGCTCATTATAAACTAATTTTAAACCTTTAATTTTTACAATGCGGGACAAGAGATATCACAATCACACATCCTTCGGAACATGATGTCCTCGTCACGACCTGACCCATCAATCCACCAACGTCGAGATCTAGAGGTGATTTCTACATGTTCAAGAGGTGACTCCCATCATGTAGTACTTTGCCCCGCATGTTCAAGAGGTGGCTCCAATGCACGTAACACTTAGTCCCCACATAGCACTTATTTCTCTGTGTTCGTTGCACGTGATCATCTCTGATATCATTCTGTTACGTCCCGAGCTTGGGCTCACACCTACATGACTGTACAATGGGTTCCTATAGCAACTATTTCGTATTCATCTTCATTTTATGAAAATGACTAACTTAAGTTGCTATAAAAGTCTATTGTAGCCCATTATAAAGCAATTTTAAACCTTTAATTTTTACCATGTGAGACAAGAGATATCGCATTGTTTAATTGTGAGAGGTTTTTATAAGTTCATAATAATTCGTATATTTGCTATCATATTTCCCTTTCCTCCCACTTTATACATGTTTAATTAATGTTTTATGATATTGGAGTAAATTTTGGCTAAAAATGATGATTTTTTTTTTTTTAGATTTGAAATTTTCGTGATGAAGTTTTAAAAGAAATACCAAATTGAAGAAGTCTTCAAACAAAACGTGACCGTGACTGCTTCGCAAATGCATAGAGTAGCTCGAAATTTATGATAAAAAATCATATTTTAGGGATCATAATAGTGGTATTTGATTCATGCGATATTTTGGAGACAGAATGAAACTTTTATTATTGATATAAAGAAAAATTTGATTTTTATTATAGATAGACACAATCCTTCCATAGTAGAATTAGGTTTTCATTTTTGAATTCATTTTTGTCTCTATCATCTCTCTCAACCCATACGTCAAAGACTATAATCAATCACTCCCAGACTCTGTGCTAAGTTTTTACTAAGAGAATGAGGCACATGAATATTTTCATATTTTCTCCACAATTCTAAGTTAAGTTTTTACTCTGATTCAGATGATATTTCAATTATTTCAATTTTATCGATATGAGATTTCGTGCTTAATTTAGTATTTTTGTTTGTTACAAGTATTTGTTGATGTATGATTTTATACACTTATCTATGAATTCAGTGATATGTAATTGTCGTAAATGATTGATACGTGAGCAATGATAGATTATGTATGTTGTCATATCATATCATATTTGGTCTAAATAAATAACCAAAACTGGAATCTATCAATTGCAGTTATCTCGATTGTTAGATTTTATGATTAATTGTTTTCACAAAACGAAAATGCTACATTTAATTGATATGGAATACTATTGTGTCCAGTTGATTGCTCATAAGTTTTGACTGGATGTTGGGTTTGGTCAATTAAATTATGAGAACAAAAGAATTTTAGTGGTTATCTATGTAATTCTAAGGTTAATTGCTTGGAATAACATGAATAAATAATATTTTAGTCAACGACTAGTGATACAATTGAATAATGGACCCCTTGAATCTGAACTCGATAAAATTGAATTTTAGTCAACGACCAGTTGATTGCCCATAAGAAATAATTTTTTTTCCCTACAATTCAAAATTGTGTGATTCAAAATTTTGTAAATCTTGAAATAATCAATAGCCCTGTCGTACCGGAAATTTGGTGAAGATAATATATCAAGTTGTAACATCATTGCTAAACAACATGTTGGGTGCAATAATTGTCCTTGCTTGGTAGAGCAATCGAACCATGGTGCTTGTGTTGTTGTGCGGTTTAAAAGATTTGAGTTGCACCATTACCACTAGCTATAGCTTTTGGTAAAGCGGTAAGCACTCGGTCCTACAATTGGTATCAGAACCAAGGTCACGGGTTCGATTCCCTTTGATTGCAAGGAGTGCAATTATTGGGAGGGAGATTGTTGGGTGCAATAATTGTCCTTGCTTGGTAGAGCAATCGAACCATGGTGCTTGTGTTGTTGTGCGGTTTAAAAGATTTGAGTTGCACCATTACCACTAGCTATAGCTTTTGGTAAAACGGTAAGCACTCGGTCCTACACAACACTACTTTGTTATTGACCTTTTACATTTTCATAATAAATTTCCTAAAAAATGATAATTCTAATTAATTAGGATACAAACATTTGTAAATATGATTGAAAAAGCATGTTATTAGCTATTAATTTGTGTCCCCCACCATCATAGAAAATAGCACGTGTTCATTTAATATCATGTTGGATCAACCATGCAATATTCTTACATTATTGTCCCTTTTCTATAAAAAAAAAAATATATTCATCATTAATCGTTCAAATCACAAAATTGATAAAATAAATATATAACCAAAGATGAAAAAAAAAATTAACGGGAGAAAAATAATTTTTTACCATCAATACTGAATAAGAAAAAAGGTAAAAAATTTATGGAATCGATTTTCTCTATTACATGTAATTATTATCATTGTTTATATGTTATTGTGTTAGTCTGATGACTTATTTAATATACATCAAGATTACAATCTTTATCTATCATCATAAAATAAAATGAAAATTATTTTCTTATATTACATATTTTTTAAATTTTCTAATTTTTTTCCCAAATTATTCCATTGGTGTTTGAGTCTCTTGATTTGGTCATGGATTTGATGGACAATTAACACCCTACCTTTCTTCTCTCCCAAATACAAACCCCACTGGATTATTAATTTTGTGAAAATATAATAATTAAGAATAATTAATATACAATAGTTACCTTGAAAATTTGAAGTGGCGGTCTACATTAGGGATGGTAATTTTTTAGGTAGATTTAAGGTTTTGGAAAAAAAAAAACCTGAAATGAGGTGAGCATGAGAATATCATTTTTATCTCTGGACCAGTCATACAGTCCTCATATCAATACTATTGATAATAATAATGATTTTTCTTAATAATTAACACACAAAAAAATTCAAATTCATAACTTTCAAATCTCGTTTATGATTCAATTTGTCACCGCATGATAATGATTTGGTTTCACTTTTTTTTGTTTATTAAAACCGTAATAAATTATAAATGTTTGTATTGTTTTAGTAATATTACTATTAATATATGTAATTGAATTATTGTATCTATATTCTTTAAGTGAATTTGAAAACTTTTTTTTGTTCATTTAACCGATATTTGAAATAGTGATGGAGATAGTGATTTAATTCACGTCAGGTCGGGAATGATGATGACAAATCCGACTCACCTCATCACAATTTCTAAATTATTTGAAGCGATGATGAGGGCTAGGATGAAGATTTAATGTGCACGAAGTCGGGACGAGAGTTTTCAGGTCAATTACACAGAATCGGGTATGAGGACCTTACGAGAACTTAATCACCGCAAAGAATAAACGAGGAATCTCCGATTAGAAAAAAAAAAAAAAAACGGAGAATGGAGCTAGAATGGGGAAGACATCTTTGTCCCAGTGTCATCCCTATTCTGAATGACCAAAAATTAGCTCCATCCAAAGAGCAATCCAAGTATTATGTCTCTCACATGTAAAATATGTAAGTGACATTATTCGTGTTTGCTATAATTTTAACTCTGTTTTTTTTCTTAATTTAGCAGAAAAATAAATCTTTTTTTGGTGAGCATAAATAATTTAGAATAAAAATCGTAAATATAACGAAGATATTTATTTGTCAGTGAAAAATGTGAATGAATTTAAATATTACATATATCTTATAACTAATTAGTTTCGGTTTTGAATTTGAGATCATTTTAGTGATGCATATACTTTTGTTTTTGTACCGTCGAGGCAAACATTTAGATATTTTCAAGATCTGTAGTATTTTTCATAATATAATTTGATATATTTTTAGCCTTTGAATCGTCGATACATGATATAAATTTCATTAAAATATAAGAGACTCACGTCAGTCTACTTCACATTGAGTATAGATGCAAATAATTGAACCATTTCACTTTATTGACAGTAATATAATTAAGTAAAGAGGATATTTCAAAACTTTGGGTCATTTTCAAATTCAATATTGCCACCTATTCGTTTGGGAAACTGATTTATTAAGTAGGGTTTATGCAAATGTTCATAATGGAAAATGAAGAAGTCGTTTCGTACGTGTTTGAATAGAGTATTTATTGCAAAAGCTGTGATTTATTGTAAAATATGAAAAATAACTACGTATAATATATATATATATATATATATATATATATATATATATATATATATATATATATATATATATATATATATATATATATATATATATTATATATATATATGAGGGTTGTTACTCTGCACCCAAGGGTGCAGGGTAACCGCGCACAGCTGTCGTCCACATGTGCATTTTTTTTTTAAAACAACGTTTAGCGACGGTTTTTAAGAATCCGTCGCCAATAGAGACGGATTTTAAAACACCGTCGCTAAACGTCTAATTTTTTTTTAAAAAACCGGACAGAGGGGGACAGAGGGCCGAGAGGCGTTCACAAAATCGATTCTCCCGTCCAACCCACCGCCCCACAACACAGAAAAGTTTGAGAGAAACTCGAGCTTTTAAATTCCTTTTTATTCATAAAATTGTGAGGTTTCAAGCAAACTGTGCTTTTGAGGCGCACGGAAAAATTTTTTTTGAGCCGCACTTACATTCACACATACATCGAACCAAATTTTTATTTCTAACAACTTCGATTTACATTCACGCACATATTTTTATACCCGAGGTTTTCTAACACATTCACGCACAAATTCTACCGAGAGTGATAAATTTTCCGACAACATCGAGTTACCTTCGGATTTGAGGCGCACGGAAAAACCTTGCACGAGATCTCCAGATTTGCCTTCAGTTGAACCTCACTTTTCTGTGTTGTGTTTCTCTCAAACTTTTCTGTGTTGTGGGCGGTAGGTTGAACGGGAGAATCGATTTTGTGAATGTCCCTCTTCCCCTCTGTCCGGCTTTTTTTAAAAAAAATTAGACGTTTGGGGCCGTTTTACTAGATGCCGTCGCTATTAAAAAACCGTCGCTAAACGTTGTTTAAAAAAAAAGAAAATGCATATGTGGGCGTCATCTCAGCTGTCGCCCACGATTACCCTACACCCTTGGGTGCAGGGTAACAATCCTCTATATATATATATATATATATATATATATATATATATATATATATATTATACTTTCTCCAACCAAAATGGGATTTTTCCAAGCTCACATTTACACCCTTAACTACTGTGGAAAGAAGGAAAGAAAAGTCAAATGTTGTACAATTATTAATAATATATCGTACCGGATATTATTACGTAATAAACGATCGGATATTATAATAATTAAATTTAAATGTTTGTATATATAAAATTTTTCGAATTCAACCTTACTCCATTTTTAAATGTTTTATATTTCACTAAATTATTTATCTATATCATTGTTACTCGCATAAATATGAAAATATTTAATCTGTAGGCACTCTCTATTTAAAGAAATAAAATAAAATGCTCGACGGGAAACATCATATTTTAAAAGTCGTAATAATCAAAATCATATATTATTATTATTATGTATTATTTGTGAACAAATCATCATTTTATTTCATGAAAGCTATTGTACAGCTATTGTGGAGACACAAACGAGAATGGATAAAAGAAATGCAAACGTTACTACACATAAATATTGCCATTTTATGTCGTTAATAACTAAAATAAACTTGATTACCTTGATTTTCAGATTATTATATTAGTTCGAAAGCTTACTTAATATACATAAAAAAATATGATGATTGCAGATTCATATGTTATAAAAAATATAATAACTAATAATTATATTCGCGAGAAATCACTATCTTATAGCTCGTGTTTTTTGTACGTACTATATAAAATATATAAATTGTCATTTCATTATCATCTTCTTTGCAGCCTGTCATGTTTCTAATCGAGAAAAACATTTAAATATGAGAAACGGGAAGTCTTAGGACACCATAAATCATCGCCACTTAGTGTTAGTGACTGTTTTAGCGATGTTTTTTTTTATTTCTTCTTGAAAATTTTTGAGTTTCGGAATGCTAACAATTTTAATTTTAATTATAATAAAACTTGTTATTGTGTTTTTAACATATTTACTCAAATGTGTAGTTGTTTGTTCAAGTTAGAAGTTTTGGATGCTGAAATCTGAAATCAACAAGGCTGAATTCAACGGACCTTAAATCAGCAGTGCTTAGTTCAACCCCGCAGAATTTGCAGTCATATCCAGCACATCAAAAATCAATAGTGTTGTAATCATGAGTGTCGAAAAAAATAGATCCCAAAATACAACAAAGCCCAAATCTGCAGAAATAGTTAATGAAAACCAGTAGATGTTGTAATCAGAACCTACTGCAACCATTAGACAACCAGTAGCTGCTGCATCCAATAGAGACCAAAATCAATAGTAGACGAGGAAAGTGGCCAGAAGCACGAATACGATCGTTTCAATATTAGAAACAATAGAGAAAATTTACCAGCGGTCTTTTTCTTGTATCGAATGCTTATATCATTGTTGGATGTTATAAATATAATAATTTGAAGATCAAATAGAACCTTTTGAAGGGGATTCAAACCATGATCATCCTCCTACATGAAAAAAGTAGTCAGAATAAGAGCAAGCCAAAATGTGAAGATACATTTGAGATATATACATTTAAAGGATTATATCCTCAAATATATACATGAAAGTTGAGTTTCAAAGTTTAGATGAGTGAGTTTTCACACAAAGACATTAAAAATTGTATTTGTAATTTTTCACAAGAGACGTTAATCAATATGCAGATTGTGAAGTTACAGTCTACAATCTAGTGTGTTATGAGTTTAAATTAAGCAAAAAATATGCGCTAAATTGAAATGAATATAATTTGTATCAAAGTTGTAAAAATCAAAGTCTTCTAGCGATATCTTTCTAGGTGGAAGAAAGGATGACATAGGGTTGTTATTATATTGTATTTACTTATTGCTACTGTTTTTAAGATGCATTGTCGAAGCATTTTATGTGTTCTTCAAATATGAAAATATTGCATACAAATTTTTATTGTATTTCTAACATTTTTGCTTAAGTGTATAGTTGCTTGTTCAAGTTGAAAGTTTTGGATACTGAAATACGAATCAGCAGGCTGAATTCAGCGGACCTTAAATCGGCAACACATAAATCAACACCACAGATTCAACAGATATATCCAGCACATCAGAAATCAATAGTGCTGAAAAGCAGTAGACTCCAAAATGCAGTAGAACTTAAACTAGTAGAGATGAATACTGAAAATCATTAGATGCTGCAACCAATAGACAACGAGTAGTTGCTGCATCTAGTTGAGCCCAAAATCATCAGAAGACCAAACAAGTGGACAGAAGAGCGAATATGATCATTTCAGTGTCTGAAACAGTACAAAAATTATAGTAACAATTATATTATTGTATCTAACGTTTATATAATTGTTGGATACTATAAATACAACAAAGTTGAAGATCAAATACAAGCTTTTGAAGGGATTTAAAGAATGAGCAGCCTACATGAAAAAATTAGCTAGAATGAGAGCAAACCCAAATGACTGTAATTGATAAAATCCATACACACAATCACTCATACGTACACATGAGAGTGGTGCTTCAAAGTTTAGATGTGTGAGTTTTCACAGGAAGACATTAAAAATTTTGTTTGTAGTTTTGACATAAGAGACGTTAAAAATTATGTGGATTGTGAGGTTGCAGTCTACAATTGAGTTTGCCAGGATTTCAGTTAAGCAAAATATAAAACCTAAGTTGAAATGAGTTTGTACATGAATTGTGTAAATCAAAGTCTTCTAGTGTTACCTTCATAGGTAGAAGAAAGAATGACGTACAAGTTGTAATATTCCGAACATCTATAAAAAAATATGTGCATCTTTATTTTACTGCATGTACTTATTTATAATATTTTAAAGATGCATAGTTGAAATATTTTACGTGTTTCTCAAGTAGCAAAATATTTCATACCAATTTTTTGGAAAAATACTTCAACCAAGCTATTTTTATCATTTTGCAATTTTTTCAAATGATTTCTTAAATGTTTAATCAGTTTTATAAGGATTATTTTGAGTTTGTTCCACTTGATTGGAAACAAAACTCGATTTAATTTCATTGTATTTAATATTTCAAGAAAGAACTATTATAGCTCAACGCTTCTTCTCCAAGCGATCTTATCAAAACCACGCGCGTGAATTGCAAAAATAACTTTTAATATATTTGAATTAGAATTAAAACATCTTTTTATCGGGAAAGTAATGACCAAATGTAGATCTCACAAATATTTAAACTATTCTTGCACCGTCTATAAATCTGATTTTCGTGATTTGTTCAATACACACCCAAAAAGATAGCAATGACATATTCCGCTTTCATAAAAAAAACAAAATATAAAGTCTTAAAAGTTAGTAAAGTAGAAGGCACTTGAATAACACACACTGGTTCTTGATGGTGAGTGTGGATGGAATATATGTTCGAAGTTGCAAAAGCTTATAAGTCAAGGGTAAATAGTAGATGACAGCTAATTCCCGATATAGATCACACAATAAACCAGAACTTCCGACCCCTCCATTCATAAATTTAAATCAATCAATATTAAAATTAGACAAAAACTTATGTGAGACGGTCTCACGAGTCGTATTTGTGAGATAAATATCTTATTTGGGTCATCCATGAAAAAGTATTACTTTTTTATTCTAAGAGTGTTACTTTTTATTGTGAATATGGGTAGGGTTGACCCGTCTCACATATTATGATCCGTAAAACGGTCTCATATTCTTAAAATTATTATTACCATGAAGAACTATCCATACATTTTTTAGAGAAGACAAAATAATTCACTTTACAAATAATGACAAATATGAAAATTTGTGAGAGAAAAGACTTCAAATAGAGTCTGTTTACGGAAGAAGATCTCAGAGAGAACCCAAAATCTGGATAACATATAGTAATATAATTAAAAGCGAAAGAAACCATTTTAAGTTGTGAGATAATAATATGATGAGTAACAACACATTAAAAAACTCGTGATGGATAAGGTCTCGGAAAGAGATCACTCTAGAAAGAGTCCAACACCAAAATAACACATGATCATTACATTCATCCTTTACAATACAAAAAGAAAAGGAAAAAAAACCGAAAAGAAGAAAGAAAAGGAAAAAACCGATCCTATTTTACTCTTATATCCGTCTTCAAGTGTGGGTAACAAATCAAAACATAATAAAATGATTAATCAAATACAAAAAATACGATTGGAACATTTTTTTAAGGCAAAAACTTGTGTGAAACGGTCCCACGAGTCGTATTTTGTGAAACAGAGCTCCTATTTGGGTCATCCATGAAAAAATACTACTTTTATGCTAAAAATATTACTTTTATTATGAATATCGATAGAGTTGATCCGTCTCACAGATAAAGATTCGTGAGAGCGTTTTACAAAAGATCTACTCTTTTTTAGATCGATTGAATTAGTTCTTTGATTGTTATATCTCAATTCGAATTGCTCAAAACGGGGTATTTTCAGTATTTTTTTTACTCATATATTTTTATAATATAGACAATACACAATATTCATGTACAAGAAATAAACCTGATAAGCAAATTCTCTTGGCTTAGGTAATTCTATTTTTGCAGAAGGGGAAAGACTAGGAATAAAAATAATCTCAAATTAAATGTGATCCAAGGTTTATATAATATTTCAAATCACAAAAAACTCTTGTGAACCCGTCTCTCGAGTAAATTATGTGAGAAAAATCATTGATCCGACCCGATTCATGAAAAATATCATTTTTTATGTTACAAAAAATATCATTTTTTAGTTATATTATAAAGAAATATTGTGTAATATATGATGATTTGAGTGAAAAATATTCGATCCATGAAAAACTATTACTTTTATGTCTAAAATATTTTATTTCGTCGAAGAAAAATATTTTTTGTTAGTTAGTTATGAAAAATATTTAATATATGTTGATTTGAATAAAATTGTTACTTTTTTATATAGAATATATATTGTAAATATATGTTTATTTGAGTAGAAAATATTATTTTATATGGAAAAAGTAGTGTTTTTCAGTGCAAGTAGGTCCACTTCTATTATATGAGAGAACGTTGCACAAGACACCTACTATAACTAAATTCTCTTGGATTAGGTTATTCTATTTTTGCAAAAGAAAAAAAAACTTAAAATAAGATTCATCTCAAATTAAATGTGATTTAGGTCAACATAGTATTTCAAATTAAAATAACATCTCACAAGAGTTCAATCATTATGACTAACGCGATATCTATAAAACTACACAAATATATCATCAAAAAATAATTTTAAAATAGCTAAACACCTTGAATTACAAGTTTAGCTTGCATTTATAATATTTTCATGAATATATATTTTAGGCTCTGTTTGACACAATTTTTGGTAAAGATACGCGTGTGCCAGATGTCAAGCGACAGAAAATATAAAACGACGAAATGTGATAATCTGAATTTTATCTGAACAACACGACTCCTTAGATTGGGTGTTAGTTCTAACCGAACCAGATTTAGATATTGAAAAAATTAATGTTTGCAGAAAAAAAAAACGAAAAAAATCGCAAACAACATCAAAATTAATTATGCTATTTGTAACTATATCAAACATATTTATATTTATAAACTTGAAACGGGAATTCAATTCTTCCTGATGGGCTGGATGTGATCTTTCACATGTTGGGCCAACAGATTTATCAAAAAATGGTGTTTCGTTTTATATTATTTTAATATAAAATATATATTATCAAAATTAATTATATATATCGAGGTAAAATTTAAATAATAGTAATAAAAGAAACTATTAAGTTCACTTTAACTTCAACTGTCACCCACCGGTAGCCAAATCTAAAAAATATTAAAATTTCATCCAGCCCGTATATATATATGCCTCGGGCTACCAAGCCCACTCTATATCTCTTCTCCATTATCATCTCCTTCCACATTTTCTTCCGGCAATGGAATACGGCCGGATAGAATCCGTTGGGGATTCCTCAACTCGAAGCCTGAACACGGACTCCGTACGTGCTCCAAAACGGTCCAAGTTCAAGCTTCTTCTTCTCATCCTCGTCGCTTCGCTTGTGGCGGCTTCCGCCGTCTCCGCCGTGTTCGTGGTCGTGTTCCGGGACAATGAGAGTTCTGGAGACGGCGCTGAGAGGCTTCGGATTCGTCGGCCTTCTGTTGCCTTGTCCCGAACCTGCAGCTTGACGCGGTTCCCGAATCTTTGTGTCAGCTCCCTCCTCGGGTTCCCCGGCGCTGCCACCGCCACCGACAGGGACCTCGTGCACATTTCGGTCAACATGACTCTTCAGAAATTCGGCCGCGCTCTGTATTCTGCTTCCGACATTAGCAACATTCAGATGGATGCCCGTGTCAGGTCTGCTGCATCTTATTCAAACCTTTCATTTTCCGACCAAATATTTTTTAAAATGCACCGTTGCTTATGTTGAAATCAACTAATTTATTACATTATTTCTTGTACTTTTAATGTCGAAAGACTTCTAATGTGGTAATATTGGCGTTGTTTTAGATCCGCATACCAGGACTGTCTAGAGCTCCTCGACGACTCAGTGTACCTCCTCTCACGCTCGCTCACCTACGTCGCACCAGGCGGCGGAGCCGGCGGCTCAACCCAAGACGTACTAACCTGGCTCAGCGCCTCCTTGACCAACCACGACACCTGCATGGAAGGCTTCGACGAGTTAGAAGGCTACGTGAAAAACCAAATGTTCTACAGATTGAAGGACTTATCCGGGCTCGTGAGCAACTGTCTCGCGATTTACTCCGCCGCCAGGCGCAACGAGGATTTCTCCGGCATCCCAATACAAAACCGCCGACGGAAGTTACTCAGCCCGGGAAAAAGCACGAACATTACCCGAATTGGCTGTCCCGGAGAGACCGAATGCTTCTGGATTTGCCGGCGCCCGCGATCAAAGCAGATATAATCGTTTCAAAAGATGGCAACGGCACGTTCAAGACGATCGCGGAGGCGATCAAGAAGGCGCCGGAGAACAGCACCCGGCGGTTCGTTATCTACGTGAGGGCAGGAAGGTAAGTTCACGTGTTTGTTCGAAAAAAAGTTTGAGCAAGTAATACTGATCACTCGTTCGTTCTCGGTGGCTACACTTTCTGTTTACACGCATATGACATGTTGAATTGACTTAAATGCCCTCTTTGATCACGTTTCTCAACCACGTGTCTATAAATTGAGTTTGCTAGTGAGCAGGATGATGACTTAAAGTTCAATCATGATACATACATACACATATATATATATATATATTAATAATTATGAATGGTTAAATTATTAATTATTCTCACGTGAATGGTTGTCTGATAATGTGTATAATCATATGCTGCTATTAAATGAATTCTTAAGATTGATGGGAAGTGCAACTTTACTTACGCGTCTATTGGTGACTAAACCAATTATGTCACTTTTCAAGTTTCTCTAGACCAATTTTGTTGATCAGACGGTATGTTATATTTTGAGTGTGGAGAATCGGATTGTTAAAATCGAGTTTCGAATTCCAATCTTGAGATTTTATTTTCAGATGAATCGTAATCCATCGTTATGATTTTATCTTTAAAACATTATAGGTTACTTGTATCCATTGTTCTTGACTAGCTAGAGTGATAATTTGTGTTGGAATCCATTGCTGATTTTGACAACATTTCTTGGTAGGCCATGAACTCTAGCGAGGATAGCTAGTGTGTTAATGTATATATTTTGCGAACATGAAACATATATTTCTTAGAAAAAACATGAAGGGCACGTGTAATAAATGTAATTATGCTAGTTTTGTGGTTCAAATGTATGTCTAGTTTTTTCTGAAAAATCCAATATTTACTCCTACGACACCTAAACAGGTATTGCTCTATGATTCTCTTTGTCGTGTAGATATGAGGAGGATATCTTAAAGGTGGGGCGAAGGAAGATGAACCTAATGTTTGTTGGAGACGGGAGGGGCATGACAGTCATTTCCGGCGGGAAAAGCATCCAGCTGAACATGACAACTTTCCATACAGCGACTTTCGGTAAATTCCCTTTTTCACCCTTTCGCATTTATTCCTCTTTACACAAAAACATTAGGCAGTTCGGAGTTGCCTTTAGTTTTTAACATGCAACGAACGCGTCTTTCCATGTCCACTCTGCCATCAATTGACTTACCCATTAAGACATCCTGGTTTTGATTCAAATTTTACAAAAAATTATTTATATATATGTCGTCACATTACTAATTGTCCAAATGTAACGGTGTTGGTAGATGAGATCCTACCTATGTGAGCACTACCTTCACTTCATTTCAACGAGTAAGATTTTGTTATACATACAATTTTTTTAAAAAAAATAGGGTCCTAGCAAATCTTGGTCATCCATCCTATCATTGGGAACAATGTCCACATGGGTAGGATGAAATAAACCGTGTCAGAAGTGGCTACCAGTTGGTCGATCTGTGTGTATGCACGTGGAATAGGATAGAACCAATTCGTCCAAACAGTGACTTCTTTGTGTTATATATAACAAAAATTGACTATTTAGTGTTCACGAAACTTGCATTTAAAAAAAGGAAAGAAAAATCAAACAATTGAAGTTGTCCTTTTAGTCTTGTACGTACCACCATATATATGTATATATAATTAAAAAATTAAAATGAAATGAATGGATCATATGCTTTTGTGCATGTATTTCTTGCATGTGGATGTCGTTTAATGGGATTACCAGTCAATTCGATATTTTATTTAAGATTATTTGTTAATTCGAAATATATTTAAATACATGTCCTTTTCTATAGTATAGCTCATGCATGGCTGTAACATAATAATTGAATTATTGGATTTCTCGTAAAAACAATCAATGTCTCCGCTACTCCGTCCACTATGTTTTCTCGTATAATTGATGCATGATTTGACTCTCGGGATGGTATGTGATAATATACATGAATAACATAATTTTTTATATAACTCGAGTCAAACGATGTTTTATCGTGTCGTTAACTAATAAAATATCACTTATCTGGGAGGTGGATAACATATATAAGATGTGTCAGAAGATTACATTGTCTCTTGTTTCGTCAATTATTATTATTTTTTCATTCAGAAATGCTTTTTGTTGCCCAATCAAACATGTTTCGTTGGTTGCTGAATAAAATGAAACATTCCAATTAATTAATTTATTTTTTTTATTTTAAAACTGATGTATAAGTGGAGTACTACTACCTCGTATTAATGCTTTCATGAAGTTGACATGTACATAATATGTGTATGTATATGTGAATTGAAATAACATTTTTAAGGGTTAGCAAAAATGAAAATGGATATTGGGTGCATTCAATTGTCTTGTTCCCCGGAGACGACCCAATGACTAATTAGTGGCTGTAATGCGAAAGGAGTCGCAATCTTTTTGTGGGTCATGTACTTTTAATTGTTTAGGCCACTGTGGTCTGTATACTATGTATCCGTAGAACATTAAATGTGGCCTTTTTTTTTCATTTTATACGAGTGGTAATATTCTTTGTTTTATTTTACTTCATTATCATTATTTGTTGCCTGTTGTAATAATGGCATGCTTGCATTTGCACACATGCAGCTGCAACCGGTGCTGGTTTTATTGCAAGGGACATGACATTTGAAAACTGGGCTGGACCAGACAAGCATCAAGCAGTTGCTCTTAGGATCGGTGCGGATCACGCGGTGATCTACCGATGCAACATTATCGGGTATCAGGATACTCTCTACGCACATTCTCAAAGACAGTTTTATCGGGAGTGTGCTATTTACGGCACGGTGGATTTTATATTTGGTAATGCCGCGGTCGTGTTCCAAAATTGCACCATGCACGCTCGGAAGCCCTTGCCGTTTCAAAAGATCACCATCACGGCACAGAATCGAAAGGACCCTAACCAGAACACCGGTATTTCAATCCATGCATGCAAAATAGTAGCTGAACCCGATCTCGAGATGGCCAAAGGCTCGTATCCTACGTATTTAGGGCGACCATGGAAGCTGTTCTCTCGAACGGTGTACATGCTCTCGTACCTGGGCGATCACATCCACCCTAGAGGGTGGCTCGAGTGGAACGCAACATTCGCCCTAGACACACTGTACTATGGCGAGTACATGAACTATGGACCGGGTGGTGCGATGGGGCAACGAGTTACATGGCCCGGGTATCGTGTGATCAATTCCTCGGAGGAAGCTAGCAAGTTCACCGTGGCCCAGTTCATATACGGGTCGGCGTGGCTACCGTCCACTGGGATAACATTCTTGGCTGGGCTTTCAACTTAATCGAACTAGCCATTACAAATTGTGTTATTTATGTAATATATATAAAGAAAACTGAAGATCTTTTTCTTGATTAATGGTATATAGTAATTCTGGGGTTTTTTTTACACAATTTTTTGTAATGAAATATTGTACGTAGTTGTTTGGTAAATTGGATTTGGAATTCTAAGTTTGTATGTGTCGGTAGGGCTAATAAATGTAGAATATGCTTGGACCAACCGATCATTTATGTGACCCACCATGTGAATCAATTTGATGCAGCTGGATTACACCAAGGCACTGCTTTTAATTCAATTTCATTTCATGGGCTGGCTGGCAGGGGGTGAACTCGGGAGTCAATAATGGAGACTGAGTTCTTTTAAAAGTGAGAAATTATATACCCCCAAAAAATAATTTTCAACTGTCACAAAATTTTAAAATTTATTATTATTACTATTTATTTTATTTTATTTTAATATTTTTTGGTTACTTATAAGATTTTTTATATTAAAAAAAACTCAACAATATTTAAATATAACATATATCTAATAGACGTGAAAAATAACAAATAAGTCCGATAACATTTAACATTACATATGTTACTCATGTTTGTATTTTTCATACATTTGACTTAAAATTATAAGATAAATACAAATGTAAGAGTGTAAAATGCAAGACACCTACAAATTTGATGGAGGTGTTAGTAATTTTAAAAATTATTGGATTTATTTGGCACTTTTTACAAACCCCAATTAAATATGTTGATGATGTGTCTTCCAAGCTGGCATGCCACCTAAGGATGTGATGATGAGTTGAGTTTCAATTGTTGGCCATAACTAAAACCACGTTCATTCCATACTACCTTTGTGGACATTGTGCTGATCCATTCACATTTTGCCATGTGTCAATATTTTTTTTTTAAGATTTGACCAACCTAACCAACAGAAAATACTTGTGACGTGTCATCCATCGACTAGTTCAGGGCAGTGCCCTTGCTGCCAGGGTCGACCGAACATGCTATAAGTGGTTGGTTTTTGATAGGGAAAAGCTCACACACTCGAATGGAAGAAGCATCCAATAAAATATATAAGTGGATTGTGTCAAGAACAGAAGAGAAAGAGGCTCATTATTTCTCTCAAAACACCACTGAATATCAAGTGAAAAAACGAGGGATACACAAGGTGATCGAGAAAGGAAGAAGAAGGTAGATTGGTTATAGAGATCTATACTATAAACTTTGTTGATCACAAATCTTTGTAATTGACTCGGCTCTTGATTAATAAAAGAAGGTGATGCTCTACCGTGGAAGTAGATAATTTACTATCGATTTACGTTAATCTCTTGTGCATTGTTTGTTTGGTCTGCTACTGTATTCTTATTTCTGTATGTTATTTATTACTGAAATTATTCAAAGTTCTACGAGAAGTTGATAGTTCAGGTTTACACGAGGAAAGTCCCGATTTATACCTTCAAGAACCTAGACATATTAACATTGTGAGCAAACAATATATCATATATATAACTTCCTGGTTCACAACAAGCATTGGGTGTTCTTCTGGTGAATCTTTCGAATATTATACAAGTTTGAAATACCCAACTAGTGCCGTTGTCCGTGGAAAACTAACAACACGATGGGTTCGATGAAGTACAATATTGAAAAATTAACATGGAAGAATGATGGCGGGTTGTAGAGGATCAAGATGCATGCTGTCTTGATTCAACCGTCGCTATTCGATCCGTTTTTTTTGTAGTTAGCACTAACTGCAGGAGATGAATCTTCAAGCTCTGAAAAGGAGAAGATCAAGACTGATGTGCTTGAGAAGGCACATAGTGCAATCATACTCTGTTTGGGAAATGAGTCTCTGTTAAAAGTGACAAAATAGAAGTTTAACGGCTGCTATGTGGTTGGAAGCTTGAGAATATTTATATGACCAAGTGTCACGCCTCGAACCTGGGAGTGCGGCATCCGCGTTGCTTTCAAATAAAATTCGAAAACAACAAATCTTATATTATAGGATTTAACAAAAAATCAGTATATTATTTTATGATGAAATTTGTTCTTACATTCTAAAGTACAAATCATAATCAAATACATCATAAGAAGCTAAAACTTATTATCACAGGGACAACAAAAATCAAATAATATAGTAGCACTTCTAAATGTCTCCTTTTTTTATCGGCCCAAGATTATGTATGTTCTTCCCCTTCGAGTTCCTTTTTATTCTTACCTAGAGAGGGAAATAAGGGGGTTAATGTTTGGGAAAACACTCAGTATGTGGAGGCCAACCGTACACCAGAATATCGAAATATACATATAATATGAGTTCAAAGGTGAAATGTCTCAGTACATATCGCAACATGAATCAAGACATGAGACAAACAGAACTCGAAACAAGACATCAAAACAAGGCACTGTTATTCATCTGTTTATTCATGGTATACTCATCAGTCCCTAATTGTTACTTTCAGAGGGGACGAAGTCATATATCGGTTACTATAACTGTTAGGATTATTTTGTCCGACAGATAGCAATAAATAGTGAAAGTATCAGAAGAAGAGTAGAACTGGTAAATTTGTGTTTTGTCAGAATTAAATGTTGTGTCAGATGTTACAACATCCCGGACAACATCTACATGCAGCGGAAACTTTTTATAACACAAATTTACTTTAAAAATCGATAGACAAACTTAAATATGCACAAGTATTTGTGCGGTGCCTTATGACAAAAATTAATCACTAGAAAAGTCAAAACTTTTACAAAACCTATTACTAGTGATTTCACGAAAATCAATTTCCTCAAAACGTTGATAAAACAAATGCTTTCTAAAACAAGAACCAAAACAAAAATCCTAATTAAGAAAGCAAAACGTGTGCCAAACAGAAATCCAAGAAAACAGTCTTCAGCCAACTTCAGCACAGATGTTGTCTTCAGATGTTCCCAACACTCAAGGCAACACTTACTATTGGCAGTCTTCACAGCCGCAGCAGGAACGTAGACACTATTTTTCTCTAAGATTTAGAACGTGCACAGTGCGTGTATTATTTTTTGTAGTGAACGACCGCCCTTCAAGATCCTAGGTTTTCCTTTTTATAGATGAGAGCCTTATCTTTTAAGGAAACCTATTAAGCAAGGAAAGTTAGAGTTTAATTAGAAATAAACTCTATTTAAACATTGATATCATATATTATCAAATCATTCACATAAATATAATATCTTAACAGTGTGCTCAAATATATTCGCACAATTATCTCATTATTCTAAGCAAGGCAAAATCACATAACATAATCAGACTCAATTTAAATTAGAAGATATAGTTAGGGAAATAATCGAGTTCTATAATTCTTTTACACTTGACAATATTATTTCTCTTCTATAACCCACCATATCAGGGCTTTATCTTATCTTATCATGTTTCAGAAATTTCCTTACCATTTTAATTCGAATCATAACCGTACATTTTCAAGATTTCATTGAATAATAGAGGTAATCATGTAGAACAAACATATATAGAATCAAAAGATATGAAACGAGTAGTGTACCGTCGAGTTTTCAAAAGTAGATACATCAATAATTTAAAACATATATTTAAGCCTACTTACCTCGATCTCATATTCATATAGTGGAAACTATTATGGATCATCTTCTATCATCAACTTCATGGCATAACTTAAGAATTATATATCATAAAGAAATCCTTAAATATCCACAAGTACACAATACACCATAAATCCACTTGAAAGACGAATATTTTCAGCGTCTTTTAGTCCTTAGGGCATCCGCATCCGTCGGAATTAATCCATGTTAATAACTCTCCATCTCATAAAAAATGATGGGGTCCACGAGCCACATATTCATTACATTAACACTTCCCCATTATTAACACATACCCACATTTATTTAATTTCAACTTTCATTATTTATGGGTCCCACTGTCCACTTACTCATTTTTTTTTATTTTTAATATTTCAATATCTTTCTAATATTTTTAAAATTTTACAACAAATATTACTAAAAATAAATAGTATTATTATTTTAAAAATAACTTAATTCCAATATTCATTAAAATATTATTACGAAATGAAAAAAAAGTTGGACTCTTTTATTTAAAATATTATTCAACACAATCTCTTTAAAAAAAACACAAAATACAAAGAAAACGAATTACGATAATTGAAAAGAGAATTACATCAATCGAAAATTACATATTCCATTTCTCTCTAATTTGGTCACACAGATATTCATGAACTATAAGCTGCTCCGGCGTCATTTGTGAAGTGTCTTTCGAAAGGATTTCGTATTCCTTAAGCAAATATTTGCTCTTTTTAGCTTCAGATTTGTTCAAAGCCGCTTTTGCTTTCATATCCTCTATTGCAAGTTCTTTTTGTTTTCATTCAGATTCGTTCTTCTTTATGTCTGTATACTGAGTAAAACTTTCGAACAAACTGTCGTATCTGGTTGTCAAATCCTCCATCGATGATTTTGCTTTGTTTTTACCTTTTCTTTTTGCGGCTTTTTGACCAATTGGACGAATCTCTTCTTCATTTATATCTAAATCAATACTCGCATCTTTGTTCGATGAGGTGTTGCTAGCCCCCGACTCTGAGATTCTCGCTTTCTTTGTACCAACCAAGTGATCATCGGACTGTGGAGTAAACAGTGGACGTGTTTTCATGATTCTCCACACATGATCCAGATTAAATGCAACTCCATTATTTTCATCACGATATTTTTCATACGCAAACCGCAATATGTCTTCATCACTATGGCCGCTTCGATAAGTATTGTAAACACTATTATAATTTGCGTTGAAGCGATTTACCTTTTTTTGGACGGTATTGTGCCAATGAGATCGAATCACGTTTAAAGCTCTCCGAGTGAACCAGCGGGACGATTGTCATTGTAGTAGTCTGCAACACGTCTCCAGAAATCATTCCCCTTCTGATCATTGCCGATGACTGAGTCATCACTCATTGTGACATACGATCTCGCTAGTAGCTCGTCTTCCTCCTTTTTCCATATTATTCGCTTCTTCGTACCCTCAACATCTACATCAGCATTTTGCACATTTTCGAGATTAACTCGTGTTTCACGGTCGGACAACTGAGTCTCTGGGACAAACGTAGGAGTTGGCGGCTCGTTTTCGATTGGCATATTGGTGGATTGTGGATTATATAATCCATAAAAATAAGGCGGCATGAAATCTGGGTTGCTTATACTTTGCCAATATTCAGGTGTAGGCGGTGGATACGGAGCTCGGGAGGTGTAATTTGGATGATTCGAAGGATTTTCATAACCTTGGAATTTGAAACAAGCGGCCAATTTGGAAATTGTGGTGGATATTGTGTAGAAGAAACAAATCGAGGTCGATTTTGTGAGTTCTGACTATTGTCACCCATTTGGCTTAAAAATATGAAAAGATAAATGTTGTGGGATGAATTTGTAGAAATTGATTAGTATATATAGTGAGTAATTTGGAATATAGCCGTTGGTGCATAATTTTGCCGTTTGAAAATAGCCGTTGGTGATAATTAGCGACGGTTTTTCAAAAACCGTCGCACATAGCGACGGGTGTTAAAAAACCGTCGCAAATAGCGACATTTTTTGTAAAAAAACTGACGCTTTTCACTTTGCAACGGTTTACGAAAAAGCGTCGCAAATTTCGAAATAACGCCGTTCATTCTGATGAATTTCTTGGCTGCCATGTCAGCCAAGATTATTAATTCTTGCGCCCACATTGGTGGGCGAAAATTAATGGGTGTTATTAACACCCATTAACCAACCAATGTGGGTGCCCTTATGTCACTACTCTAATTTAATAAAAAGAATGAGAATATACTAGTATGGAAGGGAATAAGTTGGCGGTGGCAATTTAACAAATCGAAATGAATTGAAATAGTACTTTGAAGTAAATTCGGTGGTAATAAAATATAGAGATTATGACATGTCTCTCTATTCACTTTGTAAGAAAAATGAAAATGGGTTGTGAGGATTTATATAGTACTACACAAAAGGAACATGAAAGATTAACAATTTAATTAGGAGAAATTATTGTCATATTCAAAGAAATATATGAAAATGTGTTACAATTTTTAAATAATAATAATTTCATATTAAATAGAAAGAAATCATTTTGTAAACATGCTTTCTTTATAAGCTAAGAAGAAAGAATGAAGATTGTAATTTATTTAATATTGAATGTATAAAAATTTGCCTAGAACGTGGGTTTGTGGGAAGGACTAGGAATTTGGTAGGTCACGGTAATTTATGAATAAGTAGTAATTAGGCTTTAAAGATTGATTTGTAGACTACTCAATAATTTTAACACATGAGAAATCAATTATCTATTTTGATAATTTGACATAAAAATAAAGATAGATTTAAAAAACATAACCAATATATATTTTCTCAAGAGATAATATAATTTTTCCTGTAATTTAGAAGGATATGAATTAAGATATAAATTTAAAATTCTCACTTTCTTTAGTGCAAGAATAATATCTTAATCACTATCTAATACGAGAAATTAATACCATGATTTAAATGAATAAAAAAACGAGTTAAAATTTTAAATATTAATAGTTTCACATTAATATTGAAATTAAGATAAATCATTAATGAAAAATTAAAATAGTGAAATAACTCAAAAATAATTTGTCGTCTTTGAAAGTAGAATTTATTATAAAAATAAATCCTTATTATGTGTACTATGAGTGTAACAAAATTTATCCCAAAAATGAAATTAGAAGCCTAATTTTGTTTCACTATTAAATAAAAGAAATTTTTAAATACATTTTATTTATTATATCGTAAACTTTGTCATGCATATCACATCAAGTCCATGGAAAATCGACTCTATGTGAAACATCGGTTGTATTCATTCAAGATTCGTAAAGAGAAGAACATTGGTGACCAGATTGATGAGTTCATAAAGATATTGGATGATCTTGAAAACATAGAAGTCATATTAGAGGAAAAAGAGCTCTAATTCTCTTGAATGTTCTTCCCAAATTGTATGAGAATTTTAGAGATGCAATGCTATATTAGATACAGAGAGCAGGTTAATTTTAAAATCAGGAATTTGCAAGACTTTATAGATCATGTTCTGCTAATGGACGTTTTACTCCCATTGGGCAAACGAACTGATGCAGATGAATTACCTATGGATTTAAAATTTGCAAGATCAATGAATCTTCCACCGTACATGGATTTAGAATTTTTCAAGATCAATGAATCTCCCACCATATGTTCATTTGAACCAGTGTCGATATTCCAAGGAATTTTTGAAGGGTGAGATAATGATAAATAACTCATCTGTCCTGTACTCGCCATATTCACCATAGCTTCATGAGGAGTTACAACACTGTATTTTCCCAACAACTTCAGAATCTTGGCAAATTGAGCTTGACTGAAGATCGGAGCATCACTTACTGATTCAGTTGGTGTGCCTACAACCGCGTCACGGTCGACCATATTTGCATCAATTTGTGGCCTTCTATTCTTCACAACTTTATGAGGCATGCCTCTAACTTGGGCCTTAAAACACCTTATGACCAGGATGATATCCTTTCAGCTTATAACAAGTAGTCTTTGTGTGACCATTCCAATGCCAATAGTCACATTTGATAACATCTTTCTGTTGCTGGTCCTTTCGGGTTTGATTAGAGAAAAAACAAGGCAGCTGGGACATCTACAGAAGTCATAGATCGATGAGACTCTTCTTGAGAGATTATCGAAAAAGCTTGTCTGACAGTAGATAAGGGAGTCATAATGAGAATTTGGCTTTGAATATGAAGATAACTCTCATTTAATTCCATCAAAATTTGAAGTAATCGCTGTCGCTGATCATGTTCAAGTTATTTTCGTGTTGCGCATTCGCAAGAAGGTACCAGGGAGGAATGTTCATCCCATAATTCTTCAATTTGTAGTAAGAGACTGAAATTGTACTATCTCTTTGTGTGAGCCTTCCGATTTCTCTATGCAAGGAAAAAATATATAAGCCGTTAACTTTATCGTTATAAACATATATTCCGTTATCTACGAGGAACGACAGATTTAGGACTTTTGTATTCAAAAGATGCTAATCCAAGTATAATTGGTTATGTCGATGCTGGATACTTATCTGATCCACACAAGGTACGTTCCCAAACTGGATATATATTTACTCGTGGCGTTCACATAAACATTCGTAAAAACTTCATTAAATAATGCCGAGATTATTGCACTACATGAAGCAAACCGTGGATATGTGTAGTTAAAATCAATAATCCAACATATCCAAATCTCATGCGGATTATCATTTGACGAGAAGCATGTGATACTATATGAAGATAATGCTGCATGTGTTGTTGAAATGAAAGAATGATACATAAAAAGCGACAGAACTAAACAAATTCCTCCTAAGTTCTTCGTATTTACCAAGGAGCTTGAGAAGAATAAATATATTGATGTTCGTCACATTCAATCAAGTGAAAAGCTCATCAGATCTCTTCACAAAGACACTTCCTACGACAATATTCAGTGCACAATCTACGAAATTTGTGAAAAATTGTTAATGTGAACATGAGAGGAGTTTACATGACTGCACTCTTTTTCCCGTACTATGATTTTTACCATAAATTTTTACTTTTTCATAACATATTAAAAATACTTTTGAATTTTTCTATTTTAATAATAAAATGCTATTAATCACTATATCCGATCTCTACTCCGGTTCAACCCAAATCAGAAGACACCCGAGCCCAGCCCAGGATCGCACTACCAACCTAAACAAACGAAATCTTACACACCGCCCGCGAAACTCGAAGCTTTGGTACAGAATGGCAACAATCGCCGGCGAATCATCGGAAGGGAAGCCGGACGGTATTCCTCCGGAGGTGACCGGTCACAAAGTCTCAGAATTCATTGAGGAGAATATTCCGTGGATGGATTACGCTGTTCAGCAGGCACAAATTGCGCAGAAGACGGTCGAAAGGAGCGTAGAGGATGCAATCGATGTCACCAAATCGAGATTCGATCGCATTATCACAACCTCCTCTGCTCATTTCAACCAAACTATTGTAATGTTCTAAGTTTTCACTCTTTCTTCTGTTCGCTTTATGTTAGGTTGTAGGTGTTTCAGTGAATCAGTTGTTTCGTTGTAACCTTTGTTTAGCTAGTAAAATAAAGGAATGCGGAAACTAAAAACTTGCTCGCGTGTATATCCCCATAAGCATAAACTCTGCTCAGAGGCTCTGAATACTTTTTTCTAATCTCTTGCGATGAATGCGAGTTCGCTCTATTTGATGTACAAATCATGAAGGAAGTCTCTATTTGTTTGCTATTGAAGAATAAGAATGCATTGCTATGTTTCTTGTTTTCAGTTATTTGAATCATTTCTCTGCAATTTAAAATTTGCGATTGAACACAGTAATTTTTCTTTGAGCAGGGGGCAATCATCCGATTTTGTTCTGCAACTTTTGTCCAGATATCACACCATTCTATGGATAGACTATATGTGGCTATGCCTTTCGTTTTTGTTGTGTTAGCACGACTGGGGACATGTATCGTAAGAAATTTCAGCTCAGACAAGAGATGTAATTGTGTGTAGAGTGTAGGTTTAATTATTTTGTCCATGTTCTCAAAAAATTCTCAGTACCAGTATTTTAGGACAAAAATGAATAAGTAAACCGTGTTTCACTAAATATCCATGGTAGGATTTCATTGATATTTTGTGTGCTAAAATGAACTTGTGTGCCTGGAAATCTTACTTGAGCATTGGGGAACTATGTCTTTTATCTTGGTCCCGGACCATAAAAGGTATTCCATGGATCTTAGTTTCTGGATTATACTGACCTTTTGTGGAGATTGTTAGTCTAATGCATGGTTTAGTATCCTCATTAATTTAACAAAAGCCTAAGGTTTCAGTATCAAGGCTTCTAAATACTTTATTTAATCCTCAACGACACTGCAGGAAAGCACATACTCATGCTAATATTCGAAGCATAAATCTTTAAAAGTTTTAGCTAGAGCATTAACGGTTCCTGATCAATTGATTTATGATAAATTCTGACTATTTTCTGGCAAATGCAACAGATAAGGTTTATGTACTGTTTTGATTTGAAAGAATCTTGGTGCAGGATTCTTTGCAAAGTGTCAAGTCTGACTGTAACGCCTATGAGGACATTGTTTTCGGGAAGATGAAAGGTCTGTTTGTGCTAATAATTCATGATATGTTGGTTCCTGTGATAATTTGACTTTCATTTTTTGGTCCTTTTGGTTTTTAAATTTTTCTATGACATTATTGTTTTGCAGAGGGCTTTCTTATTGCTTCTTCGCACCCATTGATGGCCACAGGAGTTGGTATTGGTTTAGGATTACTGGGTCTGAAAAGTAAGTCATAAACGGTGGATAGGTTTACAAATGGATTTGCTAATGTAGTTGTGTCAAAGACTTCGATTAACCATTATTTTTCTGACTATTCAGTTGTCAAAAATTTAACTTTTTTGTTAAATTTTTTGTCATTGTTGTCAACAGGAACCAGACAATTCCTGTACTACAATTCATTGCGCCTCTTTGTCAACGAAGAGGTACCACAGCAACTATGGATTCCCTTGTATTTATGATATATCAAACCAACTATGTGAACAAAAATGTGAGTGGCCTAAAAAACAGTAAGATGGTATTTTGATTAAGCTATTGTACAATGTTTATTGAGTAGATATAGACACAAAAGCAGGTGAAAATAGTGTGATCTGGCAATGTAACATTGTGAAATAGATGAAAAAATTGTGAAGTTTCGGCTAAATTAGCTCAATCCACTTATATAGCAAAGAAAACTATTAATCATATTAAGTATCTGATTTTTTGAGACTCTTGGATAATAAATGAATTAATGTTGTAAATGATGCTTCTGATCCAGGTATTGCTTTCCAGAGCGGATGTAAAGGTCAAGGAATTGCGGCAATCTATGGATCTTTTGAAGGTCGAAGCTGAAAAATTGGAGGTATTCCTTTTTGGATAACTTTGTATGACATCAACACCTGAAGCATTCTTCAGTTGTACTTAGTGCTTTTCTAGAAAGGTTTACATCTTCCTGATACCATCCCTCTCCCTTGGCTTCCATTCACAAACATTAAATAAGAGTTGATATAGGGACGTTTAAGATTTCAAACAGATAGTGAGAAATTTTTTAGTGTCGTTGATTGTGAAATAAATAGTTGTGATTTTGACTCATCTGGACGTAGAAATGACATGTGCTCTTAATACATTAGAGAAAGGCAATGCAAGCAGAAGATGACTTATTACGAGGGAGAACAAAACTCAGGTTTTTTTTGCTTTCAGTCTGTATCCTACATTCAAACTTCATTTATTAGGTATCTCATTAATCCTTTGATGACGCTTTCTGTTCAAAATTGTAATTTTTCTGTTCAGGCAGGCAGGAAAGCAAATACATACTGCCATCAACTCTGCTTATAAGATAGAAAGACAAGCAGGAGGTTTGTAAACTGTTTCCTCTCTCATTTTATGAAATATTTATGTCTATGTTGGCCTGTGTCCATGGGAATGGTTTGCAGAGATAATGATATGTCAAGCAATAACAGTTTTTTTTTCTTTCTCGATCAGATTGTTTGATATGATTTATGTTGTATCAGGTTTGAAGGATGTTCTTAGGGAGCTTCCTAGCAGAGAAGCATCTCGGTTTAGAACACAAGTAAGTCCCGTTCGCTATTTATCTGAAGGGGGATTATACATCTTGTAATATCCAAATCACAAAGATCTAGTTTCAAAATTTCTGTAGAGTAAAACCTTGGCATCGTAGTATCGTTTCATTGGTCTTGATTTAGAAATTCCAAATCTATACGAGACCAGTCTTTAAGTATTGTTATAGAATTAATTATCAGCTTGTAATCTATTTCCGAGTGACTTTAGCTGTATTTTTCTTCATTATTGTTGAATATTGAGCCAAAAACTTGCAATTCATAACAAGTAAAAGCAGTCATCATCAACATCTTCAACAAGATGGATGCTAATGTTTGTTGGATGGCTCATCCCAATTGAGGCCAACAAAGTTTTTACCTCTTGGAATAGAGCATATCTGTTTTTTTTTATGTGTTTTGTGGCCTTAATGTATCATTCTTCCCTCTTAAAGTAGAGGATTTTGACGAGAAGATATACTCAAATAGCCTAAATATGGCCTGGTTAAGCTTTTGAATCATAGTTTAGGCAAATGTTGCCCTACCTTGTGTCCTCGTTGAAGTTCATACAGAAAAATTTTCCTACAAAACAAGCATTTACTCTTTAAGACATCATGTAGTATGTCATCATCTATTCTTTACTCTTACGGTAGAAATTTATGCCCGTGGCATGTGTTGAAGCCATACTGTTTACTGAAAATATGAAAATAATTTATTTTAGTTTTCAAGTTTTACTTTTTGGAGTTAAGATTTCATCATTATTCACCTAATTAACAAGGAAAAAATATCCGAACACTTGTTAAATGTGAGGAAACTTGAAGTTATTTTATGCACGCGTGTAACAAAACATTGCATTTTTGTTGTAACAAATACTCATGGTGACTACTTTTTGTGCTTTTAGGTTATGAACCTTGCTAAAGAGGCAAAACGAGAAAGGAATTCTCTGTCCAAAGAAGTTACAAAGATCAGCAATTATGGGATCTCAGTTTGAAACTTGCCTATCCTAATCCTCTTTCCATGGATATAAATCCATTACCATTTCTTGAATCTCCTAGATACCGGGTACAATAGTTCCTCTCTTTTAAATAAAAGTGGTTGCAGAACTTGTTTTTTCAAATTTTTGGCAATGAGCATATACATTTGAAAGTAAGCAATGAAACTGTTACAGTGAACTGTTTTCTAAAAATGAGTGATGACTTCAACTCCTGTTTTGTGGCTTTTTATGTCATGTTATTTCCTACAATGTGCAGCACATATTTCTTGACATGATTTGTTAACAATCAAGACCGAGTTCTTAGTTCTGAACGTTCACTCGTTGCCATTGAATCATTTGAATCATCAGGATGTTAAAGAATGGAATTTATTACCTCATAATTATGAAAATGACATGGTTCAATGTGCAGATTTGGATTTCAAAATATGATAATATGATTTATCAAGAATCGAGAAGAAAATGAATTGGACCACTTCTTGATTTAATTATCATTCTTAGACATTGTCCTTCCTAATCCTGTGTATTATATATTGAATATTATAGCAAGTGTGATCCTGATAAATGTCTCGATTCCGCGAATTCTTTCCAATTCTGGGAGAGCATAAATTTACACCCAATGTTTAACAAGAAGTGAATTTTTTTTCTTCAAATTACGACGGTTTTGTTATTTTTTTTTTGTGTGGGTTTGAACCTACACTTCTCCCACCAGAGAGGTTTATGCCACTGGTAGCGGTGACCGTTTAGCAAGTAGAGTGAGTCTCAAGAGACCGTCTCACGGATCTTAATCTGTGAGACGGATCGACTCTACCTATATTCACAATAAAAAGTAATACTCTTAGCATAAAAAATAACATTTTTTTGTGGATGACTCAATAAGAGACCCGTCCCACAAATATGACCCGTGAGACCGTCTCACACAAGTTTTTGGCTAGCAAGTAATTTAAATATGAAATTTTAGGCAAAACATTAGGACCAAAGACGCCATCTCCTCCAGCTGTAAATATTATTCGTACATTAGTTGATTGTGATATGTGACGAGCAGAAATCATGATAAAAACGCGACGATGTAGGATTACATTTTCATAGACGTGGTAAACTATTAATCTTTGTATGGGATGCAACCTTTATAATACTATATAGTGGCTGTAGATTTTTTAAAAAAAAATAAGACGTACGTAGAAACGAAATCCAAGTTCACATTGCCCACCAGGACGTAAAAAGGGGAAGACCGAAAAAAAGTTTAAATCGCCTGAATAATAAATATAGCAAATAATTGACAATGGTTATGATTAATTTTGCAAATAAATGATAATTAGTATAAAATTATGATTTTTTGCCATCAATATATCGTTCTTGCTCTATCGGAGCTAAATTTGAAGAAAAATTCCATTTTGGAGCAAGACGAGTTAGTTTATCATATGTGGAAGTAATAATTCTCATATCCCAACACCATTAGATTATGTGGATCCTTCATAATTTAATGAAAATTGTCATTTTTATGTGTTGATAATCCAAAAGCTAAAATTAGTGGAAGAAATAATTTTCCTCATATCTTAATACCATTAGATCGCGTGAATCTTTCATATTTTAATGAAATTTGTCGTGGCAAATGATTGTAAGCCGACTAGATAGATGCAAACAAGATGATTCGTTTTCGGTTCAGACATAAATATATCAGCAGCCACAGCATTGCGGCTATGATCCATCCTGGTTTTGATTTATATTGCAATGAATGCTACGATACACTGCTTGAACTCCCTTCCTCGCTGAAGTTTAAATTAAAGTAGATTACATCTGACTATGTCTCTCAAAAACTTCAACTTCATGATGGGAAAGGATTTATTCACCTCAAGCTGTTATCTTTAAACTCATCTGCTTCACCCTTCAAGTTCCAATGAGTACAGCGTAACAGATTTCGTAATCTTTAATCGCTCTGCTGCAACAAATCAAGCTATGGGATCTAAGCCACTCCCACGAACCCGCGCTTTTAATCGTTTCTTGCACCACGTACGCTTTATAAAGTTCTATCTGTTCCGCTCCCATGCTCGATGGATGGTGAAAGAAATCTGTATTTGAGCTTGTCTGAACCAGCTTGTGCTTGTGGAAGCTGTAAATCTAAAACCTTATAGATTCTCCTGTGCTGATAATCACCAATCAGTTTAGTGAAAATTGGGAGAAGGAGGTTATGGAATTGTCTATAAAGGAAAACTATCGAGTGAGATTTTGGTCGCGGTGAAGATCCTCAAGGATTCCCAAGAAAATTTTTCAACATAATTTTCATTACATAAAAGTCCTTGTGGTTTACCCATACATGTATCATATTCATTTAATTAATATATAAAAATTTATTATACACATATACATAAATAAGTAAGTGATATTCATTGTTTTTTTAAAAATACAATTAAATAATATTCATTGTTAAATAAAATTCACGTTACAAACAAATATAACAATAGAATTAAATTTCATGAAAAACAAATAATAATATAATCATATTTTAATAAATTGTCCTAGTAATGTATGTGATTATAGAGAATTATTAATTTATGATATTGACAAGACCGTAGGGCCTTGCTTGGTTGGGTGGATAAAGTAGGTTTGGATTTTTTTTTCCTAGCTTATCAGACGTTTGGTTCATTTGTTAGTAAACCCACCTAATCTAGTAACCAGTGGACTATGTTATATTAGCCTGGATAATTTAAACCCATGGCAAGGCCCAAAATTATTAGTCCTACATTCTGTCCAAGGTTTGATTTACTATAATACCCTTTTGTGTCAGAAGAGTGGCAACAAAGGACTCTTCCTCCCACCTAACAAGATCGTACGAAGGAAGAAAGTGAGTCGCTTAGGTCTTGCTGTGTTCGGCTAAATCTTCCTGAATCAGGTAAAAATTGTTTCAATTCTTGGATCTTTACTTCAATTTGCAGCAGCTTTTGTAAAAAAATTATTATTTTTACGTACTTTTGTCTAAAATACTCACTTTCTTGGCCTGTAAGAAGTTGGACCTGTAATCTACTTCCGCAAAAAAGTTTTGTGGGACAGTATCTTGCAATGTCGATCGAATATGAACCTGGACACTCCAATTTCACACCTTCGGGTGTCGGCTTCAGTTGGAACACATCAGGATCCAGACATTTTCGAGAGTAATTCGGAAACCTAAGCGGAGCGTTTACGTTGCTGTCGGCTAGGGTTTCAGTCGAAGATATTGTGCGGCGGAAATGAGTGGAAGGAAATGTGTGGATAGGTAAATTAGAGGCCCATGAGGAAGTAGTAAGTAAACGGGTCAGTCAAAGGGTAGTTTGGGTATTACAAGTTAAGTCTATATTTAGTCACACCTTTAAAAATCTCACCAAACACAACACCTATTTTACCAATCCTTACATCATATATTACAATTCAATCACAATCATTTTCTTTATCATTTACATACTAATCATTAGTTTATTTTATCCT